>NC_042616.1:570095549-570439871 GCF_901001135.1 Rhinatrema bivittatum
CGGCGTGCCGCCTACAGGCCACGCCGCCGATCCTCGTCCCTCGGAGACCAAAAGTAAGAGATGTACGCCTTACCTGATCCTCGGCGCTTCCCGGCTGGAACCCGAGCAGTCTTCGGCTGCGGGGGGAGAGGGCAAGTACCTTCACCGCCGCGTTTGAGGATATGCACCCGCTGCCTCGTCCACGCCGGGACCGAGGCGCCATCGTGCAATAGAGGCTTTAGAAGCCTTGGAGCCTCTATTAGGATCACTCCACAGCATGAAGAGGTGATTGGACCTCCTAAAGTCCTCATCACTTAAAATAGTTGATATAAGTTATCCAAGTTGCATTTTGATGTTGATTTTTAAATTGTTTGATGTCTCTTATTTATTATTTTTTTAATTCGTTTGTTGTCAGTTGCTCCCAAATGTATTAAGTTGTTGTATCTGTAAACCGGAATGAAGGCAGCCAGCTAAATTCCGGTATATAAAAGCTTTTAAATAAATAAATAAATAAATAAAAGTCGTTGGTAATCTTGAGGTAATGCAATAAAGCTCTCCAGACATCTAGATGTTTGAGCTCCCTTGCATTAGGATCCAACGCCGGTAAGTTAGGAAAAGCCGGAAGTTCCACTGACTGATTGACATGGAACGCTGAAACCACTTTTGGTAAAAAGGAGGGTACCGTCCGTAAAGAAACTACGGATTCTGAAATCTGAAGGAAAAGATCTCGACAAGTTAACGCCTGTAACTCAGAAATTCTTCTAGCTGAACAAATGGCGACGAGAAAAATTACCTTAAGTGTCAAATCCTTTAAAGTAGCCCTTCGGAGCAGCTTGAAGCGAGGTTCACACAGAGCTTTAGGATCTAGATTAAGATTCCAGGACGGACAAGATTTCCGAACTGGAGGACCTCTAAGAAAACAAACCATGTCCGGATGAGACGAAATAGAGGAACCTTCAATTTTGCCACAGAGAGAGCCCAGTGCTTCTACCTGCACTTTAAGAGAACTAAGAGATAAGCGCTTGGTGAAGCCATCCTGTAAGATAGAAAATATTTCAGGAATTAAGGCCCTAAGAGGGCGAATTCCCCTGATGGAACACCAAGGCTCAAAAATCTTCCATACCCGAACATGAGAGATGTGATGATGACTACCGAGTCCGGGTAACCTTTCCTTTTCAAAAGCTTCCCCTCAAAAGCCATGCTGCTAAACAAAAGCGAGCAGCCTGGTCGAAAAACATAGGACCCTGTCCAAGAAGACACGTCAGGTAGCCGAAGTGAAGCGGGCCGTCCACCGCCAGGGTTGACCAGATCCACAAACCACGGACGCCGAGGCCACTCCGGAGCCACCAGAATCACATCTCCACAATGCTTTTCTATGCAACGTAGAACCTTGCCCACCAGCAGCCATGGAGGAAAAACATAGTAGAACTCCCTGAGGCCATGGTAGAACCAGAGCATTGAACCCTTTGGCCCTGTACTGCCTTTGGCGACTGAAGAATCGGAAGGCCTTGGCATTCTGAGAGGTCGCCATAAGGTTTACGTGAGGTAGACCCCAACGATCTCGAATTAACTGCATGGCTGTCTCAGAGTTCCCACTCGCCTGGATCCAAGTGTGTGCGACTCAAGAAATCCGCCTGAACATTCTCTGTTCCTGTGATGTGGGATGCCGCTAATCTCTCTAGATGTCGTTCCGCCCAGAGCACCAACCTCTGCGCCTCTAGAGCCACTGCCTTGCTTTTGGTTCCGCTCTGCTGATTTATATACGCTACTGTTGTCTGACAGAACTCGAACCGGACGATTCCGTACTAACGGCAGAAACTCCTTCAAGGCCAAGCAAGCCGCCCTGGTCTCTAGACGGTTGATAGACCACGCAGACTGTCTCATGGCCCAGGATCCCTGAACCGAATTAGACTGACAAATTGCTCCCCATCCAGAGAGACTGGCATCGGTAGTAACCATCATCCAATCAGGAACTTTGAGGTCCACTCCCCAACTGAGATTGGAAGTCTGAAGCCACCATGACAGACTGTCTCTCGGCAAACCCTCGAGAGGTAAGCGGATATGATATTCTTACGATACTGGCTTCCAGCGGGACAACAATGCCATCTGTAGTGGTCTCATATGGTAAAACACCCAGGGAATCAAGTCCAGCATGGAGGCCATCGAGCTGAGTACCTGTAAGTAGTCCCAGACCTTGGGTACCTGCAACCGCAAAAACCGGTGGATCTGGGCCTGAAGTTTCAAGATTCGATCTTGAGACAGAAAGACTCTGCCTATAAGAGTATCGAACCAAGCTCCTAAATACTCCAAAGTTTGTGCTAGTGATAGCTTTAGTGAAAAATGAACAACCTGCCCTGAAAAATAGGCAAAAATAGCCAAAAATTGTTGTAAAAAAGTATTGTAAAGCGCCTGCAGCTGCCTCAGTGGCCAATTGAAGGGAGATATCTGGACAACCAGATTTATACCTCACGGGTGCCCAGACCAAGCACACACAAGGGTACCAACCCCCGGCTCGGCTGCCTCAACCGGACAGAGAAGAACCTAAGGATTCTAAAAAAATAAATAAATAAAAGAAACCCCCGAGAGGAAGGCTCAAAAGAAAAAAATTAGCTGAAAAAAAGTCAACTGCAGAACTGCAGGATTAACAGCCTCTGCCATCTGCTGGAGACAGAGAAATACTGACAAATGGCAGGTGGCATGGTTGCTTAGATACGGTGTCAGTGAGGTTTTTTTTCTGTCTCCATCTGCTGATAGGGGGAGATGAATCCAGGTGTCTGGACTGATCCGGGCATGTACAGGGAATGGGTGGATCAGGGCGGAGCTACTTAACCGGTTACCTTGACCAGATAAATGCCTATATTCACCCATATCCAGTTAAGTTGATCAAATAAGTTAAGCCTGCTCAATAGCAGGTCTAATGTTATCTACCTTATAAATGGGCTCTGACCGACGGCCCGCAAATGCGCAGTAGAGAGCAGCTCTACCGCGCATGCATGGGCGAGCACGTCGGTCAGAGGGGAGCGTGCCTGAAAAAAAAAATGGTGCTGGAGGAGCAGTAGCGGCGGCGGCGTGTGCAAGGGAGGGAGGGACAGACCCCCCCCCCCCGGAGATCTTCCATCTGCGGGTTGTGGATGAGCTGAAAGGGAAGGGGGAGGGAGGAGAGAGTGAGGTGAGGGGATGGGGTAGGGAGGAGAGGGGGAGGGGGAGGGAGGAGTGAGGTGAGGAGAGGGAAGGGAATGGAGGGAAGGGAGGAGAGGGGGAGGGGGAGGGGGGGGGGGAGGGGAGGGGAGGGGAGGGGGGAAGGTGAGAGGGAGGGAGGGAGAACTGGGAGTGGGAAGGAAATGGATCGAAAACAAATTTTTAAATGTAGCCCGTTGTTACGGGCTTAACGGCTAGTCTGGACATAATTTATCTCGATAACTAGAGCTTACCTGATTATATTCAGCAGCATATGCATAGCATAGCAGCTATGCAAATGCATAGCAGCATAAAAAAATGCTTTCCCCTATGTGCGATTGATATTTGTTATTTTTTTACATTTGTGTTTTGCAGAGAGACAGTTTAGCTTTTATTCCTTCAAGGTTTTCATCTCTAAGAATGACACTAGTTTGTTCAACAGAGTTGACATCAAATGGCATAAAAAAAGCAGGAGCTAAGAATTCTTAGAGCTGAGTTAATTAGGCAACTATTGAAAAAATGGTTATGTTAAACTGGACAAGCTTCCTCAACTGAAGTGTGTCCCAAAGGTAGAGCTTTGGCACAGATAAGTAATACAAAACAGTTATTAGGTCAGTACCTGCATTTGAGTCCCTGGTACAAAAACTAAGACTACACAGATAGGTGACTGTTCCCTTATGATTTTGCTTTCAATGCACAACATCTACCTCATTATGCATATACATTTTTGAACAACAGAAAAAGTAGCAAAAGGAGAAATTTATACTTACTTGATAATTTCCTTTCCTTTAGTCCTGCTATACCAGTCCAGAAAATTTGGGTTATGTTCCCCTTCTAGTAGCAGAAGCAGATCACATGCTTTTTGTGACATCATCGATATTTGAGGTACAGGACAGTTTAAGCCAGTATTCCCATAATAAAACAGTTTATTAAACTTTAAACAATTAATCTTATATTAAAGTTTGTAATTACGGAGTTTTTCATAAGTAACTAGGAAAATGTTGATGAACCTCAAATTTCTGAAATAAACTTTAGTAATGCCAAATCATTATTATAAAAAAAGTTTTAATGTATTTGCTTGATAATCTTCAATTAAATTTTTATCTTTCCTGGGCAGGCTTCTGGATTTGTGTAAGAGGATTAAAAGAAAGGAAATTATAAGCTAAGTATAAATTTCTCCTTCCTTTCTCATCCTGCTACACCAGTCCAAACTGATTAGAAAATAATTGAGCCCAATTATTTATGGATGAGAGAATGTTAAACCTGCTTTGAGAATGCTTGTTCCAAAAGCAGCATCTTCTTTCTCAAGAACACTCAATCTATAATTTTTTTTTAAAAGAATGTAAAGATGACTACGTTGCAGCTTTATGTCCAGGATGGCATAGAGTCCAACAGGATAAAGATCATGCAAGAGACCAAATGTGCAATAAATCTTTATGGGTAGAAATCCCTTGTGTATTGGGGAAGAGAATAGTGATAGGACCAAACTAGCGTCCACCAGGCCAAAATAGTGAGACACACAGTGAAATGCTAAGAGAAGTTAGGGAAGCTAAAGAAACTGGCAGTGCAGTAATAATGGGAGATTTCAATTACCCCAATATTGAATGGGTAAGTGAAATATCAGGGCATGTTAGAGAGATAAAGTTCCTGGATGGAAAAAAAGTCAGTTATATGGAGCAATTGGTACAGGAACCAACAAGAGAGGGAGCAATTTTAGATCTAATTCTCAGTGGAGCACAGGATTGGAGAGAGAGGTAACAGTGGTGGGGCTGCTTGGCAATGGTGATCATAATATGATCAAATTGAAGTAATGACCGGAAAAGGGAGAGGATGTAAATCCACAGCTCTAGCGCTAAACTTCTAAAAGGGAAGTTTGACAAAATGAGAAAAATAGTTCGAAAAAAATAAAGTTGCAGTTAGAAATGTAAAATGTGTGCAACAGGCATTGACATTGTTAAAAAAAAAACAAAAACATCCTAGCAGCACAGACCAGATGTATTCCATGCATTAAGCGGGAAGGAAGACAAAACGATTAATGGCATGGTTAAAAGTGAGGTAAGAGAGGTTATTTTAGCCAAAAGATTTTCATGCAAAAAATGGAAGAAGGATCCATCAGAAGAAAATAGGATAAAGCATAAGTATTGGCAAGTTAAATGTAAGACATTTATAAGACAGGCTAAGAGAAAATTTGAAAAGAAGTTGGCCATAGAGGCAAAAACTCACAATAAAAACTTTTTAAAATATGTCCAAAGCAGAAAGCCTGCAAGGGATTCAGTTGCACAGTAGGATTATCAAGGGGTTAAAGGGGCACTTAGAGAAGATAAGGCCATTGCGGAAAAATTAAACTATTTCCTTGTTTCAGTGTTTACTGAAGAGGATACTGATGAGATACTCGTTCCAGAGAAGGTTTTCATGGGTGATGCTTCAGATCAATTGAACCAAATCACGGTGAACCTTGAAGATATGGTAGGCCTGATTGACAAACTGAAGAATAGTAAGTCACCTGGACCAATTGGTATACACCCCAGGGTTCTGAAAGAACTAAAAAAATGAAATTTCAGACCTATTAGTAAAATCATCCAATGTACCTGAAGATTGGAAAATGGCTAATGTAATCCCGATATTTTAAAAGGGATCCAGGGGTGATCTAGGAAACTATAGACCGGTGAGCCTGACTTCAGAGCCAGGAAAAATTGTTGGAACTGTTATAATGAATAAAATTACAAAACATTTAGACATGGTTTGATGGGACACAGCCAGCGTGGGTTTACCCAAGGGAAGTCTTGCCTCACAAATCTCCTACTGTGAAGGCGTGAATAAAGCAAATGTTGCTTACCTGTAACAGGTGTTCTCACAGGACAGCAGGATGTTAGTCCTCACATATGGGTGACATCATCAGGATGGAGCCCAATCACGGAAAACTTCTGGCAAAGTTTCCAGAACTTTGACTGGCCCCTACTGGGCATGCCCAGCATGGCACTAAACCTGCAGCCAGCAGGGGTCCCCCTTCAGTCTTATTTGATAGCTACAGGCAGTGCCGAAAAATAAAACAACAAAACGTTACGAACCCAACACCGCGGGGCAGCGGGCGAGTTTCGTGAGGACTAACATCCTGCTGTCCTGTGAGAACACCTGTTACAGGTAAGCAACATTTGCTTTCTCACAGGACAAGCAGGATGGTAGTCCTCACATATGGGTGAGTACAGAGCTGAGGATGTCCGAACAGCACCAAATGTACCCAACGGTGTCTAACAGGCACAACCACTGGGGTGGAATTTGGTAGAGGGCATCCTGAACCCTACCGGGCAGGCGGAAGGGTGTCGGTACATCAAGTTGTGAATAGGTTACGCAGGACAGATTGGCCCGAAGATGGAATCTTGTCTTCTGGCTTTGTCCAAGCAACAGTGGGCTGTGAAAGTGTGGAGAGAACTCCAGGTGGCAGCCCTGCAAATGTCAGGAAGCGGCACCGATCGTAGGTGTGCTACTGAAGTCACCATGGCCCTTACAGAGTGTGCTTTAACACGGTCTTGAAAAGGAATGCCTGCTTGCTGATAGCAAAAAGATATGCGTCCGCCAACCAGGAGAGAGTCTGCTTACCCACAGGGTGCCCTAATTTGTTGGGAATGAAAGAGACGAATAACTGAGTGCTCTTCCTGTGGGCAACTGTACGGTCTAGGTAGAATGCTAGAGCCCGTTTACAGTCAAGGGTATGCAGAGCTTGTTCCCCTGGATTGGAATGGGGCCTGGGAAAAATGGTAGGTAGTATTATGGATTGATTAATGTGAAACTCCGAAACTACCTTGGGTAAAAACTTAGGATGAGTGTGGAGTACCGCCCGGTCCTGCAGGAGTTTAGTGTAAGGCGGATAGGTAACTAGGGCCTGTAACTCACTAAACCCTGCGACCTGAAGTGATAGCTAAAAGGAAAATCACTTTCCATGTGAGATATTTTAGGTCACAGGAGTGAAGAGGCTCGAATGATGATTTCATGAGCCGACCAAGAACCAGGTTAAGGTCCCAAGAAGGGGCCGGGGGACGTAAAGGCAGCTTGATATGGAGCAAGCCCTTTAAAAATCATGTTACGAGGGGTTGTACTGATATAGGGACATCCCCGACACATTTATGGAAAGCGGCTACCGCACTGACATGCATTCTGATGGAAGAGGTTTTTAGACCTGACTCTGACAAATGCCAGAGATAGCCCAAAAACCTTGGGATTGGACAGGAAAAGGGATCAAGGGACTGCGAAGTGCACCATGATGTGTAATTTTTCCATTTATAGGAATAAGATTTTCTAGTGGAAGGCTTTCGTGAAGCAATCAGGACACGAGAAACTGAATCTGAAAGGTTACGTGGTTGAAGGATTAACCTTTCAACATCCATGCCATCACAGGTAAAGCCTGAAGATTGGGATGGCGTAGACATCCGTTGTTTTGAGTGATCAGATGCGGGTCCGTTCCCAAGGGAATGTGCCTGCGGATGGAGAGATCCTGCAGTATTGGAAACCGTACTTGGCGTGGCCAGTGAGGTGCTATCAGGATCATGGTTCCCTTGTCCTGACGTAACTTCACGAGAGTCTTCGAGAGAAGAGGAAGTGGAGGGAATGCATAGAGCAGATCGGTTGCCCACGAGAGGGAGAATGCATCTCATCTCTGGGTGGAGAGCGCTCGCTCCGAATAAGGGAGCAGAAATTGTCGACTTTGTGATTCTGAGGGGACACAAAGAGGTCTGTCTGGGGATAACCCCATTGTTGGAAGATGAAGTTCGCTACAGAGAGGTTGAGAGACCACTCGTGCGGTTGAAAGACACGACTCAGTTTGTCTGCCAAGACATTGTCCACTCCCGGCAAGTAGGTGGCCCTGAGGTACATCGAGTAGGAGAGCGCTTCTGCCCAAATCCGTGCAGCTTCCTGACACAGAAGGAAGGAGCCTGTGCCTCCCTGTTTGTTGATGTACCACATGGCCACCTGGTTGTCCATCTGAATCAGGATGACATGATTTGATAGGCATTCCTGAAAAGCCCTGAGAGCATATCGCATTGCTCGAAGTTCTAGGAAGTTTATTTGATGTTTGGCTTCCCCTGGAGACCAAGACCCTTGTGTCTGTAGATTGTCCACGTGGGCTCCCCAACCGAGGTTGGAAGCGTCGGTGGTGAGAATGAGTTGTAGATCTGGCACTTGAAAGGGCAGTCCCTGGAGGAGATTGTTCTGATCTTTCCACCAGGCGAGAGACAGACGGACTGAGTCGGTGATTTAGACAATGGTCGACAGAGGCTGAACAGCTTGAATCCATTGTGACCTCAGAGTCCAATGCATGAGCCTCATGGCCAGGCGGGCCTTTGGTGTGACATGGACTGAGGACTCCGTGTGTCCTAGAAGGACGAGGAATTGGCGAGCTGTTGCGGTATGCTGAGACTGCAACTGGTGAGCGAGAGACACGAGGGTTAGCGCTCGTTGTTGAGGTAGAAAGGCTTTTGCTTGAAAGGAGTCCAAGTCTGCCCCAATGAACGACAAGTTTTGAGATGAGACTAAATAGGATTTTTCATAATTGACGAGAAATCCTAGAGAAATTAGTGTGTAGAGTCAAACTGAGGGACAACAGAGCGGCTTGCTGGGTTGGAGCCCTGATTAACCAGTCGTCCAGATAGGGGTAGACGTGAACACCTTTTCTGAGAAAAGCTGCGACAACTACGAGACATTTGGTAAAGACTCGTGGTGTCGATGCTAGGCCGAACGGAAGCACGCGGTATTGATAGTGCTTTGGGCCTACTAAAACCTGAAGTACTTGCGATGAGCTGGAGTTATCGCAATGGTGTGTGTATGCGTCCTGAAGGTCCAGAAGAGCAGAGTCAGTCTCCTCTTTGCAGAAGAGGTAGAAGCGAACCCAAGGTTACCATCTTGAACTTTTCCCGCTGGAGGTACTTGTTGAGAGCATGTAGGTCCAGAATTGGACTAACTCCCCTGTATTTTTTGGGGATCAAAAAGTACTGGGAATAGAACCCCAGGCCTTGCTGTGTGAGTGGGACGGGTTCTATTGCTCTTAACTGGAGAAGAAGGGAAACGTTGGAATATTTTGTTTGTTATCAAAGGATCCAGGGACCACTCGAATTGGAATTGACGACTGAGGCGATCTGCAACAACATTGTGGATGCCTGCTAGATAAGAGGCCCGGAGAAACATGGAATGTGTCAGGGCCCAGTCCCAAATCTGTGCGGCTTCTTGACAAAGGAGATACGAGTCCGTAACTCCCTGGACTGGATGGTATGCATCCTAGGGTTCTGAAGGAACTCAAAAATGAAATTTCTGATCTATTAGTTAAAATTTGTAACCTATCATTAAAATCATCCATTATACCTGAAGACTGGAGGCTGGCCAGTGTAACCCCAATATTTAAAAAAGCCTCCAGGGGCGATCCGGGTAACTATAGACCAGTGAGCCTGACTTCAGTGCCAGGAAAAATAGTGGAAACTATTCTCAAGATCAAAATTGTAGAGCATATAGAAAGACATGATTTAATGGGACACAGTCAATATGGATTTTACCCAAGGGAAGTCTTGCTTAACAAATCTGCTTCATTTTTTTTGAAGGGGTTAATAAACATGTGGATAAAGGTGAACCGGTAGATGTAGTGTATTTGGATTTTCAGAAGGCGTTTGACAAAGTCCCTCATGAGAGGCTTCTACAAAAACTAAAAAGTCATGGGATAGGAGGCGATGTCCTTTCATGGACTACAAACTGGTTAAAAGACAGGAAACAGAGAGTAGGATTAAATGGTCAATTTTCTCAGTGGAAAAGAAAGGGTAAATAGTGGAGTGCCTCAGGGATCTGTACTTGGACCGGTGCTTTTCAATATATATATAAATGATCTGGAAAGGAATACGACGAGTGAGGTTATCAAATTTGTAGATGGTACAAAACTATTCAGAGTACTTAAATCACAAGCAGACTGTGATACATTACAGGAGGACCTTGCAAGACTGGAAGATTGGGCATCCAAATGGCAGATGAAATTTAATGTGGACAAGTGCAAGGTGTTGCATATAGGGAAAAATAACCCTTGCTGTAGTTACACGATGTAAGGTTCCATATTAGGAGCTACCACCCAGGAAAAAGATCTAGGCATCATAGTGGATAATACTTTAAAATCGTCAGCTCAGTGTGCTGCAGCAGTCAAAAAAGCAAATAGAATGTTAAGAATTATTAGGAAGGGAATGGTTAATAGAACCGAAAACGTCATAATGCCTCTGTATCGCTCCATAGAGAGACCGCACCTTGAATACTGTGTACAATTCTGGTCGCCGCATCTAAAAAAAGATATAGTTGCGATGGAGAAGGTACAAAGAAGGGCAACCAAAATGATAAAGGGGATGGAACAGCTCCCCTATGAGGAAAGGCTGAAAAGGTTGGGGCTGTTAAGCTTGGAGAAAAGACGGCTGAGGGGGGATATGATAGAGGTCTTTAAGATCATGAGAGGTCTTGAAGAATAGATGTGACTCTGTTATTGACACTTTCGAATAATAGAAGGACTAGGGGGCATTCCATGAAGTTAGCAAGTAGCACATTTAAGACTAATCGGAGAAAATTCTTTTTCACTCAACGCACAATAAAGCTCTGGAATTTGTTGCCAGAGGATGTGGTTAGTGCAGTTAGTGTAGCTGGGTTCAAAAAAGGTTTGGATAAGTTCTTGGAGGAAAAGTTCATTAATGGCTATTAATCAATTATACTTAGGGAAAAGTCACTGCTATTAATTGCGCACAAGAACCTGGCAATTACCCAATAGTGTTTGGGTAATTGCCAGGTTCTTGTGGCCTGGTTTTGGCCTCTGTTGGAAACAGGATCCTGGGCTTGATGGACCCTTGGTCTGACCCAGCATTGCAATTTCTTATGTTCTTATTAAAGAGGTTAGGACATTTCAGCTTGGAGAAGAGACGGCTGAGGGGGGATATGACAGAGATGTTTAAAATCATGAGAGGTCTAGAACTGGTAGATGTGAATCGGTTATTTACTCTTTCGGATTTACTCTTTCGGATAGTCTAGGGGGCACTCCATGAAGATAGCATGGGGCACATTTAAATCTAATCGGAGAAAGTTCTTTTTTACTCAACGCACAATTAAACTCTGGAATTTGTTGCCAGAGGATGTGGTTAGTGCAGTTAGTATAGCTGTGTTTAAAAAAGGATTGGATAAGTTCTTGGAGGAGAAGTCCATTACCTGCTATTAAGTTCACTTAGAGAATAGCCACGGCCATTAGCAATGGTAACATGGAATAGACTTAGTTTTTGGGTACTTACCAGGTTCTTATGGCCTGGATTGGCCACTGTTGGAAACAGGATGCTGGGCTTGATGGACCCTTGGCCTGACCCAGTATGGCATTTTCTTATGTTCTTATGTTTGTTCAGGTACCACATGGCTACTGTGTTGCTGTCTTTTAAATAAGGCTGCGACCCAAGCCCTACTATTTCGGCCGCCTCTCCAGAGCAACGCGACCTCGGCCCCACGCTCCCGCGATCGGCGACTGATCCATCGGGGTTCGAGCAGGCCGCACCGAGCCATGCCAAACGCACAAAGCCATGCCTCCTCCCCGAGTTGGAAGGCCCACGTGGTGACATCATTTATTTATTTATTTATTTATTTAACAACTTTTAATATACCGACGTTCGTGAGGCACATCACGCCGGTTTACAAGTAACTCAGTTAAAGGAGGAAATTACAATGAACAGGGGGCCGGGGGATGGGAGCAGGCCAGAAAAAGGGGGGGGGGGGGGGGTAAGGGAGACAGGAAGGAGAGAGGGAAAGATAGGTAGCATGAGTGAGAGTATAAAAAACAACCGTTAACATAAGAAATAAAAGGAACTTATTTACAGAAAAAGGAATATTTACATTAGTGACAATTAGCATAGGATTGATTATATCGGACTAAAATGAACAATTTTGTAAAATTGTAGGAAGATAAAGGGGGAAGGGCGGGCAAGGAGAGGCGGAAGGGAAAGCCTTGGGAGGGGGGGAAAAGCCTAAGGAGGGGGGAGAAAAGGCCTAAGGAGGGGGAAGAAAGGGAAAAAAAGGGAACGCCTTAGGAGGGGGGGGGGGGGAAAAGGGCGGGTGGGGTGGGGGGGAGGGAGGCTGGGAATCTGGGTGGGGGGGGGGATTATGTGGGAATGTATAGGTTTGGTTGGTTTTGGGGTAGATTATGTGGAAATGTTTAGGTTTGGTTGGTTTCCGGGTAGGCCTTTCTGAAAAGCCACGTTTTTATGCCTTTTTTGAAGGTGGCCAGGCAGGATTCAAGGCGGAGAAAGGTAGGGAGAGTATTCCAGAGTGAAGGGCCCGCTATGGTAAAGGCCCTTTCTCTCGTGGAGGTGAGATGGGCGATTTTGAGGGAGGGGGTATGTAGGGTACCTGCGTGGGAGGATCTGGGAGGACGGTTGGTTATGCGGAAGTGGGGTGAGTCCTTGAGCCAGGGGTTGGGTTTGTAGAGGAGGTTGTGTAGTATGGTGAGAGTTTTATACTGTATACGGAAAGAAATGGGTAACCAGTGAAGGTCCTTCAGTATGGGGGTGATGTGGTCTCGTTTTCGTGTGTTCGTTAGGATTCTTGCCATGGCGTTCTGCAGGATTTGTAGGGGTTTGATGGTCGACTCTGGAAGGCCAAGGAGGAGGGAATTGCAGTAATCCACTTTGGAAAGGATAGTGGTCTGCAAGACTAGACGGAAATCTTGTGTGTGGAGTAGTGGTTTTAGCTTTTTCATGATGTGAAGCTTGTAAAAGCCTCCCTTAAGAAGGGATTTAATGTGGGCTTTGAAATCGAGGCGCTGGTCAAGTTCGATGCCAAGGTCTCTGACAGTTGGAGATGAGACATTGGGGATGTACAGTTGGGGATGAGACATTGGGGATGAGACAGTTGGAGGATGTAACATTGGGGAGGGTAAGTTCAGGTTGATTAGATATTATGAGTATCTCAGTTTTAGAAGCATTGAGGGCAAGGTGGAGGTTGGAGAGGAGAGAATTGATGGATGTAAGATAGGAGTCCCATAGTTGAAGGGTTTCATTTAGAGTATTTTGGATAGGAATGAGGATTTGAACGTCGTCGGCATATAAGAAAAAGTTCAATCCTAGGTCAGAGAGCAGGTGGCAGAGGGGCAGTATATAAATATTGAACAGAGTAGAAGAGAGTGAGGACCCCTGAGGAACTCCTTGTGTGAGGGGGATGTGAGAAGACTCACATCATCAGCTGGTGCCCTACAAGCTGCCTTTTAAATAAGGCTGCGACCCAAGGAATCGCTTGCCTAAGGAGCGCGACCAAGGAGCAAGCCTCTTGGCGTGCCCCTTTGCGTCGCACTTATTGGTCTCTGCCCCTTACACCCTTCCTCGCTTTCGCCCATACTCCAGCACTCCCATTCATCAAACAAGACCGTGCAACCTCAACAAAGATGCAGCCAATTTTCAACATCCCAACCTTACCACACTACCAAAACATCATTAAGAGAGAAAACCACAACCCCAACAGACCATGCTCCCCAACCAAAGTCCCAACCCACAACAACTCATACCTCACAGCTCTAACATTCCTCACACTCATCAAGGCACAATCAATCACAAAAAAACTACCAATAATATACAACCTCCTAATGGACGAGCACACTGATCTCCTCTGCATCACCGAATCATGGCTCAAAGCCACCAACACAGTGCTTATCAACCAGTTACCCACAAAAACCTACAACATATTCTCACTCCCCAGACCTAAGAAGAAAGGTGGTGGACTGCTCTTCATTGCATCAAAGAAACTCAAGTTTGAACTTCATCCCACCAACCTCTCTCCACCACTCGAAGCAGGGCTCTTCAAATCAAAGAAGCTATAAATCCTCATCTACTCCCCCCCCCCCCAGGTCACCTTAAACATAATCTATCACCACTAATAGAAACCGTTGCCAACAACATCGACATGAACGTACCAGCAATAGTACTGGGAGACTTCAACATACATATGGATCGAACTCCCAATACAGCCAACCTGCCAACTCCTCTCTGACGCCATGAATGCCACTGGATTCTAACAAATAATAAAAACTCCCACCCACAAAGCGGGCACACACTCAACTTCATTTATCGCAAAACACAACGCCAACAGCAACTACTATTCCGTAGTCAGACCACAAACTTATACAAACCAACCTACAACTAAAAAACCCCACTCAAGAGTTGAAGAAGCTAAACAAACTAATCAAATTCAACAAGCCATGCACCAGCGAAGACCTAATCGAAACATTTCCAAACTCTCTCAAGTCCCTAAACACAACGGACACCAACTCCGCCATTGTTTCATGGCTCAACATCAATGCTGAAATCGCCAAAATCAAATGCCCACTCATCAAGAAATAACTCAAACCATCCACCAAACAGAAAGCACCACGGTACACCCCCGAACTGAGGAAGACCAAACTCCTAAGACGAACTGAAAAGAAATGGAGACGAAAACCCATCCCCCAGCTAAAAGACAGCTACAAGACTATACTATACATCTACCAAACCGATATAGACAAAGCCAAGCGCAACTACTACACCATCAAAATCCACAAATACCAACACAACCCAAGAACTGTATTCACTTATGTCAACAACCTCACTTAACAAACCCAAAATTCACTCACAACAACCAAACACCAGCAATCACCTGGCCCAATTCTTCAATAACAAAATTCTAAATCTACTTGCAAAAAACCTTAACCCAGACTTCGAGGCTAACACACAGCCACACAAAAACAACAACAAATGGACTCACTTCGATGCCGTTGCATCAACTGAAATTGAATTAATCATACAAAACATGAACCCTGCAGCTCATCCCATCAACCTAATTCCTATAAAATTCCCTAAACAAATACCAAGTCACATTGCCAAACCAATAGCAACCATAATCAACCTCTACCTCGACCAAGGCATCTTCCCCGAAAACCTAAAATGCGCCATCATCAAACTGTTATTCAAAAAACCTCATCTCGATGAAACTGATCTAGCAAATTTCAGACCAATATCAAACCTACCCATCATAGCCAAGATACTCGAAAAAATTGCAAACCGACAACTCGAACACTTGGAATCCAACAATATTCTGTTCCCCACACAACACAGCTTCAGAACTTCCTTCAGCACTGAAACACTATTTCTCTCCCTCTCAGACACAATCCTCAAAAGGACTCGACTGTAACACTTCCTACTTACTCATCCTCCTCGACATATCAGCCGCATTTGATACCGTCAACCACAAAACGTTAATACACAGACTACAGGAAATCAGACTACAAGATACAATGCTCAGCTGGTTTAAATCCTACCTATCCAACAGGTCATACAAGGTCAAATTCAACGACATCGAATCCAAGCCAATTCCCCTACCCGACGGAGTTCCACAAGGCTCTTCCCTATCCTCCACTTTATTCAACATCTATATGACCCCATTATGCAAACTCCTCAAAGAAGCAGGTCTATTGCATTATGTATTCGCCGATGATGTACAAATCTTGCTCCCAATCAAAGACTCCATCGAACACACCCTAGAGCGATGGAACACACACCTCATCAATAAAGCACCTACTATCACAACTATTCCTTACTCTCAATCACGCAAAAACTGAAATCTTATACATATCCAGCAGCCCCCCCCACCAGCCCCCACCAACCCCTCCACACACCATTCCACAAACCAAACACTCTCTACAGTCAAAAACCTTGGCATCTTTCTCGACATCCAACTGAACTTCAAGAAACACAACAACCTACTAAAAGACGGATTCTACAAACTCCAAATCCTAAGAAAGCTCAAGCCACTGCTATTTCTTCAATATTTCCGAACAGTTCTACAGGCTCTTCTCTAAACTTGACTACTGCAATGCCCTGCTACTAGTCCTTCCAGCCCCCACCCTCAAAACCCATTCAACTACTCCAGAACACAGCGGCCAGAGCACTTACGAACAGCAAGAAATCAGACCACATCACACCCATCCTCAAAGACCTACACTGGCTTCCAATCCCTCAGTGAATACAGTACAAAACTAACAATCATCCACAAAATATCCACAACAACCAAACCAACTGGCTGCCCACGCCCTCCTTCTCCTCCATATTCCCACACGGAATCTTCGCTCTTCAAACTCTGATCTCCTACAAATACCGCCCCCTAAAGCCACTCAGTGGATATCAACAAGGGAACAAACATTTTCCTTTGCCGGCCCCATCCTATGGAACAAACTCCCCATAGAACTAAGAACAGATCCATCCACCCAATCTTTAAAGAAAGATCTTAAAACATGGTTATTTCGCAAAGCCTTTCCAACATCACAAACGAACCAACCTGAAACCAGACCCTAACACTGCACTCAGAGCTACCCACCCTCCTCACCACCACACCTATAAATTCACCCCTGTTACTCTAATGCTAATTACTGTCATTATATTACTATTTAAGCTATTTATGCTATTTAATTATGCTACCCATCCCTATTACTGTCTCTGATACAAATTATAACTAATGATAATTATTGTTACTCTGTTACTCTAATATTTACCAATATTTATGCTATCTATTCCTTTTTCCTATTTCATTATTATTTATGCTATCTTTTGGCACTTATACAGCAAATTTGCTTACCTTGTAATAGGGGTTATCCCAGGACAGCAGGATGTAGTCCTCACATATGGGTGACATCACTGACAGAGCCCTATCGCGGGAAAAAACTTCTGTCAAAGTTTCTAGAAACTTTTGACTGGCAGCCTGAGGCTACTGAGCATGCCCAGCATGCCATGATATTCTCTGCCACAGGGGGTCTCACTCCAGTCTCATAGGTAGCAAAAGCTTTAGCAAAAAATAAATTAAGAAAGAATCTGAGACCCAACTCCGCGGGGTGGTGGGTGGGTTCTGTGAGGACTACATCCTGCTGTCCTGGGATAACACCTATTACAAGGTAAGCAATTTTGCTTTATCCCAGGACAAGCAGGATGCTAGTCCTCACATATGGGTGATTAGCAAGCTAGAGGCTGAGTCATTTCAGATTGAGGCAATAGTGAAGTATTGTTGTTGAAATGAGTCAGCCGAAGATCACAGCAGGTTGGTTGTAGAAGGAGTTGGGTTTAAACTGGAAACAAGTTCTTTAAAACAGATTGTCCATAGGCTGAATCTTGTCGTCCTTCTTTGTCCAAACAGTAATGAGCTGCAAAGGTGTGAAGTGAACTCCCATGTTGCTGCTTTACATATGTCAATGATTGGCACTGAACGATAGTGTGCTACTGAGGTTGACATTGCTCTTACTGAGTGTGCCTTTACTCGCCCTTGGAGAGGAAGGCCTGCTTTTTCATAGCAAAACTGTATGCAATCTGCTAGCCAATTGGATAGCGTATGCTTACCCACTGCTTTCCCTGGTTTGTTTGGATCATAAGAAACAAAAAGTTGATTGGATTTCCTGTGGACTACAGTGCGGTTTAAATAAAAGGATAGAGCACGTTTACAGTCCAAGGTGTGTAAGGATCTTTCTCCTGGATGGGAATGAGGCCTTGGAAAGAATGTGGGTAAAACTATGGACTGGTTCAAGTGGAATTCCATAACTACCTTGGGAAGGAATTTTGGATGTTTGCAGAAAACCACCCTATCATGTAGGAATTTTGTGTAGGGTGCGTATGTTACAAGTGCTTGCAGCTCACTAACCCTTCTAGCTGATGTAATGGCTATGAGGAAGATAGTCTTCCATGTGAGAAATTTAAGATCACAAGAATCTATGGGTTCAAAAGGAGAACACATGAATCTTGTTAATACCAAATTCAGGTCCCATTCTGTGACTGGTGGTCGAATTGGTGGTTTAAGTTGAGTTAAACCTCTCATAAATCTACTGACAAGAGGTTGTGTGGAGACTGGTGCATCTCTTATTTTGTTATGGTAAGCTGAAATTGCACGTAAATGTACTCTTACAGATTAAGTCTGGAGACCAGATTCTGAAAGATGGTATAAATAGTCTAGTAGAAAAGTAATGGGGCAAGTGAAAGGATCAATACTCTTTTGCCTGCATCACAAAGTGAACCTTCTCCATTTCGAAGAATAGTTCATTCGTGTTGAACGTTTACGTGAAGCTATAAACACTTGAGATACATTGGTTGAAAGATTGAGTGGTTGTAAAATAAAGCTTTCAACATCCATGCTGTCAGGGATAGGGATTGAAGGTTGGGATGGCGCAACCAACCCTGATCCTGAGTTATGAGAGTGGGAGCTATTCCCAGACGAATTGGATCCCTGACTGAGAGGTCAAGGAGTGTGGGGAACCATACCTGTCGAGGCCAATGCGGGGCTATGAATATCATGGTTCCCTTGTCCTGTTGTAGCTTCACTAGAGTTTTGGTTATGAGCGGTATTGGAGGATACGCGTACAGTAGGCATGAGTTCCAAGGGCGAGCAAAGGCATCCTTGGCTGACTGGTTCTTCTGTTTGTGTAGAGAACAGAATTTGTCTACTTTGTGATTCAGATGTGGTGCAAAGAGATCTACTGTCTGTTGTCCCCAACGTTGGAATATCCTGGTCACTACTGAGGGATCCAGGGACCACTCGTATGGTTGGAACTGATGACTGAGTTGATCTGCCACTACATTGTGTATGCCTGCCAGATAAGTGGCCCGGAGGAACATTGAGTGGTTCAGGGCCCAGTCCCAAATCTGTGCAGCTTCTTGACAATGGAGATACGAGCCTGTACCTCCCTGTTTGCTGATGCACCACATGGCTGTGTTGTCCGTTTGGATGAGAACAGTCTTGTGTGAAAGGCAGTCCTTGAATGCATACAGCGTATAACGTATAGCTCAAAGCTCCAGAAAATTGATTTGAAATGTTGCTTCGAGTTTTGTCCAAGTCCCTTGAGTTTGGAGAGTGTCTATGTGAGCTCCCCAACCCAAGATGGATGCATCTGTAGTTAATGTTATCTGTGGGACTGGTTGTTGGAAGGGTAGGCCCTTGCGCAGATTGTCCCTGTTTGCCCACCAAAGTAGAGAGGAGCGCAGCTGGTGGGTTACTTGAATTGGAGAATGTAGTGGTTGAATGGCTTGGATCCATTGTGATTGTAATGTCCATTTAGTTACTCTCATGGCGAGCCTTGCCATAGGAGAGACATGAACTGTGGAGGCCATGTGGCCTAGTAAGGTGAGAAACTGATGAGCTGTTGCTTGTTTCTTCGAGCGAATCAAGTTTGCTAATAGGGATAATGTTTCTGCTCGATCCTTGGGTAGAAAGGCTCTTGATAGGATAGTGTCCAAGTCTGCACCTATGAATTGAAGTAGGTGAGATGGAGTAAGATGGGATTTTTGATAATTGATGAGAAAACCCATGGAGTGAAGTAGGGAAATCGTTCGACTGAAAGAGGTGAGAGCTCCCTCTTGAGAGTGACTTCTGATGAGCCAGTCGTCTAGATATGGAAAGACATGCACATTTTGCTTGCGTAAATGTGCTATTACTGCTAGGTATTTTGTGAATACTCTGGGAGCAGAGGCAAGTCCGAATCGCAGTAATCTGTACTGGAAATGTTGATGACCCACTATTCCCTCCTCACTTGCGGTGAGGAGGGAATATTGGAATGTGAGTATAAGCGTCTTGAAGGTCCAGAGACAAAGCCAGTCTCCTGTTTGAAGAAGTGGAAGCATGGTGCCTAGAGAAACCATCCTGAACTTTTCTTTTTTCAGAAATTTGTTGAGATTTCTGAGGTCTAGGAAGGGACATAGGCCTCCGGTTTTCTTTGGAATGAGGAAATAACGGGAATAGAATCCTCTTCCTTTCTGAGACCTGGGTACCAGCTCTAAAGCCCTGGCTCTCAGAAGGCTGGATAATTCTATTTGTAGTTGAAGCATGTGATTTTCGCTGAGATGAGAGTGACTCGGTGGAAAATCGTGGGGAATTGAGATGAAATTGAGTTGATATCCTCAGTGTATTATTGATAGGAGCCATTGGTCCGATGTTATTGATGTCCAATTGTTGTAAATGTTGGACAGTCTGCCTCCTACTGGTAGTGCTGACTGAGGATTCGAGTAAAGGCTTTGTTCTCTGGATGTGTTTTCAAAATCCAGTAGCAGGTCCAGTTTGAGGAGCTGAATGGGGCCTAGTTGTTCTCTGTTGCCTCTGTTGTGGTCTTTGCTGGGATCTGGGAGGTCTCGGTCTAGATGCAGGGGGATAATATCTGCATTGCCTGCAGAAAGGCTGCCTGGTCTCTCTTCATGGGGCCTGAGGCCAGTATGCGTGGAAGAGTCATGTGGAAGGGAGGATTAACTGTCGCAAAGTTTCCGTGTGTTCTCGTAACTGTGAAACTGCATCCTGCACCTTGGAGCCAAATAAATTATCTCCAAGGCAAGGAAGATCGACCAGTTTATCCTGCACCTCTGGTCTTAGATCTGAGGCCTTGAGCCAGGCCCACCTTCTGGTACTGATGCAGCAACTCGTGAAGCCGTCTCATAACCATCATAGGCGGCTCGAACCTCATGCTTACCGGCATCTAACACCCTGTTGAAAATAGTTTGTGCAGTTTCCTGGTATTGAGTGGGCAGTGACGGCACAAACTCCTCCATTTGTTTCCAGAGGTTCCTCTGGTACTGGGTCATGTATAGGTGGGTATGCTGAAATTCTGGAGTTTAGCATTGCACCTTGATTGTGTTTTTTGATATCCTGGTATGGATTGTACAAGATAAGTTGTATCTACCCTTTTATTCACCGCAGGAACCGTGCAGGGATGTTCCCAGAGACGTTGCTGTAGTTGCAAGAGGACTTCATGAATAGGAATTGCAACTGTGTGTTTGGGGGGGGGGTCTACAAATTGGAGTACGTCCAAAGTTTGTCTGGCGTCCTGTTCAGCTTGCAGCTTGAAAGTGATGGAATCTGCCATTTCCTGCACAAAATTTGGAAAAGAAAAGTCCTCTGGAGGTGATTGTTTCCTGGCATGAGGTGGTGACTGATCAGACATAAATGCCTCTGATGAGGGATCTGAATCAGTGTCAGACCAAGTATTATAATCTGTAGGCTGATGATGAGGAGGTGTAGTCCTATGGGGAGGAGGTACACCAGAGGGTCCTGGTAAAGGGTCAGCAACTGAAATGTCCTCTACCTGCTCTTCTACTGGGTTAGAAGGCAAGGAGGCTAGTAATTCATGGTATCTCTTGGTAAGGATACCATGCAGTGCTGATTCTTCAGACCTTGGAAGCTTAGAAAATGTAGGTAGATGTTGAGTCATCGAAGTTTTTAACTTAGTCGATGACTTCGGTCTCGATATCGTTGCTTTCTTAGCCAGAGATATGGTGGGTGCCGTAGTGTACACGGATATCGGTTGTGGAACCGATGGAACGGTCAATGTCGATGTAGAGAGAAATGAAAACATCGATATTGGAGTAGTAATCAAAGATGTCGGTGGTTCCGAAGAACTTGGCATCGATGGAAGTTCTGATATCGAGAGAGGCACAGATACGGATGGTAATGGTACCGATGACGTAGTCGAAGACAGCATTGGCATCAGGGTGGTTTGCGGCATCGGTATTATCGATGGCATCGGCTCGATGACCGGCATCGGCATGACCGCCGGCATCGGCAATGTCGCCGGAACTTGTGCCTGCAAGGCCTCCATCACCATTTGCTTGATAAGAACAGCTAAATCCTGAGTAGTCTCTGGTAACTGTGATGTCGATGTGGGCGTCGACATCGATGGTGTAGACGATGGCACCGTAGACACGGAGGTTAGCCAAACATCGGTGGGTTTATGACACTTTGAAGTCGGTTCTCCCGAGTTTTGTCCAAGTACCTTGAGTTTGGACATTGCCTATGTGTCCTCCCCAACCCAAGGTGGACGCATCTGTAGTTAAAGTTACTTGCGGAACTGGTTGTTGGAATGGTAGGCCTGTGAGCAAGTTGTTCTTGTTCGCCCACCAGAGGAGAGATGAAACGTAGCTGGTGGGTTTTTTGAACTGAAGACGACAGTGGTTGAATGGCTTGTATCCACTGTGATCTTAATGTCCATTGGGCTATTTTCTCATGGCTAATCTGGCCATAGGAGTGACATGAACTGTGGAGGCCATGTGGCCGAGCAGAGTTAGAAACTGATGTGCTGTCGCTTGTTTCCTTGTGCGCAGAGAATTTGCTGAGGAGAGTGTTTCTGCCTGGTCCTCTGGGAGGAAGGCTCTTGATACTATGGTGTTCAAGTCTGCTCCGATGAATTGCAGTAGGCGAGATGGTATGAGGTGGAATTTCTGGTAGTTGATTAGGAATCCCAACGAGTGGAGCAGATTGATTGTGAGCCTGAGGGAGGTGAGAGGTCCTTGTTTTGACTGGCTTCTCATGAGCCAGTCGTCCAGGTAAGGAAATACCTGTACACTTTCCTTGTGCAAATGAGCTGCTGCTACCGCTAGGCACTTTGTGAATACTCGGGGTGCTGAGGCAAATCCGAATGGCAGAACCCGGTATTGGAAATGCTGATGACCCACCAGGAAACGCAGAAACTTGTGATGAGGAGGCAATATTGGAATGTGAGCGTAAGTGTCTTGCAGATCCAGAGAACAGAGCCAGTTTCCTGCTTGAAGAAGGTGCCTAAGGAGACCATTCTGAATTTTTATTTCTGTAGAAATTTGTTGAGATTGTGGAGGACTAAGATGGGACGTAGGCCTCCTGTTTTCTTTGGAATAAGGAAATAACGGGAGTAGAATCCTTTGCCCTGCTGAGGTCGGGGAACTGGTTCCACGGCCCTGGATCTCAGAAGGGTGGATAATTCTGTGTATCCAAAGAGACATTTGGTGGAGAGTCTTTTGGTACTTTGAGAAAATCCAGTTGGTAACTGTGTGTTATAATGGATTGCACCCAATGATCTGTGTGACCAATTGGGTTGAAAGAAAGAGATTCGACCTCCCACTGGTAGATTTGGGATCGGGTTGGTGGAGTGGCTGCTGTCCTCTGGCGGGTTCTCAAAATCCTGATGCAGGGCCCGTCTGAGGTAGAGGCTGAGGCCTAGATGCCCTTGGTTGTCTAGGCTGACTTCTCTATACTGGTCTAGAAGCCCTACCACGGGGTGCTGGTGGATAATACCTCCATGGCTAGTAATAGGGTTTTCTGGTGTCTTTCCTACATGCAGAAGCTGGTGTTTCTGTTGAAACAGCAGAGAGCTGGCGCAGAGTTTCAGAGTGTTCTTTTAATTGTGCCACTGCATCCTGAACCTTTCCTCCAAAAAGGTTATCACCAGCACAAGGCAAATCTGCTAGCTTTTCCTGAACCTCAGGCCTGAGGTCAGAGGTCTTCAAGTCAGGCCCACCTACGTGCACTGATTCCAGTTGCAGCCATCCTGGATGAGGTTTCGAAACTATCATAGGCTGCACAGACCTCATGTTTGCCTGCTTCTAGGCCCTTATGTATTATGTCATTTACTGAGTCTTGATACTGCTGAGGTAAAATCTCAGATAGTTGCTGCATCTGCTTCCAGAGGTTGGTTGATACTGAGTCATATATAGTTGATATGATGCTATCCTGGAAACAAGCATTGAGCCTTGAAAGACCTTCCTGCCCAGAGTGTTCAAGAACTTTTGTTCTTTGCCAGGAGGTGTCGATGAGTGGGGACGTATCCTCTTCGACTTCTTTTGGGCCGATTCTACCACCACAGATTGGTGTGGGAGTTGGGCCTTTTGGTAACGTGGGATATGTTGTACCAGGTAGGTGGCATCCGTCCTCTTGTTCACCAGTGGGATTGAACATGGATGCTCCCACAGTTTGTGCTGCAGGTCCACCAGGACTTCATGTACTGGAATTGCTAAGACTTCCTTAGGAGGATCCATAAACTGCAGAACTTCCAGGGTCTTCTGTCTGGTATCCACTTCTGCACTAGTTGAAAGGGGATGGTATCAGCCATCTCCTTCACAAAGTTTGAAAAGGAGAGGTCCTCTGGAGGTGACTTCCCCCTTTCCTCAAACCTGAAGTTAATTTCAGTAAAGATGAAGTAACTGGACAAATTAGTGAATCCTGAGTCAAGTTTAAAAATGGATCCCTACAGGATAGTCTCTGAACCTCAAATATACTGCAACCAGAAAGACGGTTTAAAATTCTTTATAACACCTATTGCACCAAACGTTTTCACATTATTGAACACATTTGGAAACGCCCCTAAATCTCATGACAAATTTCTTCCCTTGCTGATATCTTCTGATGTTTAAATTTGGTGGTGGTTTTAAACTCTTGGCCCTGGAGGTGTGGGACTAGAGCTCTGCACAGAGAGCTACCGGACTTGTGTGAAATGGGAAAGCTGCTAGTACTTTTAGTTTCTGGGCAGTTATACCCAGTGAGGGAGTAATTGGCTATCAGGTAGATCAAACTTGTCCACTCAGTTGTTTTTAGGTGCTGGTCAGCCAGTTTGCTATTGGCATAACATCTTTTATTCTAGAGGACTGTCTGAGCAGGAACATACTAAACTGTGCTGATCTCTCCCCTTGGCTGCTCAATAAAGGAATTCATATTTGATGGACTACTTTGTTCTCTGAGGGAACCAATGTTGTTTATGGACTTTTGTTTTCTTTTATAAAATACCACTGAAAAAGCATGATTGTTGTGTTGTATTTAAACTAGACCCCGACATGTTGCCTTGTGATTGTCTTCTATCTCTGTATATCTGAAAATGTATTCTACCTCTGTCTTCTGGTAGTCTTTAGGGTTTTTATTCACCCAAGCTTTTGATTAACTTTTCAAATTCCTCTGTGAACAAAAGTTCTCTCTTAAAATGATGCTTGCATAAGCATGTTTTTCACCAAGTGTCAGCCACCCATTGACAAAGACAAATTAGCCTTCTAGCTCCTACTGATGAAACTAGTGGCTTTGAACAAGTCCTTTTAATATCATATAGGTTATCTGAAAGATAAGCTGCTGCTGATTCCAGGTGAGCTGATTCTTCAATTTCTGGGGATTGCTGACCCAGTGCAAGATTACTCTAGCTATATAACTATTACAAATAGCAATTTGTAATCAAAGAACTGTATTATAATACTATAATAGCTCTAATTTCATATCCTGTAGATAAGTGCTGCACCTCCATCTATACAGACAGATGTTTTTCTAGTTACTGCTGAGACCAAAGAATCCATACTTGGCATCTGGGATAGTTGTTCTAAGACATCATGAGGAACTGGATATAGCTTCGAGAAGGATTTTGGTGTTCTGTGTCCAGACTGTGGTGACTACATATAGATAATATTTTCTATTTTAGAAAGAAGGGGAAAAGTTCATGATGTTTTGCTAACCCCTTTTGGATTCCAAACTGGGGTTTCATCCAATTTGTTGTCTGAGATTCTAAGAAAAGAAATTACTTATGAAATTAATACTGCAATCTCATCCTTACGGAACAGTCTAAAAATTAAATCATCTACTCCTTCAAACTTAATTTCCCCCCTTCCTCAATAGAGTCACAGCTACTCCCTTCATAAGGATCCTCAAGGTCCATAAATAGAGACTCAATTAAGAAAAGGAAAATTGGTTCTCACCTGCTAATTTTCGTTCCTGTAGTACCATGGATCAGTCCAGACCCTGGGTTATGTCACCAATCCAGCAAAGGGAGGCAGAGAAAACATTCTAATGACTGACATATACCCTGGAGCACCACCTGCAGTCAATCAGTATTGAGCAGTATCAATGCAGAAATTTAACTACTAACATATTAACTAGCTATCTAAATAGAACGAATTTCCAACTCAAATCCTAAATGGAAAAAGAATCCCCCCCAAAAAAAAAAATCTTGGGAATAAACAAGAAAATATTAAGAAAATAGACAGCATGAAAGGCGGATTAATCAAACAGTGAACAAGCGGACTCTCCGAAAAGACAAATATAATACACAGACAAAGGGTGGGCGTCTGGACTGATCCATGGTACTGCAGGAATGAAAATTAGCAGGTAAGAACCAATTTTCCTTTCCCTGTACGTACCTGATCAGTCCAGACCCTGGGATGTACCAGAGCTGATTCAATTAGGGTGGGACCCAGAGAGTCCGGCTCAGAGAACACTCTCTCCGAAGGCTGCCAAACTTGGAGCGTGAACATCCAAGCGGTAATGACGAGCAAAAGTATGCAACGACTTCCAAATCGCTGCTTTACAAATCTCCTGAGGAGAAACTAACTGACATTCTGCCCAAGAGGTAGCCTGTGACCTAGTAGAATGAGCTCTCAACCCTTCAGGAAGGTCACGATGAGCTAGAAGATAAGCTGAACGAATTGTCTCTTTTAACCAACGAGCAATCGTAGCCTTCGAAACCTTATGACCTTTACGAGGGCCACTCCACAAAACAAACAAATGATCAGACAATCAAAAATTGTAACTTCAAGATAAGGCAACAGAGTTCGTCATACATCCAATTTTTTAAGATCCCTAGAGGAAGGATCCAAATGATCTAAAGACGGAAAAGCTGGAAGCTCTATGGACTGATTTAAATGGAAAGAAGATACTATCTTAGGTAAAAAAGATTGTACAGTACGTAATGAAATTCCTGTATCAGAAATTCAAAGGAAAGGCTCTCTTCAAGACAAGGCCTGCAACTCTGAAATTCTATGAGCTGAAGAAATGGCCACAAGAAACACCACCTTCAATGTAAGATCCTTCAAAGTCCCATGATTAAGGGGTTCAAAGGGAGCCGAACACAGAGCCCTAAGAACCAAATTCAAACTCCAAGCAGGACAAGAATTCCGAAATGGAGGACGTAGATGTTGCGCACCTTTGAGAAAACGCGCTACATCAGGATGCGCAGCCAAGGATAATCCCTGAACCTTACCACGAAAACATCCAAGCGCTGCTACTTGTACCTGTAAGGAACTACAGGACAAACCCTTGGCTAGACCGTCTTGTAAAAAAAATAAAATATCGGATACCGAAGAGTGAACTGGATCTACTTGATGCTCATTACACCAAGATTCAAAAACCTTCCACACAATTACATAAGCCAAAGATGTAGAAGGTTTTCTAGAATGCAATAAAGTAGTCAATACAGCATCTGAATAACCTTTATTCTTTAACCAACGCCTCTCAAAAGCCATGCCGCTAGAGAGAAGCGTTCGACCTCTTCCAAACAAACCGGACCCTGAGACAGAAGGCAGGGAAGATCTCGAAATCGAAGGGGACCGTCCAGTCCTAGTCTGAACAGGTCCACGAACCACGGATGGCGTGGCCAGTCCGGAGCCACTAAGACAACGTCGACTTGTTGAACTTCTGACACAGAACCTTGCCGATTAGAGGCCAGGGAGGGAATACATAGAGAAGAACATCCCTTGGCCAAGGAAGTACCAGAGCATCTACTCCTTCCGCTCCTCTTTCCCTCCTGCGGCTGAAGAACAGAGGGCCTTTGGCATTCTCAAATGTGGCCATGAGATCCATTGCCGGAGTGGACCATCTGTTGCATATCATTTGATAGGCTTCCTCGCACAGTTCCCACTCGCCTGGGTCAAGATGATGCCGACTGAGAAAGTCGGCTTGAATGTTGTCCATCCCGGCAATGTGTGAGGCTGCGATGCTGAGCAGATGTTGTTCCGCCCAGGCGATCAACTGTTGCGCTTCCTGAGCTACCAGGAAGCTTCGGATTCCTCCCTGACGGTTGATGTACGCTACCGTGGTCGCATTGTCAGAAAGAACCCGAATCGACTTCCCACAAAGGAGAGGTTGAAGAGCGATTAAGGCTAAATGAACCGCTCTGGTCTCCAAAAGATTGATCGACCACTGCGCTTCCTCTTTGGACCACTGACCCTGAACAGATGTATTCTGACATACCGCTCCCCAGCCTGAAAGACTGGCGTCGATAGTGACCACAGTCCATTCCGGAATCTCTAGTGGTACACCTCGTTGCAGATTCGCTGTCTGTAACCACCAATCTAGGCTGGAACAAGCCGCCTCTATAAGAGGAAGGGGAAGGTAGTATAGTTCCGAAACCGGATTCCAGCGTGAAAGCAATGCAGACTGAAGTGGTCTCATGTGCGCAAAGGCCCAGGGAACCAACTCCAGAGTAGAGGTCATTGAACCTAAAACTTTCAAGTAATCCCGCACACAAGGAATAGGAATAGACAGTCTCGAATTTGTGATTGAATCTTGAGAAGGCGATGCTCCGGAAGGAACACTATATCCCTTGACAAGTGTCGAACCGTGCACCCAAAAACTCCAGAGATTGGGAAGGTAATAGGTGACTCTTGTCTTCGTTGATCACCCAGCCTAGAGACTGCAAAAGGCTGATTACCCTGTTGATTGTATAATAACAAAGAGATTCCGACTTCGCTTGAATCAACCAGTCGTCCAGGTACGGATGTACCAACAGGCCCTTCTTCCTGAGTTGAGCGGCCACCACAACCATTATTTTGGTAAATGTTCTGGGAGCTGTGGCTAATCCGAACGGGAGAGCCCTGAATTGATAATGTTGCCCTAGAATGCAAAACCTGAGAAACTTCTGATGATCGGATCGAATGCCGATATGAAGATAAGCTTCGGTGAGGTCGAGAGATGCTAGAAATTTTCCTCTGTGAACCGAAGCTATGACAGACCGAAGAGTCTCCATCCGGAAATTTGGAATCTTTAGACAACAGTTGACCCTCTTGAGATCGAAAATGGGATGAAAGGTTCCTTCCTTTTTGGGAACGACGAAGAAAATTGAATAACAACCTTTCCAATGTTCTGATGTTGGAACTGGAACTATAGCTCCTAGGTCGCTTAAACACTGTAGCGCAGGGGTCGGGAACCCATGGCTCGCGAGCCAGATATGGCTCTTTTGAGGGCTGCATCTGGCTCGCAGACAAGTGTCGCCATACTTCGCGGTTCCCCGCTGACCCAGCTGCTCCCCGGTCCTCCGCCGCCCAGGCTTAAAATGCTGTCAGCCCGGGCGGAACGCGGCAGGACAGCTGGAGTCAGCGGCACCGGCGTGCTCTCTTCTCCTCCCCCCCCCCCCCCCCCCGCGGCCCGGAAGAGGAAGTGGAGAGCATCGGGTGCCTGCGCGGGAAGAAGAGACCACACTAGCGTGGTCTCTTCTTCCGCGCAGGCACCCGATGCTCACCACTTCCTCTTCCGGGCCGCGGGGGGGAGGAGAAGAGAGCACGCCGACTGGAGTCATCCGGGTGCCTGCTCGGGTCTTCCCGCGCAGGCACCCGATGCTCTCCACTTCCTCTTCCGGGCCGCGGGAAGAAGAGAGCACGCCGGTGCTCTCTTCTTCCCGCGGCCCGGAAGAGGAAGTGGAGAGCATCGGGTGCCTGCGCGGGAAGACCCGCGCAGGCACGCTAGTGTCCAACGGGAAGAAGACTGCAGCGCGGCTCGGAGGAAAATGAAAATCTTCAACCGCGGCCGATGGGACTCCGCCTCCGCGAGGGCTGAAAATGAAGGAGGTTAGCGTTGGGAGGTGGCTGCTGCTGCCGCGAGTTCCCGGGGGGGGGGGGGGGGGGGGGGGGGGGGGAAGGGGGAGAGAGAGAGTGAATGAGCGAGCAAGCATGTGTGTTTGAGATCCTGTGTGTGTGAGTGAGAGATTGCATGTATGTGAATGATTGAGAGCCTGTATATGTGAAAGAGAGTATGTCTGTGATTGAGATCCTGCCTGTGAGAGAGAGAGCATGAATGTAAGTTTACCATTGGGACCCTGTATGTGTAAGTTTGTAATTGAAAACCTGTTTGTTTGAAAGAGTATGTGTGTATGATTGAGATCCTTTGTGTGTGAGAGAGATCATGTGTATGTATGATTAAGAGCCTGTGTGTATAAGTAAGAGAGAGATCATGTGTGTCTGTGTCTGATTGACAGCTGGTTTAGGTGATGGAGCATGTGAGTATGTGATTGAGAGCCTGTGTTTAAATGAGAGAGAGAGACCATGTGTGTCTGTGTGATTGAGAGCTGATTTAGGTGAGGGAGCATGTGAGTATGTGATTGAGAGCCTGTGTTTAAATGAGAGAGAGAGACCATGTGTGTCTGTGTGTGATTGAGAGCTGATTTAGGTGAGGGAGCATGTGAGTATGTGATTGAGAGCCTGTGTGTAAATGAGAGAAAGAGAGGACATGTTTGTAAGCATGTGAATGAGAGTCTGTGTGTTAGAGAAAAAGACAGCATGTATTTATGTGATTGAAAGCCTGTGTGTGTGTAAGCGTGAAAAGATAGACAGCATGTGTGTAAATGTGTAATTAAGAGCCTATATAAGTGAGAGAGAAAAAACATTTGTATATGTGAGTGACTGAGAGCATGTGTGTATAGGTGTGTCATTGAGAGCCAGTGTGAGAGAGAGCGCTGGTATGTGACTGAGAGAGGAGAAAGTTCCAAGCAAACCACCCCACCTCCTGCTAATTCAGAACAATCTCAGGACACCTGGATATCAAACGTTCCCAGGTATGCAGAGCAAAAAAATTTTTGTATCCTTATTATTTTTCATTACTGGATCTTTGTGTCTGCTATTTTGAAATATTTTGTTGGTATCTGGAAATGTTTTATATGAGTTTTTAATTATTGCATATTCCACTCATCAGCTGTTTCAAAATATGTTCTTTTTGTTAGTACAGTTTTACTGCTGATGATTTTATATTTCTTGATTTGTTTTATAAGGATGTGTGATGTTTCTTTTTTCCTTTGTTACACTGCATACAGAGACTCTGGCTTGTTGCAGTTTCCAATTCAGTTTTTGTCTGCATGCTTCTTGTTATGCGTTTTGGTCTCTTTATTCTATGTTAGGTGAGGGACAGCACGTGATTCAGGTGAGGTTTTCTGCTGGCGTGTAGTTTCTGTGTAGGACTCTATAGCAGCCTGACTTGGTCCGTTTTCCTAATAGGAGATGTATTGGTGTCTTAAGGCCTGGTGTAATATTTTCAGAGACTTATTGTACTTTAAAAGTGTGATCTTACATAAAATGCACACATTTACTTGTATTTAGTTTTAAACATATTGTATGGCTCTCATGGAATTACATTTTAAAATATGTGGCGTTTATGGCTCTCTCAGCCAAAAAGGTTCCTGACCCCTGCTGTAGCGAGTCTTGGATTATGAGACGCTTTTGTAGGGAAGAATACGGTAGGAACAGGTGGTGAAGTCGCCGAACAAAATCTAAAGCGTAACCTTGATTTATCATTGATAGAACCTATTGATCCGACGTACATCTGGCCCGTTCTCCATAAAACAAAGACAGCCTGCCCCCTATGACGGGAACCGGAGAAAGGACCGGCCTTACCTCATTGGACAGACCTTGTGCCTCCTGAGACTTGGGAAGTTCCAGGTCTACAAAAGTGGCGGCCACGAAAGGACTGAGACCAATTCTGTTGTCTACCTGAAGACTGTTTAGCTGGAGGAGCCGACGGATGAGAAGAACAAAATCTTCTGTTAGACCGAAAACGAAAGCGAGATGAAAAAGAGCTTCTAGGCTAGGACGGTCCTCTGGCAATTTGTGAATCTTATTTTCCCTTAGGGACAAAATTAAATCTTCCAATTCCTTACCAAATAATAATTTTCCCTTAAAGGGTAAAGCCCCTAATTGAGCTTTGGAGGATGCGTCTGCAGACCAATTCCTCAACCAGAGAAGTCTGCGAGCCGAAACAGAAGCAACGATAGAGCGAGCCGAGGTCCTAATGAGATCATATAAAGCATCTGCACTATAAGCAACTGTAGCATCCAGTCTACCAGCCTGAGCAACGTCTTCTTCAGAGAGGGAAGAATTGTTTTGTAAAGCCTGGACCCATCTTAGTCCAGCTCACAAAGCCAAGCTACTACATATGGCCGCCCACACACCAAGAGCAGAAACCTCAAAAATTCGCTTAAGCTGAACCTCCAGCTTATGATCTTGGAGATCTTTAAGAGCCGAAGCCCCAGTTACTGGAATAGTTGTTTTCTTAGTGACGGTTGAAACAGTGGCATCCACCTTAGGAAATTTTAAAATTTCCAAAGCTTCCTCAGGTAATGGATACAATTTTTCCATGGCTCGTGCTACCTTAAGCCCCAACTCAGGAGTATCCCACTCCTGGTACATAAGGTCAGTGAGAGAAAGATGAAAAGGAAATGTCGTCGTGGGACCTCTAAGGCCAAGCAACACTGTGTCAATGTCACCCATCCGAGAATCCTTTACTGGAACCTCGAGACCCAATTCCAGTAAAATAGCTGGAATTAAGGGACTAAGTTCCTCTCTTCTAAACAGGCGGACTACTTTAAGGTCATCCCCATCCGCAACATGAGGGTCTGAACTAATACTCAAAGCAGGGTCTTCATTTAAATCCCCCTCCGGCAAGGGCTTGTCCGGGATAGGTAAAGAGCCATGCTCAGAATCATCTGAAAAAGAAAAAATTGATCCGGACCCTGACGAAGGGGACGCTTCGGAGCTGACCCCACTCCCAAATCCATGGGACTAGCCCTTTTTGAGGAAAGTGGCCTTAACCTCTGTTCAGATGAGAGACTCTTATGTCTCTTATGAAATTTCTTAGATTTATAAGCTTCACGAAGAAAATCCCCTGAAAAGGCAGAAGAAGAGGAAGAAGAATCTGAAATCTCCTCCAGGCTTTCAGCTGATAAATATGGCCCAGTTTCGCGCGGCTTGTCCCCCCCAGGGACCGCTGGCTGCAGCAACAGTGGAGGCGGGTCAGAAGCACCCTGAATAGCTTGTGTCGCCACCCTCAGAGTAGACAGGAGTGCCTCAGTTCCCGCACTGCAGCTAAAAGAGTCCGGGGCAGGAGAGCAGCCGGCTGAGGTTTTGGGGCCGCGCAAAGTGGCAGAGTCCCTTTTTTTTTTAATCGGCAAACTTGATGAGCCTTCCCCCCCCGGGGAGACAGGATGAACAGAGACTCTCCCTGGAGAGACGTGCGCTTGCATCTCCACAAGCGCGGCAGGCCGCGCCTCGCGGCATTATAAAGAAAAAATGGCGTGAAATAAAAAGTATGAAATAAACTAAAAAACGAAAAGAAACCCCGGCGAAAAACAAAGGCACAGGCCCACCGAACACCAAAAGGTAAGTAAACAACAATTCAGCTGTCAAGAATTATTATTTTTTTTTTTTACCTGACCGAAATGCCGTGGCCCCCAGGAGCTTCTCCAAGTAGGGTGAGTGAGCTGGGCCCCCTGGTATCACCCCTGCCAGGAGTGGTTGCTAGATACAAAACCTCCCCAACTCCGGCAGCCTCAAAAACTAGGAGGGATAGTCCTCCCAGGATTTGGCAACCTCCCGGGAGGCAGTGAAATGGCTGTGAAGAAAAAATAAAACCTCTTTTTTTTTTTTTTTTTAAATAACTTAAATGAAAACAGGCTCTTTTCAAAAGAAAAAGAAAGCCTGCAAAAATTTAACTCCTAAACTACCTGACTAAAAAATAAACTACCACAGACTGCAGGGGTTAGGGACGTCCACCTCTGCTGGGAGACAAAGAAATACTGATTGACTGCAGGTGGTGCTCCAGGGTATTTGTCAGAGTCATTAGAATGTTTTCTCTGCCTCCCTCTGCTGGATTGGTGACATAACCCAGGGTCTGGACTGATCCATGTACGTACAGGGAAAGCCTACTCCACCTTTATCAGCTGAAAGCCTTTTAATTGTTTTAAATGAAAAAGAATTTGGGAGTAGCCCTGTGACTTATGCCCCATATGAACCACAGTATAGGTTTCTTCATTAGGGTTCTGTGAAGCATAAAAAACTTGGGTGAAGGAATTTGAAAAACTATGGGAAAATGTTACCAGCAGCAGGAATATTAGTATCTACATCTGAATAGAAGCCTTCACTGTTGTCTAGGTTTCTATTTTTCCTCTTGTTGACCATTGCAATGGGCTTTATTTAGGTCTGATTCTACAATTCAGCCACTTCAACTGCTCTTGAATGCAGCCGCATGTTTAATTTGTGGTCACCAATGTTTTGATCATGTTACACCAATTCTTATACAGTTACACTGGCTACCTCTGCGAAAATGCATTGAATACAAAATCAGACTATGTTCAAACTCCTTAATTTGAGATCCTGTCCATGGTCCAATACTTTTCTGAAATTGTATCAACCCTCACGTCCGTTAAGATAGTCTCAACAAGGCTTCCTTGATGTTCATCTTTAAAAAGTGCTTACCTATGCCTTACTAGGTAATCTGCATTCTCTATTGCAGGTCCAGTACTATGGAATTTTTTCCCTATGGAACTTAAGAACATGCCATACTGGGTCAGACCAAGGGTCCATCAAGCCCAGCATCCTGTTTCCAACAGTGGCCAATCCAGGCCATAAAAACCTGGCAAGTACTCAAAAACTAAGTCTATTCCATGTTACTGTTGCTAGTAAGAGCAGTGGCTATTTTCTAAGTCAACTTAATTAATAGCAGGTAATGGACTTCTCCTCCAAGAACTTATCCAATCCTTTTTTACACACAGCTACACTAACCACATCCTCTGGCAACAAATTCCAGAGTTTAATTGTGCGTTGAGTGAAAAAGAACTTTCTCCGATTAGTTTTAAATGTGCCACATGCTAACTTCATGGAGTGCCCCCTAGTCTATTATCCAAAAGAGTAAATAACCAATTCACATCTACCTGTTCTAGACCTCTCATGATTTTAAAACACCTCTATCATATCTATTAGCAGTCTCTTCTCCAAGCTGAAAAGTCCTAATCTCTTTAGTTTTTGCTCATAGGGGTTTTTGCTCATAGGGGTGCTTATTATTTTGGTCGCCCTTCTCTGTACCTTCTCCATCGCAACTATATCTTTTTTGAGATGCGGCGACCAGAATTATACACAGTATTCAAGGTGTGGTCTCACCATGGAGTGATACAGAGGCATTATGACATTTTCCGTTTTGTTCACCATTCCCTTTCTAATAATTCCCAACATTTTGTTTGCTTTTTTGACTGCCGCAGCACACTGAACTGACGATTGTTTAAAAACATTCAGAAACTTGTTAAAAACCTTCCTGTTTAAAAAGGCTTATTACTGATTAGGGTTAGGCTTAGCTTCCTCACCACCACAAGATTCTGCAATAAGCCATTTTTATTTATGCTGTCGTCTAAGTTTGTTTTATTTGATTGTATGAATGTTTTTTCTGTATGTCGCCTTCGCCTTTTCTGTGTTAGGCAACTAATACATTTTTAATAAATGTAAAATGTAAATGTAAATGAATCCAATGCCTGATTAAACTCTCTAGTCAAAAAAGGAGATTCAACATTATTTTTCTCTGTTTGCCTGTGCTGCATTGAAAACCACATATGGTTATACTGAAAATGACCTATTTCCATCATTAACAGCTGCCTCAAAATTCCCAACTATTTTTGTTCAGCTTGGGGTATAAATGAAGAACTTCCTTGGCCTCTAAAGCCCCCCTTCTCACTCATTTGAGCTATTTTTGTAATTTCATCATGGAGGCAAGCTGGACAGAGCACTGACTGCATCTCTGCTAGTCTGCTACCACAGGAGAGACAATGGCGGCTTCACTCCGACTCTGGTATCTTAAAACAAGGGATTTTTAAGATATAACACTTACTTGGGAAGTGTGAATATGCAGCCACATTCAATCAAAACTCACTTTCATTAGCTTACCTCAGCAATTTTTTTTTTTTGAGAAAAAATATAAAGAGGAAATAGAAGGGGTAACTAACTTTTAAAAGATCTTCTTATCCTTTTCCTTTAAATCCTTAATATAGATTCCCCTTCTAGCTTTACTAAGACCCTCAAATAGGACTGGGAGCTATCAGCATCAGGACTTGCAAACTGAATTAAACAGGTGCCTGATACTCAGACTGCTATTTAAGTTATAGGTAAAGCTACACTTCGTATTTGAGTTATTTTAACTCAAAAGATAAATACAAACCTTTATGGAAATTCCTGCTGTACCACCAGTATGTCGTCCTATCTCTTAGAGGCAGAGAACATTGGCTTTAATTGTCCTGCACCACATATAGTGACATCACAGAAAAAGTCATAATTTGCCTTCATCTTCTGGAAGGGGAACATAACCTAATCATTCTGGACTGATGTAGAAACAATTTAAGCAAGCATAGATTAAAATTCATTAAGAAAAGGCCTTAGAGATAGTTAATCCAATCTGCTTCAACTTACACTGCTCTTCCAAGTGTCACTCCTGCCCATGCTATGAATTGCTTATTGGAAAGAATTGGTGGAACTTCTGTTGGAAGGGCAGAGCCAGGTGTCATAGATTTGATGTTTCCAGGAATCTCTACTTCACCTTTCAACACCACTTCATACTGAGGACCAGACGGTTCTACAAATATTTTTAGAACACTAAAATATAAGAAAGAATAAATCAATCACTTTTAATTATTAGACAGCAAATGCTGATGAAATGCAAGATTTTACTTTCAAATGTTAGATACGTACTCATTTTTTCAACTTTTGCAAATGTTGTTAGAGCTGTAGATACATCAAAATAAATAAAAAGCTTTATTAAGGGAGTTTAGCTGCCAGTGTCACACATACTCATGTCGATCCCATGTATAAGTCGATGGGGGATTTTCAGACCATAATCCATTGGCCCATGTATAAGTCGAGATTTAAAATGAATATAAGAATTCCGTATCAAATACAAGAAGTCCGTATCAAAAAACGTTACGCAGCGCGCTAACTTTAGGACTGGTCAGCAACACTACCAGAGTTAGCTATATAAGTTAAGCAGCTAACGGCTAATATCGAAGTTGCAGCTTAACTTATGCAGCTAACTCCACTCTGTTTTGGCAGTTGGCACATATGTACACGCATACCTCGGGGTTAATAGTATATGCAGTAAAACTGATAGTATGTGTGTATAAGTTAATCCACATTTTTGGGCTTATTTTCTGCCATAAAATTCTCAACTTATACACTAGTATATATGGTAATTTTATTTATTTATTTTTACCAGAAATGTATCATTTTATTATAATTATCAAAACACAGGAGGAAAATCAAGGAAAAAAAAATCAATCTTCCTTGCCCCCTAATTTGCTTCCATTTTTGTTATAACTGATACAATTACCAACAAAAACAAAATAAAAACTGAAAAAAAAAAGGTCCCTAGCTTTATTTTAAATATTACAGATTTTTTTTTTATTTTGCATTCTCCTCCTGTCTTCACCCCCAAATCAAAATTAACACTCTGGAGAAGTAAGCAATAGATAGATGCCATGTTTCCCAGTATAAAAATGTTACAATACAGAGCATCTTAGCATTTCAGTGAGGAGAGAGCAAATCAAAGATTTGTGGTGCAGATAACTACAAAAACAAACACTGGTTAAAAAATTCCTCATTAAAAGGTGTCATATCCTATTGCCACATCCTCTAGGACAATGCTTCTTTAACTCAATCTTTGGGGCACATCTAACCAGACAGGTTTTCAGGATATCCATAAGGAATATAATTAGATATGCATACAACAGAGACAGTGCATGCAAATCTCTCATTTATATCTCTTGTGGATATCCTGAAAAACTGAATGGCTCTGTGTGCTCCGAGGACTTGGTTGAGAAGCACTGCTCTTGGACAAACTACTTTTCATTACATAACACACAAGAGGATTTCATTTTATGCTGTGAGTAAAAAGAATCTGCAGAGGTAAAATAGAATGACTCTGCATAAAGTATTTCATCAGTGACTAACTGCTGTTTTCATATATGTCACATACAGTGTGAACAATTAGTAACATACGAACAAAGTCCATAAACCATTATTAAGGTGGACTTGGGGAAATCAAATGCTTATAGTTGGGATAAGTAGCTTGAAATCTATCAAACTTTTGGGATCCTGCCAGTTACTTGTGACCTTGATTGGCCACTGTTAGAAACATGATACTGGGCTTGATAGACCTTTGGTCTGATCCAGTATGGCAAATCTTATGTTCAAAAGGACAATGGAAGTTCTGACTCCCATCTAAACATTTGTGCGCCTGTCTACTATGCTGCCACAGACTTAATATAATATCCTCCCCTTCTCTCATTTCTTCAGTAAAATCTTTGGGATCCATCCCAAATATGCTTGAATGATGTTACTATTTAGCAAAATGTAGTCCTCACATATGGGTGACATATGGGTGACATCATCAGATGGAGCCCTGACACGGAAAACTTCTGTCAAAAGTTTCTAGAAACTTTTGGCTGGCACACTGAGCCTACTGAGCATGCCATGATATTCTCAGCCACAGAGGTCTCCCTTCAGTCTCATTTGTAGCAGTAAGCGTGAGCTAAAAAAAATAAAATAATAAAACATATCGGACCCAACTTCACGGGGTGGCGGGTGGGTTCTGTGAGGACTACATCCTGCTGTCCTGAGATAATACATATTACAAGGTAAGCAATTTTGCTTTATCCCAGGACAAGCAGGATGATAGCCCTCACATATGGGTGATTAGCAAGCTACAGGCAGAGTCATTCTTGCATTATACCAACAGCATACAACTTGTGCAACAAGCACAACAACTGGTGCACTGCTGGAAAAATGAGGCAGCCTGAAATCACAGCAGGATGGATGTAGAAGGAGTTGGTGTTAAACTGGAAATAAGTTCTTTAAGACAGATTGTCCAAAGGCTGAATCTTGTCGTCCTTTATCCAAACAATAATGAGCTGCAAAGGTGTGAAGGGAACTCCATGTTGCAGCTTTACATATGTCAAGAATAGGCACTGAACGATAGTGTGCTACTGATGTAGACATAGCCCTTACTGAGTGTGCTTTTACTTGCCCCTGGAGAGGAATTTTTGCTTTTTCATAACAGAATTCAATACAGTCTGCTAGCCAGTTGGAGAGGGTGTTTTCCTACCGCAACTCCTGGTTTATTTTTGTCAAAAGAAACAGAGTTGGGTGGATTTCCTATGTACCGCCGTACTGTTCAAGTAACAATCTAGCGCACGTTTACAGTCTAAGGTGTGTAAGACTCTCTCTCCCTGGTGAGAGTGATGTCTTGGAAAGAAAGTAGGCAAGACTATTGACTGATTGATGTGAAAATCCATTACTACTTTTGGTAGGAATTTGGGATGAGTGCGAAGGACTACTCTGTCATGCAGGAACCCTGTGTAGGGTGAGTATGTGACGAGAGCTTGCAACTCACTGACCCTCCCTAGCTGATGTAATGGCTACTAAGAAAAATACTTTCCATGTAAGAAATTTTTCATCACAGGAATGTAGAGGCTCGAATGGTGACCGCATGAGTCTCGTCAGTACTATATTTAGGTCCCATTCAGTGACCGGTGGTCAAATGGGAGACTTAAGGTGAAGTAAGCCTCTCATAAACAGACTTACTAGGGGTTGCGCTGTTATTGGTGTATCCCCTATGCCCTTGTGGTATGCCGCTATGGCACTTAGGTGTACCCTTACAGAGGATGTCTGGAGACCAGAATCCGAAAGATGGCATAGGTAATCCAATAAAGAAGGAGTGGGGCAAGAGAAAGGGTCAAACCCTTTTTGTGTGCACCACTTGGTAAATCTAGTCCACTTAAAGTGGTATGATTTACGTGTGGAAGGCTTTCATGAAGCCTACGAGAACTTTAGAGACTTGTGTTGAAAGATTAAGTGGTTGCAGAATTAAGCTTTCAACATCCAAGCTGTCAGGGCAAGAGTTGTCAGATTGGGATGACGCAACTTGCCCTGATTCTGAGTTACGAGAGTGGGTGCTGTGCCCAGGCGAATTGGCTCTCTCATCGAGAGGTCGAGGAGTCTGGGAAACCATACTTGAGGCCAGTACGGGGCTATGAGGATCATTGTTCCTCTGTCCTGTTGTAGTTTCACAAGAGTTTTGGCTATCAGCGGAACTGGAGGATACGCATATAGAAGTCCTGTGTTCCAGGGGTAAGCAAAGGCGTCCCTGGGGAACTTTTGTCAACGGCCGTGGAGGAAGCAGAACCCTTCCACGTTGTGGTTCAGTTTGGATGCAAAGATGTCTATGGTTGGGCGATCCCAGCGTTGAAAGATTTTGCTCACTAAACGTGGATCCAGAGACCATTCGTGGAGATGGAAATGTTGACTGAGATCATCCGCTAGGACGTTTTGTATGCCTGCCAGATATGTTGCTCGGAGATGCATGGAGTGCTCTAGAGCCCAAGCCCAAATCTGCACCGCTTCCTGTGCCTCCCTGCTTGTTTATGTACCACATTGCTACTGTGTTGTTCGTTTGTATCAGCACAGTCTTGTTTGAGAGGCAGTCTTTGAAGGCATAAAGGGCATATCGCATCGCTTGAAGTTTTAAGAGGTTTATTTGACACTTCATTTCGAGCATAGTCCACATCCCTTGAGTTTGAAGGTTGTTGACGTGAGCTCCCCATCCCAAGTTGGAAGCATCTGTGGTCAAGATGACTTGCGGAGTTGACTGTTGGAATGGGAGACCAGCTTTCAAAGCTGTTTGATTTGTCCACCAGTGGAGCGATAGGCATAATTGGTGGGTGATTTGAACTGTGTATGACAGTGGTTGGAAAGCTTGTAGCCATTGAGATTTCAAAGTACATTGAGTTCTTCTCATGGCTAATTTCGCCATAGGGGTAACATGTACTGTCGAGGTCATGTGTCCTAGTAGCACTAGAAGTTGATGGGCAGATGCAAACTGGTATTGGGATATAGAGTTCGCCAAATGTGCTAGATTGTTGGCACGGTTGTTTGGAAGAAAAGCTTTTGCCACTGTGGTGTCAAGGTCTGCTCCGATGAATGTGAGGAGTTGAGAAGACTAGATGTGGGATTTTTGATAGTTGATTAGAAATCCTAGGGAGTGTAATAGTATTATTGTGCTTTTCAAGGCAGACAGAGCTCACTGCCTGGATGGACTTCTGATTAGCCAATCGTCTAGGTATAAAAAAAACATGAATGCTGTTTTTTCTTAGTTGTGCAGCAGCCACTGCTAGACATTTTGAGAATACTCGAGGAGCAGAGGCAAGTCCGAATGGTAGGACTTGATACTGGTAATGATGTTTTCCCACGATGAATCGCAGATACTTGCGATGTTGTGTGGGAACGTGTGCATAAGCGTCTTGAAGATCTAGAGAACAGAGCCAATCTCCCCGTTGAAGCAAAGGAAGGATGGTTCCCAGAGATACCATCAGAAATTTTTCTTTTTGGAGAATTTTGTTGAGATTGCTGTTGCGGTTCTGGCGGGGAGCGCCGCAACCAGACCCTTACCCTCCGTGTACCTAGACCTACTCCCGCTTCTGGAAGCCTGGTTTGCGCCCTGTTCGGCGGCGTCCCCGCGTGGGCCGCGCCACCGGGAAGCTTCCCATGGATGCCCTGCTTCTAGGCACGCGCGCCACTTGGACACTTTTCTAGGCCGTTTCCCACCAGTGGTGACTCCGCGGCCTTGATAAGCCGGCCGCGGACACTCAGTCTTTGCCTTGCAATGGGTTTACCTTCCGGTTCCCTGTTGCGTCGTGCCCCGGAGTGAGCTGCCTTGCTACTCGCTCCGTTCCTGCTTGCCTGCTACAGTACCTGCTTGGTTCCTACTTGCCTGCTACAGTTCCTGCCTGGTTCCAGTACCTGAGTCATGCTACAGTTCCTGCCTGGTTCCAGAACCCGAGCCTTGTTACAGTACTTGTCTACTGCCCTAGTCTGGTTCCAGTTCTCAGTCCTGATCAACAACCCGCCTAAGTTCCAGCGGTTGGGCTCCTACAGGCTCCTCCCGGGGGAGTACCAGCTTCCAGGGTGAAGAGCACCTCTACGTCCTGCCTGAACATATGCCTCCCGGCCTGCCACATACTAGAGACATTGACCAACATTCCCAGACTCCTGCAGGTCGGCCCAAGGGCCCACTAAATTGAGACTCCATAACAGATTGCAAGGCCATGGACTCGGCGGATGTGCCCGCTCCTTCGGATCTGCCTGGGATGGCCCGCCAGATGCTACAGCACCAGAGCTGCACTGATACTCTGGCAGCCACAGTGGAACAGCTCTCTTCTCGCCTAGAGTCCTTGCCTCCTGCTGGCGGGGTCCCCGAGGGACACAGCTCTTCTGTAACTCAGCTACCGGCACCCTCCCGCTAAGCTGGAGATTTAAGGACCTGCCGCGGCTTTCTGAACCAATGTTTTGTACGATTCTCTCTGTTGCCCCGGCAGTTCCCCTCGGATGCGGTGAAAGTGGCGTATATCCTGCCCTGCTTGATGGGAAAGCCTTAATATGGGCTTCTCCCCTTTGGGAAAATAATGATTCCTCGCTAACGAACTTACAACAGTTCATCTCGAACTTTCGACAGGCCTTTGATGAGCCCGCCCGAGTAGCCTCGGCTACCTCTGATTTGCTGCAACTCTGTCAGGGGGCTCACTCCTTGGCAGATTATGCTATGGAATTCCAGACTTTAGCCCAGGAAGTTCGTTGGCAGGATGGTAGTCTTAAGGCCATCTTCTTGGAGGGCCTCTCCAGACGTATAAAGGATGAGATTGCTGCTCGAGATCTGCCAGAGGACCTCAACTCCTTGATAGAGATGGCTGCTCGCATTGACCGCCACCTACAACAACGGGCCAAGCAGCAGCGCTCCTCTCGCCACAGCCCTGCTACTGTGTCGGCGAGACCTGTGTCTTCTCCTAAGACTTCTCGTCTAGATGCTCCCACCTGCGAACCCATGCATCTGGGCCGGGCCCCGCTCTCTGCTGAAGAGAGGCAACGTCGCTGTTCGTTGAAGTTGTGTTTGTATTGTGGTCAGAAGGGCCACTTCTTGGCATGCTGCCAGGAGCGTGCGGAAAACACCAAAGCCTAGGAGGTCAGAAGGAGCTCCTCCTAGGCTGTGCTACAGCTCCTCAATGTACCATGCCTGTTATCCTGGAATACCCTGGAGGGTCCATTGAGACAATTGCGTTCCTGAATTCTGGAGCCGGAGGTAATTTCATCCTGCAGGACTTAGTCTCCCAGTTGCGAATCCCTACACATAGACGGGAGGTCCCATTACAAATTACCTCTATTCAGGGGACGCTCCTTCCAGGACCTCTTCTGATGTCCACGGCACCCATTACTGTCCGCACCGGGGCAATCCATTCGGAGGAGATAGCCTTCCTAGTGTTGGATAAGGCTGTCCACCCTGTGGTGCTAGGGCACCCCTAGTTACCCTAGTCCACCCTGTGGTGCTAGTTACCCCTAGGTTACCCTAGTCCACCCTGTGGTGCTAGGGCACCCCTAGTTACCCCGTGGTTACAGAAACACTCACCCACAATTCAGTGGGATACTCTACAGATTGGAAAATTGAGCCCTTTCTGCCTAGCTAACTGTATGAAAGTGCCTAGGGCTCCCGCACTTCCGTTGATGCACTCTGCCCTAGGTCCTCCTGCACCTTATGAGGACTTTACGGACGTATTTTCCAAGACCAAGGCGCAGATCCTTCCACAGCACCGTCCGTATGACTGCGCTATAGGCCTGTTACCTGGTACTGTGCCCCCCCCCCCCCCCCCCGAGGAAGGGTGTATCCCTTATTACCTGAAACCCAGACCATGTCCGAGTATATTTCAGAGAATCTGGCCAAGGGGTTTATTCGCCCGTCCAAGTCGCCTGCAGGAGCAGGCTTCTTGTCAGCAAGAAGGACGGCTCGCTGAGACCGTGTATAGACTATCGAGGCCTAAATTCTATTACTAAGCGGGACCGTTACCAGCTCCCGTTAATCCCGAAGCTCCTCGATAGGCTCCAGGGAGTGAAGATTTTCACAAGTTTGGACGTACGAGGTGCTTACAATTTAGTCAGAATTCGTCCCGGAGACCAGTGGAAAACCGCTTTTAATACCAGAGTGGTACAGAGGAGTGTGACTTTTGCCGCTTCGCCTTCTTCTGGGCGGATTCGACAACCACTGACTGGTGAGGCAACTGTGTTTTATGGAACCCTGGGATAGGTTGCACTAGGTAAGTTGCCTCTGCTCTCCTGTTTACTGCCGACACCGATCCTGGATGCTCCCAAATCCTGTATTGCAGCTCCTGGAAAACTTCATGGACAGGGACTGCCAGCATTTCTTTGGGAGGGTCCACAAACTGCAGGACCTCCAAGGTCTTTTGACGTGCATCCACCTCTGTTTGAATGGGAAAGGGGATGGTTTCAGCCATCTCTTTAACAAAATTTGTGAAGGAGAGGTCCTCAGGAGGTGACTTCCTGTGATCATCAGGTGGAGAAGGTTCTGAGAATATTTCTTCATCTGAAGAATATTCAGAACTGGTGTCCACAGGCATCTCACGTGGTGTGTGGTGAGTGACTGGCTCCTTAGGTCGTGGTGGTAAGATAGGAGAACGAGGCCTTGGGGGTCTTGGTACCCCAGATGGGCCTGGAACAGGTTCCTCTGGTAGTTTGTTAGAGAGAATGTCCAGGAGTGTGTCCAGTTTAGTGATCACTGGATGTAACATGGAGACATCTTCTTTTGGAACCGGTGTTGGCATCGATGGCACCGGTGTGGGCAACGATGTAGGTATTGGTGGCACCGGTGAAGGTGTCTGTGGAGGTACCTGCGGCATCGGTGAAGGTACCGTAACCGGCATCGGGATCGGTTCCCGGGACCTCGGTGTCAGCGGCATCGATGGGTTTGGATCCCTCGGTGATGGAATCGGCATCGATGGAGGTGTCGATGGCTGAGGCGGAATGGTATCGCGCAGAGCCTGTTGCACCGCTTGACGTACGAACATGTCAAGTTCCGCTCTCATAGCTGGTGATATCAGAGCAGCTATGGAGGGAGGCGGTATGGGGCCCGGCACCGATATCGGTGGGGATCGCACTGGATCAGTAGGCCTCAGAGCCTCAGTCCCCGTCCAGGGTTTCTTTGCAGGTGAGGCCGTACCTGACGATGGATCCTCGGTCATCGGTGCCTGGCGTCTTCGATGGCGGTGGCGATATTTCTCTTTTTGCTTCTCGCTACCCGAGGTCGATGCCTTTGATGATACGGAAGGGGATGGCGTTGAGGCATCTCCCGCCTCCGGACGCTTCTGCTTCAGCATTAGTTGCCGGACTGAAGCGGATGGCGATGATTGTGCTGACGTCGAAGGCCTTGGAAGCAACTGAATGTTGAATAACTGCTCCATTTTTTCGGCTCTAAGACGACGACCCTTGGTAGTCATTTCAGCACAAGATTTACAGGACTGAATATTGTGGTCTTTGCCTAGGCAAAGAACACACTCAAAGTGAGGGTCGGTTATCGACATTGTCCTCACACAATTTGGGCATTTTTTTAAAGCCGGAGGCCATGGCGCCGGACAGCCGTCGATGGCGATGACCCAAAATATCGTTCCCGGCCGGGAATCAAAAACGGAAAACGTTATACTAAGGGAAACCCCTGCGGTGGAGTAAATTTGTTCCGAATATATTAACTTTTTTTAGATAGGTGAAAATCACCTCAGGACTCCAATTAGCCTGCGATGCTAACGGCTTCGTGGAAAAAAGAAGACTGAAGGGAGACCCCTGTGGCAGGGAATATCATGGCATGCTGTGCATGCTCAGTAGGCACTCCGGTGCCATTCAAAAGTTTCATGGAAACTTTTAGAGAAGTTTTTCCGTACATAGGGCTCCATTACCGATGTCACCCATATGTGAGGACTAGCATCCTGCTTGTCCTGGGATAATGTCCTTTTTGTTGCTCCAGGAAATGTCGAGCAGTCCAGCAGACGAACCAAGGTCTGCTGGACTGCTCGATATTTCTCTGCGTACCCGCACAGGGATGGGAAAAACAGAGGACAGAGTTGGCGTGCAAAATCTAATACGTAGCCGTGTCTTATCACCGAGAGCACCCATTGATCCGTCATGATTGTGGTCCATTCCTCGTAGAAGAGAGACAATCTGCCCCCTACCCTGGGTACAGAGGAATGGACCGGCCGGACATCATTGTGCAGTCTTAGCACCAGGGGTCGATTGGGAAGAAGCAGGCCTACCAAAGCGTCTACGTCGAAAAGGCTGAGACTGCTGCCCCCAACCTAAAGGAAGGGGAAGGAGTACCTGAACGAGAGGGTACGGGCCAGGAGCTGCCTGGGAGGGACGCAGGGAGCTCCCTGAAGGTGATCGTCATGGCGCTCCAATGAACTACCACCCCCCCGAGCCGACCCAGAGGGCCCTTCGTCGCCAGGGATGCAGGCTGAGCACAGCCCATCCCTGGAAAGACGCGCGCGCTGAGCCGCAGGCCACGCCACATGGCATCGCGAATCGGGCTGAGTCGAAAATTAAAAATAAAATTCACAAGGAAAAAAAAAATTAAACTAGCAGGGGGACCGGGGGAACCAGAATTGTCCTCGGACCGCCGCGGCAGAAGCCAGAACGAGCGCGCCAAACGTTTACTTTTTTTTTTTTTTTTTACGATGCTGTCCCTTGGCGAGTGCTGAAGCGGTCTGGCTGGGGTGAGTGAGCCGGGCTCCCCGGAATCACCCCGGCTGGGCCAGCACTAACCTGCAGGATCCTCAACCCTAAGCCTCAGCAGTCTACCGACCAGGGGGGATAGGCCCCTCAGGACCTGGCAACCCCCTGGGGGGCTCAGACCTGCGCTGATCTCCAAACTGGGAACTGCTTCTTTTTTTTTTTTTTTAAACTTAAAGGAAAAGGAAACAAACACTAGCTAACTAAACAGATCCCTTTTCCCTCCTTTACTCTCTTATTATTATTATTTATTTTTTTTTAAAATCAGTGAAGACTGTGGGCTAAGCACCCGGCCATCTGCTGGAGACAGAGTAATACTGACAGGCTGTGGGTGGCACCCTGGTACTTATGGCAGAGCCTGTCAAATTTTGCTCTGTCTCCATCTGCTGGTGCAAGGCAAAACCCAGGAGAGTCTGGACTGATCCGGTACGTACAGGGAACTGTACGGTTACTATGACTGTCACCTATAAGAAGGGTTATTACTGCGTGGTGAAATATCGTTTGTCTGCACGGTGGAGGCTTTGTGCATGAATGCTTTGACCATGAACTAAACATGACTGTTCATCTGTACAAGGTCAATAACAAGATGGTGGCTCTCCACGGGGCACATCTTTCATACTATGGGGATTATAAGCATAAATGCCCCACCTATTCCCCATGCTTCGACAGGACTTTACCTAGTTGTGACTACAACAAAAGCAGCCAGTCAGTCCATGCGATTCGCCAGCTCTGCCCTATGGAGGCTGAGAAAGGGATCCAGGGAACCTGCTCTACTGGTTATGGATGCAACCTCAGAGGTACTGGGCACTATACACATGATGAGTACACCCCTTCTCCCATGTTTCTGCTTGCCAAAGCTTATATTGAAGCACTGATAGAAACGATGCAGGGACCGATGGCATCAGTGTACCGCGAGGGGGCGGGGGAGGGGTACTGATGGCATCAAAGAATCCAGGACAGTCTGAAAGGGGATACAGACAGTAGTGATGGGGGCATCGACTGCGCAAGGGTACAGAGGAAATCGAAGGACCTGAAATTGACAGGGGCCCTGGCGGCAACAGAAACCGTGGAAGTCCCTGTCCCACTAGCGCTAATAACCAGGCAGAGTGTCACAGAGGGACACTTGCAGGCTATGTGTGGCTAACTGAAAACATAGGGAGAGGGAAGGCCGCAGTGGGTTGGCAGGCCAGGGAGGTGACAGAACAGACCGAAAAACAGGGCATAGTACTTACCGATCATCGAATAAATGTATGCGAAGGGAGACCCGTGCAGGGAAAAAGTGTTTGTGAAGTAAAAGTTTAAGTGTATCCGTGTAGAAAAAGTATTAGAATTTCTCACAGAGCTCCTAACTGCTAAGCTTACTGCACAGCGGGAAAAAAGAAGATTGAGGGAGACACCTGTGGCTCACAGGGATAATTGCAGGCTGAGCATGCTCAGTGCACTCAGTGTGCCAGTGTCAGTCAAAGCTTTATAGAAACTTTGACAGAAAACGTTTCCGTTCAGGGCTCCATCCTGTGATGTCACCCATATATGATGACTACCATCCAGCTTGTCCTGTGAGAAATAATGTATGGTTTATTACATTCAGGTAACACGTTCTATTACATTTATATCCAGCTTTACCTATCCCAAACGATCACCCAAAGTGGTGTAAAGCAGATTAAAAAATAGACAAATTAGCCACATGCATTTTAAAAGCAAAATAAATTACTCAAGACTATTAAAACAAAAAAATCCTACAAATGCTAAAAGCCATGTGCATGTTATAAGAATCAAGGAAGGAGGTACAGCAAACCACTCCACTCCTCAATGGTTTTGGAACATTTTGATCACAATGAAGAGACATCACATTCAGGTACTTTCCACTGAAACAAGCACTGGTCAGAATAAGTGACAAGACCTGAGTCAAAAGCCAGCATTTGATCTCATAGGCCAGCATAAGTTCCAGTGATAAAGGAGAAAGAACAGTGGTTCTGCTCTGCTCTTCCTAGCTCAGGAGGGCATAAGCCATGCAGACACCTAGCTTCATATTCTCTACCTTTTCAATGGAGCTTGCTTAACCATTCAATCAGTTGTTCAGCGATGGCCTTATCTTCCATAAGTGCCCCTTTAAACCTTTGATCATCTAACAGTTCAACAGATTCCCTCACAGGCTTCATGTTTCTGTATATTTTAAAAAGTTTTTATTATGAGATTTTTGCTCTAAGGCCAGCTCCTTTTTCAAATTATCTTTTATTCTCCCTTATCAATGTTTAATTTCTAACTTACAAATGCTTATATGTTTTCCTATTTTCCTCAGATGGTTCCTCTTTCAAATTTTTGAAATAAGATCTTTTGGCTAAGAGTCTTTCACCTCACTTTTTAGCCTTACTGGAAGTTGTTTGGCCTTCCCTCCACTTTTTGTTTTAATGCATGGAATACATCTGGACCGGGTTTCTAAGATGGTATTTTTAAAATATGACCAGCCCTGATATAAACTTTTAACCTTTATAGTTGTACCTCACTGTTTTTTCTAACTATTTTCCTCATTTTATCAAAGTCCCCCTTTGGAAAGTTTAATGCTAGAGCTGTAGATATAATCAATCTCCCAGTCATTAAGTCAAATTTGATTTAGCTGAACTACTAAATTCAGGCAATCTACTGGAGTATGAATCGCTCTTGATTAGATAGTCATCTAAGTAAAGAAATTGATGAATTCTTCATCTTCTCAAGCATGATGCAACTATTGGTAGGTATTTTCTGAAAATACATGGGGCTGATGATAGCCCAAAGGATAGTATCCTGTACTGAAAAAGCACAATGCTTACCTATAACAGGTATTCTCCTAGGACAGCAGGATATTAGTCCTCACATGTGGGTGACATCATCCGATGGAGCCAGGCAGAGTTAACTTTTGTCAAAGTTTCTAGAAGCTTTGACCAGAACACTGAGCATGCCCAGCATGCCACTATCTGTACATCCACGGGAGGTCCCCCATCAATCTCATAACAGATAAATATGAGCGAAAAAATAAAACGAAATAGGAGAACCCAAACTCCATGGAGTGGTGGGCGGGATTCCTGAGGATTAACATCCTGCTATCCTAGGAGAACACCTGTTACAGGTAAGCAACTTCGCTTTCTCCTAGGACAAGAAGGATGGTAGTCCTCACATGTGGGTGAATATCAAGCTCCAGTCTGTCTCCGCGAAAGGGGAGACCAACAGAAGCTGAATGTGGTGACAACGGGCACAACACAACTGTGGCTCTGATGGTTGGTAGGAGACTGCCTGGCATCAACCAAGGGCACTAGGCTAAAAGAGTTGGGTTCAGGTATGGAAAAGATTGCGCAGGATGGACTGACCAAATGCACTGTCCCATCTCCCATCTTTTTCCAAGCAGTAATGAGCTGCGAACGTGTGAAGGGAATTCCACGTTGCAGCCCAACAAATTTTGATGACGGGGACTGCTCGCAGATGAGCCACAGACGTTTGCCATGGCCTGCACAGAATGAGCTTTGATGTGGCCAGTCAACTGAAGGCCTGCCTGTGTGTAGCAAAAGGGGATATACAATCTGTCAGCCAGTTGGCTATGGTCTGCTTACCCACCGCCATGCCCAACCTATTGGGATCAAAGGACACAAAGAGCTGAGTGGACTGTTGGCGCTCGACCGTGCATTCTAAATAGAAAGCCAAGGCCCTCTTGCAGTCCAGGGTATGAAGAGCCCACTCCCCTGGGTGGGAATGAGACCTGGGAAAGAAGGTGGGCAGAACAATGGACTGATTGATGTGGAAATCAGTCACAACCTTAGGCAGGAATTTAGAGTGCATACGCAAGACTACAAAATTGTGAAAGAAAGTCGTGTATGGCGGGTACGTGACCAGGGCCTGAAGTTCACTGACCCTACGAGCAAAGATAATTGCCACTAGGAAAATGACTTTCCAGGTAAGGAACTTCGGGTCACAGGAATGCAGCGGCTCGAAGGGCGGATGAATGAGCCATGCCAAGACAAAGTTAAGGTCCCAGGATGCAGCAGGGGGCCAAAGAGGGGGTTTCATCTGAAGTAAGCCCCTCATGAAATGAGGGTACACACCAACTGCGCTATTGTGAGCTGGTTTGAAGGCCAGACTCTGAAAGGAGCCATAAGTAGTCCAACAGGATGGGAAGGGGACATGTGAATGGATCCAGTTCATGTCCCGCACACCAGATGGAGAATAGTCTCCATTTCGAACTGTAGGACTTCTGGCTGGAAGGCTTTCTAGCAGCCACCAGGAACCTGAGAGATACTAGCTGACAGGTTCAGGGGCTGGAGAATCATGCTCTCAACATTCATGCCGTGAGGGCCAGCTCTTGGAGGTTCAGATGGTGCAGGGTGCCCTGGTCTTGAGTGATCAGATCGGGCGCAGTCCCCAGCCAAATGGGATCCCTGGGGTCCTGAAGGAGAGGGAACCAGGCCTGTTGGGGTCAATAGGGCACCTCAAGGATCATGGTCCCACTGTCCTGTTGAAGCTTCAGTAGAGACTTCAAGAGGAGTGGGAGAGGAGGATATGCGTACAGCAGACCCTTCCCTCAGTGAAGGGAGAATGCGTTGTGGGCCAGATGCCCCCCCCCCCCCCCCCGAGCGACAGGGAGCAGAACATGTCCACCTTGTAGTTTTATGGGGAGGTAAAGAGATCCACATCTGGGGTACCCCACTGGTGGAAGATTCTGGCCGCTATCCTCGGATTGAGAGACCATTTGTGCTGCTGAAAGGAGCGGCACAGCCGATCCCACCAGCACTTTCAGAGACCAAAGCAGGTACGTCGCATGTGACAGGGCCCAGGACCACACCTGCACTGCCTCACAGAGAATGAACGACCCTGTGCCTCCCTGTTTGTTGATACACCACATTGCTAATTGGTTGTCCGTTCTGACTAGGACTTCTTTGTGGGACAACCAGTCTCTGAATGCCCACAGAATGTAGTGAATTGCCCGGAGCTCCAGAAAGTTTATCTGCCAGCGGGCTTCATGGACAGTCCAGAATCCTTGCGTGTGAAGGCCGGCCACATGGGCGCCCCAGCCCTGAGGAGAGCCATCGGTTGCGAGTACCACTTGAGGTGGAGCAGCTTGGAGGTGAATTCCTCACTGCAGGTTGGAGATGTCCTCACACCAGGACAGAGATGTCCTCAAGAGTTCCGTGACCAAGAGTGAATCTTGAGGACGTGGGAGGTGAGGTCTGTTGCCACTGCGCCCTGCGCATGCACAATTGGACGAGAGGAGTAACATGGACTGAGGTTGCTGTGTGGCCCAACAATCAGAGCAGGAGGTGGGCAGTCGCATGCTGACTGTTGCGCACAGAGGTCGCCAGCAAGGTGAGGGCTAGAGCCCGATTGCAGGGCAACAACGCTTTAGCCTGAACCAATTGGCTCCTAAAGTCCAGTTGAGAAGACTATCAGAGTTGAGACTTGGGATAGTTATCACGAACTCCAAGGATTGCAGCGTTCACACAGTTAGGATCAGAGTACTCAATGCCCCCTTGTGGGAATCGCTCTTTACCAACCAGTCATCCAGGTACGGGAAGATGTGAACTGAACATCTTCGGAAGTATGCAGCCATGACCGCTAGACATTTGGTGAAGTCATGAGGGGCAGAAGCCAGCACAAAATACAACACCTTGTACTAATAGTGCGCTTTCCCCCCATGAAACGGAGGTATTTTCTGTGGCCAGGGAAGATGGCTATGTGAGCATAAGCCTCCTTGAGATCGAGGAAGCAGTCTCAGTCTTCTCTTCTGAGGAGAGGTATCGGCGTACCCAGAGAGTCCATCTTTAACTTTTCTCTTAAGAGAAACTTGCTCAATACCCTGAGGTATTGAACAAGTATTGAACAAACTCACGGAAAACTTGAGGTAGAGGATGGGGCACAAGCCCCTGCTCCTCTTTGCAATAAGGAAATACCTCGAATAGAACCCTCAGCTCCGCTGACGGTAAGGAACGGTCTTCCACCACTCCTGCTGCAAGATGATTGGAGAGTTCTGTCCAAAGTATGTCCTGCTGGGTGGACAAACCCCACGATGGACTTTGGGGAGAGGTCCCTGGGAGCCAGCTGAAGTTGAGTCGGTACCCCTAACAAACTATGGTAAGGACCCATTGATCCGAGGTGATCTTGTCCCAGCGATGGGCAAAGCTGAGGAGCCTGCCTCCCACCGGGGGGATCCAGCATCAGGGGTATACTCGGCTGACTCATACTCCCTCGCAGCCAGTCAAAACCCTGTAGCCGGGGCTTATGGGGCGCTGACTGAAGTCTGGGTGCTCGCTGTTGGTGAGGGCAGCCGCTAGAGCTGGTTCGTGGCGTGCAAGATCGGGAGGCCAGAGGATAATATTTCCTCTGCCTGTAAAAGGGCTTCTTGGAATTGGGTATGGAAGATATCCTGGCAGAGGAAGGAGCATCAAAAGCGCTAGCAGAGAGCTGTTGAAGGGTGTCATGGTGGTCCTTCAACTGGGCCACCGCATCCTGGACCTTATCGCCAAAGAGAATGTCACCTGTGCAGGGGAGGTGAGCTAATTTCTCCTGGAGAGTTTTTGGTATAGACCTTCCTCCTTTCCCCAGTCAGTGTACTTCGTGCGCCGTTCCGACATTTGTCGGAAGGTTAAGGGTCATGAGCAGCCTAGAGGGTTGAGCAGACAGAGGCTAGGCCTTGCTCTGCAACGGCTTTTTGCACACTTTATCTGTGTGCTAGACTGCCCTCTTCAGGATTGTCTATATGGCTTGTGCATCCAGCTGTGCGTCCAGGTTGGTCATCCAGTTGAGCTCAGCCTTACCTGGCCAAGTACAGAGACAGTCTCTGGCTGCGGGGAGTGGGGGCAAAGGCAGTCACCACTGTGCTCGGCTTCCTGTACCCGCTGCCATTCAGCTGCTTAACAGCTAAGTCCATGCCAGCTGAAAAACCAGCTACTGGACCAAAGCACTCATCTGAGGGACCACGGAAATCACCTCAGGAATTCTCAACTGGGGGAGGGACCATTTGGTATCACCACAGAAGAGCGAGGCTAATTAATTTTCCATATTTATCCTTTTCAATTCGAAGTAATCCTAGTGGGGAGATGCAAGTCCACCATCTGCAAGAGATGGAGAATATTGCCAGGCTGTCACTGCAGGGGTGTATATACTGTGACGTCAGTTTGCTCTGTCTCCATCTGCTGGGTGAGGTGCATAACTCACTTGATCTGGATTCATCTGACTGGACGCTAAGAAAATGCATGCATGTGAGCACCCAGTTAGGCGGCTCCATGCGCCCAACTAGGTGTCCAAACTGGGCGTACAAGTACAAAGTAATGCAACTGATGAGGGCAGCCTTATGTGCACAAAAAACTCTGCCACAGCCTACCACATAGCGAACAAGACAAGCCTAAGATGAGAGCAGGACCTAGCCAAAAGGCTGCTCAACATGCCAATCTGCTCACGTCCCCTAAGCTCCCCTGCAGATGGGAACGAACGTTGGATCGGTGTGCCAAGCGCGGAGACCAGAGAGGAGAGGAATCCCTACAAAACACACCTTTTTTTTTTTTTTTTTTTTTAATTACTCTTTACCTGAGCTCAGTCCATCCCGGCTGAGTTCAAGGTCGGTCTCCAGCTGTAGGGGGAGAGGACAGGAATCTTCACCACCATGCTTGCCTTTCAGGTTATTTTTATTAACACAACTAAATCCACGCTGGTTGATAAAACCAGCTTCCAGACCAAGGTATTCATCTGAGGGAGGAATCCAAAGATATCACCTCAGAATTCTCAACTGAGGGAAGAACCATAAGGTGTCACCATAGGAGAGCAGGACAAATACATCTCCTTTGAAAATTTTTAAGCAATCCCCAGTAGGGAGATGCACATCCATATACTGGAGATGGAGAATACTGTCGAGCTGATGTCAGTACAGGGGTATATGTACCATGAAGCCAGCTTTGCTCAGTCTCCATCTGCTGGTAGAAGTGCATAACCCAGTGGTCGTGGATTAACCTGTCTGAATACTAAAAAATCTGTTATGGACATCTTCTCTAAGACATGAGATTTTAAGACACGCCATTCTAAACACCCCTAAGGATAGGACTGAATCTCACGAAGACTATCAAAAGTGCTGGATGCATAATTTAGCAGATTTCTGCCATGAATCTCCCACAAATAAGCTACAAATAAATCCTCTTGCTTACCTGAAGAGAGAAAGTGAGTACGTATAAAGCTTCTCATGAGAGTGTGTATATACTGAATCATAAAAGGTTGGTAGGATGGTGTGTGGAAATCATGGTACTTTGAAATTGCATCCTGCTAAGGAGATCCAAGATTTGAGAATCAAAGTCACAGACAACAAATCACATAAAAAATCAATTAAGGATAAGAACCTTGATTTTCCAGAGGAATAGGTCAAAGTTAAAATTTTATGTTCAGTTGCTTTATAGTAGCCTCCCTTGTATAGATACTGTAAGGCTTAGATATCAAGCACTGAGATTCAAAAGATGTATTATTTCATAATCGCACAGAAAGTAATTACATTAGAACCAAAACAGTAGCTCATTCACTGTAGCTGTGTTTCATTTAAACTATTCTACTATAGCAGACGCAAAAATACAATTCTCTGCTTTGTCATCTTCCACCTGATTTTCATCCCACTCATAGTACATACACATGCTTCTAAGCAAACAAAAGAATATGAGAACATACTTTACCAATGGACATGACAACTAACCCAAGATCATTTCTTCCAGAAAATGTGGGACAGAATATGATGCAAGAAAGTATTCAAGTTTGTTAACAACTAAGTTTAAATGTTTCAAATACAATCTGGGAATAAGGATAGAGTTAAGATGAAATTGATATTAAGGGGCTGGAGAAAACCAACCAAGTTGTTCAAAAAGACTTCTATATCACTCTTTTGCAAACCTTTATTGTGATGCAAAGAACAAACAAATTAGCAATCCCACCTTTCCTTATAACTTTGAGAGTTCTGTGGCGAGAATGAAACTTCAACGTCTTGCTCCTCTCCTGGTACAAGAAAAAGATTTTCAGGCTTTACAGAGAAGCTGTTACCTTGGTCAGAAGGCTACAAAAGAAAAAATAGTGAAGCACATAAAAATCAAATACAGTACCTGCAGAATATATTCACAAGGCCTCAGTTCTGCCCAGAGGAAGCCTACGTTCAAGTCAAACTTATGTTGTAAATGGTGCTGACACAGGACTGCCATATTGACAGAAGTATGGAAGTACTCTAATTAGTAATCAAGAGAGCATTAAAGAGAGTTGAAATGGACAATCTGTTTCTTGGTCACAGTAAATTGCTGCTAAACTTTATGGCAGAAAATGAAGGCGAAGAAATTTGAGGACATGTATAAGGATTTTAAGATGGAAGCCTGAAAATGCACAGTAAGAAACATTAAATAACAAACAAAAGGCTTAGAACTTTGTAAAGCTGTTATACGACACAGAACAAATAAAGCATTCTATTTCAATTATGTTAGTATCTTCGCAATATTTAAGAAAACATCTTAACTACTGATGTCTTAAAAGGAGAAATTACTACTTACCAGATAATTTCCTTTTCTTTGAGGAGGATAGGTGGATCCACGACCAGTGGGTTATGACCTTCTACCAACAGATGGAAACAAAGCAAAGCTGACTTCACAGTATATATACCTCTGCACGGACATCAGCCCGCCAGTGTTCCATGCAAAAGCTGTGGACAAACTAACAAAAACTTGATTGTTAACAGACAACTACTCCTGCACTCAGCTAACAGTAAACTACTTAGCTCAGACAAGGAGTGTAATGACACTAGTCTAGGGATTAGATTGGCATGAGGACAATAGCATCAATATCCAGCAGCCAAGAGCGGGAAAGTAGATCCACCTATCCTCCTTAAAGAAAAGGAAATTATCAGGCAAGTAGTAATTTCTCATTTCACAGCATTTGGATAAGTGGATCCAAGACCAGTGGGATGTACCAAAGCTACTACCGAACAGGGTGGGAGGCTTCCCTCAGTCCAATAAATACCGTACATATAAGGCTGCATCCTCCCGTGCCTGCACATCCAGGTGGTAATGCCTGGAAAAGATATACAAGAAGCACCAATTCGTCGCTTGGGAAATCTATGGGAGTCCACTGCCTGAGCCCTTGTGGAATGAACCCTAACCTGACTAGGCAACGGCTGCTCTGCATCCACATATGCAGCTGTGACTACCTCCATAACTCTGGCTCACCCTGATTACTCCCACCATGGAGTATAAACAGCCAGTCTTCCTGAGAAGTTCTGAAACCTCTAAATACCTCAAGATATGCCTCTTGACATCCAAGGACCTTAACAGGCAATATACATCCACATCTCTCTCCCTAGCCAAAGTCGGCAGGGAAACTGACAGCTTCAAATGAAAATCCGAGACTACATTTGACAAAAAAGATGGAACAGTACGCATCTACATTGCCTCTGGAGTTATTCGCAGAAACTGTTCCTGGCAAGACAATGCCTTCAGTTCGGAGACTTTATGCACAGAACAAATTGCCACAAGAAACACAGTTTTCAACTTAAGTAACATCAAGGAAAGGCTACACAGTGATCGAAAGCTAGGACACACCAGAAAATCCAAAACCAGATTAAGACTCCACAAGGGTACTGGCAACCGCAAGGGAGGAAGATGAGCCACATCCAGATGAGCAAACAAGAGACCACCATTCACCTGACCTTGGAAACACTAAAGAGCCGCCACCTGTACCTTTGATTTAAGGGCAAACCCTTTTTTCTCAATCCATCCTGCAAATATTCCAAAATGAGCGGGATCTTAACCAAATGCGGAAGAATCTCTCAATTTTCATACCAAGCCTCAAACAAGCGCCAAAACCTGCACATAGGCTAACAAAGTAGAACATTTTCTTGATCATAGCAAGATGGCAATCATCGCAGTGAAATATCCACACTTCAGCATCCGAGTCCTCTCAAGAGCCATACTGTAAGACAAAATTGAGTAGGATCTTCGTGAAGAACAGGCTCCTGTACCAGAAGATTCCTGTGAACTGGTAACTGGATAGGAAGGTCCAACAGGAGCCTTTGCAAATCTACACACACAGCCTTCTGGGCCAATCTGATGCCACCAGAAGCACCATCCCCATGTGACTCTCGATCTTCTGAATCATTCTGCCCCACATGGGCCACGGGGGAAAGGCATATAGAAGCTTGTCCTCCAGCCACTCTTGCATGAGGGCATCAATGCTCAAGGACTTTTGATTACTCCTGCGACTGAAAAGCAAGGAACCTTCGCGTTGTGAGATATTGCCAGCAGTTCAACAGACGGGACACCTCGTTTGACAATTCCCATTCTACTGGGTCAGACTTTGGCTGCTGAGAAAGTTGGGCCTTACTTTGTCTTTTCATGCAATGTGGGAGGCTGAGATCTCCTGAAGATGCACTTCTGCTCATTGCTTGAGTTGGGCTACTTCCTGCGACACTTGCTGGATCTTGGTTCCTCCTGATGACTGATGTAGACCACTGTCGTTGTATTGTCTGACATTATCCAGACTGCTTGATCCTGCAATCGATCAATGAATCGAAAGCAAGCCAACCTTATGGCTGGGGCTTCCAGCTGATTGATGCTCCAGAGAGACTCTTCTGTACTCCAGCACACTTGTACCATCTACTCCTGACGGTGGGACCCCTAACCTTGAAGCTTGCATCTGTGATGAGTATTATCTAGTCTGGTGATCATAAGGAAACCCCTTTCTTAGATGGTCCACTTCCAACTACCACTACAGCTGCGTGTTGATCTTCACCGGCAGGTGAAGCCGAATCGAATAGTCTTGAGACAAAGGACTCCAATGAGCCAGCAAGGTATGCTGAAGAGGACTCATATGCACACTTGCCCATGGAGCCACCTCTAGGGTGGCTGCCATCAATCCAAGCACTTGCAGACAAGACCACACCATCAGGCATATTGTTTCTGTTAACTGCACCTGTGCCATCAGCTTCTGAATGCGGCATTTCGGCACAATCACCCTGCCTTGCTTCATGTCGAACCGAACATTGAGATATTCCAGTGCCTGGAATGGCTGTGGATTGCTCTTGGCTAAGTTCACCACTCAATCTAGTTCCTGTAGCAAGGAGATCACCTTGTGTGAGACTCAAAGGCTCTCCTCCAGATTCTTGGCCCGAATCAGCCCAAAGTATAAGTACGTGTGAACCAGAATGCTATCCTTTCCAAACACCTGTGTAACCACCACCATAACTTTGGAAAAGGTTCTGGGTGCGGTGGCCAAGCCAAAGGGCAGCACTCGAAACTGATAGTGCTGCCCCAAAACAGCGAAACGCAGAAACAGTTGATGCTCAAGGTGGATGGGAATATGAAGGTACGCCTCTTACAAATCAGACGTCAAACTCCCCCGACTTTACTGCCATTATCACTGAGCGCAAGGTCTCTATGCGAAAATGAGTTACTCACAAATAACTTAACTCCCTTGAGATCTAGAATGGAGAGAAAGAAGCCCTCTTTCTTGGGCACAATGGAATATCAGCCCATATTTTGTTGAGAGCTGGGCACTGGAACTATAGCCCGCAAGCTGAGGACCCTTGACAAAATAGACTTCACTGCTTGTTTTCTGCAGAGTTTTGCAGGAAAACACCATGAAGATGTTCCAAGGAACACTGAGAAACTCCAGAACATAACCATCTCTTATTGCCTCCAAAACCCACTGGTCTGAAATGATCTCATCCCACCTCTGATAAAAAAAAAAAAAAAAAGTGACTATCTCCTGTCGCCTGATGCCGGGGTAGGTTGGTACTCCTTCATTGAGAGGCTCAGGGGGCACTACTACCAGAGCTTGCGCCCCATCTGGGCTGCCTGGGACGAAAGGACTGAGACCTACCCAAAGGCAGAGTCAATCTGGAAGCTGCGCCTCTGAAATGTCGAAAGAGTCAAACCCCAAGCACTACCTCGCGTACCAAAGGTGCACAGTGTCTTCTTCTTATCCTCTGGTAATGGAGGAATCTGGGCCTCACCCCACTTATTGGCCAATTTTTCCAGCTCACTCCCAAACAAGAGTGATCCTTTACAGGGCAAAGTCATAATCTTTGACTTTGAAATTGCATAGGCCAACCAATTCCTGAACCATAGCTGACGCCTGGCCGCTATTAGCGAAGTCACCCCTCGGGATGAAGTGTGGACCAGGCTGAAGCCACATCCACCAAAAAGGCGGTTGCAGGTCCCATCACTATGCTGGAATTCAGACCAGATTCACTGATGTCCTGAAAGACGATACAACAGGGAGCAACAGGAAGCTATCTGCAAATTCATTGCCATCGCTTCAAAGACCTACTTAAGGATGGCCTCAATTCTTCTATCTTGTGCATCCTTCAATATTGCTCTCCCTATGAGAGTAGTTGCCCTCTTGGTGACGGTACACATCAGCACATCCACTTTCAGGAAGTGTAATTGCTCTCTCCAGCTGGATCCAGGGGGTATAGCCCTTCTATGTTCGTCCCCCTTTAAAATTTGCTTCTGAGGCACCCATTCAAGATCAATCAATTCTTGAATAGCCTCCATAATAGGGAAAAAAACAGAAGGCTTTACGTGAAGAAATCAAAATGGGATGTTTCTTTGGCTCAGACATGGAATCAACCTCCTGGTACCACAAGCATCATCAATGTCTGGGAAATCAGAGCCAGCAACTTATCTATATGAAAGAAATGCAACACAGTTCTATACGGCTCCAGCCTTGGAGGAATTTCCCCATCCTCCAGGGATTAATCATTGGCTTAATCATCTGTGCCATCCGGGTCCCTATCAGCGTGACACGCAGCAAGCCTCGACATACTCAGATGCTTATCCATCGCACCAGGTGCAGGAGCAGCCTGTGATCCAGAATTGTTAAGATTGGCTGGGGACAAAGACTGCGCCTGAAAAAAAAAAAGGACTGCAGCCCTTGAAAAAATTCCAGCTAAAAAAATGCAGAGGGGTGCATGCCAAAACCTGTGTTCTGCACCCACTGAACTACCTGCTGACAAACCAGTTACGGGTGCCACAATTCCAGGCAAAACGCCTGGCAACTCTTTTTGCATTCCCGCATCATGCTGGGAAGGACAGGGCTTAGCAAAATCAGACAGAGCTAAGCTTCCCTGAGCCTCCAAACAGTGCTGACAAGTTAGAGGGGACACCAGACAGATGCCCGAATATGGCAAGCAACATAAAGGGTAATCTGCTTAGGCTTCTTTGTTAAAGGCACCACAGTTAACAGCACGCTCTAAACCAGTGGTTCTCAACCTTTTTCCCATCGTGACACACCTGACAGACTACGTTCACATGTGTGACACACTGCTCATTACAATTTACAGCGGAAATAAACAAATAAAGGCCCAGAATTATTTTTATTGTTAAGAATGACACAAGGAAAAGATACATATTGTATCTGAACAGAAATTGCATAAACGGTAAACATCCCACACCAAAACAGCACCAATTTCCAGCACTTAACAGTAACCACCTTACCTAAGAAAAGACAACACTGAAAATATTACACCAGGCCTTAAGACAATACATCTCCTATTAGGAAAACGGACCAAGTCAGGCTGCTATAGAGCCCTACACAGAAACTACACCCCAGCAGAGAACCTTACCTGAATTACATGTGCTGACCCTCACCTAACAAAGAATAAAGAGACCAAAACGCATAACTAGAAGCATGCAGACAAAAACTGAATTGGAAACCACAAGCCAGAGTCTCAGTATGCAGTGCAACAAAGGAAAAAAAGAAACATCACCCATCCTTATAAAACAAATCAAGAAATATAAAATCAGTAGCAGTAAAACCATACTAACAAAAAGAACAGATTATTTCAAAACAGCAGATGAATGGAATATCCAATAATTAAAAACTCATATCAAAAATTTCTGGACACCAATAAAATATTTTAAAATAGCAGACACAAAGACCCAGTAATGAAAAATAAGGATAAAAAAATGTTTTGCTCTGCATACCTGGGAACGTTTGATATCCAGGTGCCCTGAGATTGTTTTGAAATAGCAGGACGACGGATGGTTTGTTTGCAACTTTCTCTTCTCTCTCTCTCTCACACACTGGATCTCAGTCACTCACATATACACATGCTTTTTCTCTCTCACTTATTTAGGCTCTTAATTACACATATACACACATGCTGTCTATCTTTTCAGGCTTACACACACAGGCTTTCAGTCACACACATACATGCTGTCCTTTTCTCTCACATGCAGTCTCTCATTCACATGCTTTCTCTCTCATTCTCTCACTTTCACACATGCTGTCAATCACATATTAACATGCTCCCTCACCTAAACCATCTCTCAATCACACACACTCTCTTTTACATGTACAGGCTCTCAATCATTCACATACATTTATTTATTTATTTAACAACTTTATTTATTTATTTATTTATTTATTTAACAACTTTAGGGAACAGAAAATACAAAGTCAAAATTCACAACAAAGAATCTCAACACTACTCTTCATCTACGGGAGTTCCACAGGGCTCCTCCCTTTCACCAACGCTCTTCAATATCTACCTGCTCCCTCTTTGCCAACTGCTAACCAACTTAAACCTTAAACACTTTCTGTATGCAGATGACGTCCAGATAGTCATCCCCGTCAAGGAATCATACACCAAAACTCTAGAATTCTGGGAAACCTGTCTTCAAAAAATTGATGGACTCCTCTCAAACCTTAATCTAATACTAAACTCTTCAAAAAGCGAACTCCTCCTAATTTCATCTGAAAACAGTAACATCGACACAAACCCTCCACCCAATTTACAAACTCCACAAGTAAGAAACTTGGGAGCTATCATGGATAACAGGTTAAACCTAAAAGCATTCATAAATCAAACTACTAAGGACTGCTTCTATAAAATCCAAGTCTTAAAAAGAATAAGACCACTCTTCCATTTTCATGACTACAGAACTATTCTACAATCAATAATTTTTTCGAAACTAGATTACTGCAACTCTTTGCTATTAGGTCTTCCATCATCTCACACCAAACCCCTTCAGATGGTCCAAAACACGGCTGCTAGAATATTAACTAACACACGGAGAAGAGACCACATATCACCAATCCTCAAAGATCTGCACTGGCTGCCAATTCATTACAGAATCATATATAAGTCCATAACCATTATTTACAAAGCTATACATCAACACTCTCAGCTCACCCTTCAAATTCCTCTCAAAAAATTCACGTCCAAAAGACCAATCAGAGAGTCCTATAGAGAAACCCTACAAGTACCACCCTCCAAATCCATGAGGCACATAACCGCCAGAGACAGGGCTTTCTCCACTGCAGGACCAACATTGTGGAACTCCATCCCACCAGATTTGCGACAGGAACCCTGCCTTCCTACATTTAGGAAAAGACTTAAAACGTGGCTATTCACGAAAGCCTTTCCTGAACTAAACTAAACCTATTCCATTATTACCTATTCGCTCAGACTTTGCCTTAATCATAGTAATTAATATCCCTACCTCATAAGGGCAATTCTTCAACGCTATAAGCACATTGACTGGCATATATGTTATATATATTTAAACCCCTGCTTCTTTTCTCTGATCCAAGTTATATTACTCCCTTGTTTTATTGTAACTGCATTCCTTAGCCTTCTCTTGTTTAACGTTTTTTACTACTATTACTATTATTTTATTATTATTAATACTTAGATCAATGTTATTTATTGCCTTTTGTTCCCTATCTACTTGTTAATTGTAAACCGACATGATGCGATATATATCGCGAATGCCGGTATAGAAAAACTTAAAATAAATAAATAAAATAACTTTTAATATACCGACATTCGTATGGCACATCACGCCGGTTTACAGGTAACTCAAATATAGGAGGAAATTACAATGAACAGGGAACAAGGGATTGGAGCAGGCCAGAAAGAGGAGAAGGGAAGGGGAGACAGGAGAAGAGAGGGAAGAGATAGGTAGCATGAGAAAGAAAAGGGCAACCGTTAACGTTGATAGAACTTATTTACAGAGGTATGTATTTACATTAGAACTATTTACCATAGATTACATTAGTTTAATTAAAACATTCTTGTAAAATTGTAATACGATGGAATGAGAGGGCGGAGGGGGGATGCCTAGGGTGAGGGAAGGTCGGGCGGGGGGGGGGGGGGGGGAGATTAGGAGGGGGAGGGCTAGGTGTGTACGTCTAGGTTTGGTTGGTTTCCGGATAGGCCTTTCTGAAAAGCCAGGTTTTGAGACCTTTTTTGAAGGTGGCCAGGGAGGGTTCAAGGCGGAGAAAAGTGGGAAGGGAGTTCCAGAGTGTAGGGCCGGCTATAGTGAAGGCCCTTTCTCTCGTGGATGTGAGATGAGCAATTTTAAGGGAGGGAGTATGAAGGGTACCTGCGAGGGAGGATCTGGTTGGACGGGTGGATATGCGGAAGTGAGGCGAGTCCTTGAGCCAGGGGTTGGTTTTGTAGAGCAGATTGTGAAGGATGGTAAGGGTTTTATATTGAATACGGAAAGAGATAGGTAACCAGTGGAGGTCCTTAAGTATAGGGGTGATGTGGTCTCTTTTTCGGGTGTTAGTTAAGATTCTCGCCATGGCGTTCTGTAGGATTTGTAGGGGTTTGATGGTCGACTCTGGGAGGCCAAGGAGGAGGGAATTGCAGTAGTCCACTTTGGAGAGGATAGTGGTCTGCAGAACTAGGTGGAAATCTTGTGTGTGGAGCAGGGGTTTAAGCTTTTTCAGGATGTGGAGATAGCATGTGGATAGCATGTGGATACATGCTATCTCACTCACACAAACAGGATCTCAAACACACATGCTTGCTCATTCACTCACTTTACCCCCTCCCCCAAACTAGCGGCAGCAGCAGCAGCCTCCTCCACTTCTAACCCTAAAGGCAGCAGCAACCTACTTCATTTTCAGCCCTTGCAAAGCAAGGAGTCCCATCAGCTGCCGGGGTTGACGACATTCTTCGTTTTTCTCTGAGCCGCACTGCTCATTCTTCAGACCGCGCCACTCTTCTTTTCTTCGGGCCGATGCTGAGCACACTAGCAAGGTCTCTTCTTCCTGCACTGCACCCGCTGATAACCACTTCCTCTTCCAGGACTCAGGGGGCGGGAAGAAGAGAGCATGCCGGTGCCGCTGACTCTTGTTCTCCTGCCGCGTTCCATCCAGGCTTTCAGCATTTTAAGCCCGCGTGTAGGACCTGTCTTGCTCGGATAGGGGGAGCAGCTGGGTCAGCAGGGGACCGGGAAGTGTGGGGACACACCTGTGTGTGCTTGGCGACACACCGGTTGAGAACTACTGCTCTAAACAAGCGTCTGAGAACTGTGCGCCCATCTGTACTCATAATAGCCACTTGTAAAAAAAAAATAGACGCTCAAAAATTAGGCACCTAAAGCAGTTATCCAGATAGATACCCAACATGAGCACAAGTCTAGGCACGATGAAGCACACCGTGTCCCCAACTAGATACCCTTAGGAGCACAACTGAGTACTCAGGTAGGTGTCCTTATGATCTCAACTGAGCGTCCAGGTAGGCGCACAACCAGATGCATAGCCGGGCGTATAAGCATGAAGTGACGTATCTGAAAAGTGCAGCTTTATGTGCAGAGAAAAAAGTGTGTGAACGCTGCCACAGCGTGCCACACAGCAAAACAATTTAAGCCTGAGAGCAGGGTCTAGCTCAGAAGGCTTCTAAACTCACCAGGCTGCCCAAGTCCCACAAGCTCCCCTGGAGGCAGCAACAGATGTCGGATCGGCACATCGAGCATGGAGACCGAAGGGAGGAGAAAGCAGAGTTGCTTACCTGCAACAGGTGTTCTCCCAGGACAGCAGGATGTAGTCCTCACATACGGGTGATGTCATCAGATGGAGCCCTGTCACGGAATACTTTTGTCAAAGTTTCTAGAACTTTGACTGGCACACTGAGCATGCCATAATCCCTGTGGCCACAGGGGTCTCCCTTCAGTCTTGTTTGTAGCAAAAGGTGCAAGCGAAAAATAAAATAAAACTACGTGGGGTGGTGGGTGGGTTTCGTGAGGACTACATCCTGCTGTCCTGGGAGAACACCTGTTACAGGTAAGCAACTCTGCTTTCTCCCAGGACAAGCAGGCTGGTAGTCCTCACATATGGGTGATTAGCAAGCTGCAGGCTGACTCATTCGTTTGGACCAATAGCGTACAACTTGTCCAACAGGCACAACTGGTGTACTGTTGGTGAAAATGAGGCAGCCTGAAAATCACAGCAGGTGGATGTAGAAGGAGTTGGTATTATACTGGAAATAAGATCTTCAAGACGGATTGGCCAAAGGCAGAGTCTTGACGTCCTTCTTTGTACAGGCAGTAATGTGCTGCAAAAGTGTGGAGAGAGCTCCATGTTGCAGCCTTACAGATCTCAGCACACTGAATGATAGTGTGCTACTGACGTTGCCATGGCTCTTACTGAGGGCGCCTTCACTCGTCCCTGAAGGGGAAGGCCTGCTTTCTCATAGCAGAATTCAATACAGTCTGCTAGCCAGTTGGAGAGAGTTTGTTTGCCTACTGCAACTCCCGGTTTGTTTTTAATCGAAAGAAACAAAGAGTTGGGTGTATTTCCTATGGACTGCAGTGCGGTCTAGGTAAAATCCAAGTGCACGTTTACAGTTCAAGGTGTGTAAAACTCTCTCGCCCTGGTGAGAGTGAGGCCTTGGGAAAAATGTGGGCAAGACTATAGACTGATTCAGGTGAAAGTCGGTTACCACCTTGGGAAGGAATTTAGGGTGAGTATGGAGACAAGTGAGTACGTGACAAGTGCTTGTAACTCAATGAACCTTCGAGCAGATGTAATGGCTACTAGGAAAAAACCTTTCCATGTAAGAAATTTAACATCACAGGAGTGCAAAGGCTCAAATGGGGAACGCATGAGTCTTGTAAGTACTAAGTTTAGGTCCCATTCAGTAACTGGTGGCCGTAGAGGGGGCTTAAGTTGTAGTAGGCCCCTCATAAACTGACTTACAAAAGGGTTGTGCTGTTATTGGGGCATCCCCTACTCCCTTGTGGTACGCTGAAATGGCACTGAGGTGTACCCTCACCGAAGAAGTCTGGAGACCAGATTCTAAAAGGTGCCAGAGATAGTCTAATAGATATGGAGTGGGGCAGGAAAAAGGGTCGATACCTTTTTGCATGCACCATATGGTAAATCTGTTCCACTTAGAATGATAGGATTTTCGTGTGGAAGGCTTTCGTGAAGCTACACGCACTTGAGAGACATCAGTTGAAAGGCTGAGCGGTTGCAGGATCAAGCCTTCAACATCCAGGCTGTGAGGAATAGGGTTTGAAGGCTCGGATGGAGCAACATGCCTTGGTTCTGAGTTATGAGATTGGGCGCTGTGCCCAGGCAAATTGGTTCTCGAATGGAGAGGTAGAGAAGCATGGGAAACCATACTTGTCAAGGCCAGTACAGGGCTATGAGTATCACTGATCCATTATCCTGTCGTAGCTTCACGAGAGTTTTGGCTATCAGTGATAAAGGAGGATACGCATAAAGGAGGCCTGTGTTTCAGGGGCAAGCGAAGGCATCCATGGCTAACATGTTTTGTTATCTATGCAAGGAGCAGAACCTGTCCACTTTGTGATTCGGTTCGGATGCAAAGAGGTTGATGGTTGGTTGACCCCAGCGTTGGAAGATTTTGCTCGCTATGCAGGTAATCCAGAGACCACTCGTGGGGATGGAAACATCGACTGAGGCATTCTGCTACTATGTTCTGTATGCCTGCCAGATAAGTGGCCCAGAGATGCATGGAATGTGCAAGGGCCCAAATCTGCGCAGCTTCCTGGTAGAGCAGATAAGAGTATGTTCCTCCCTGTTTCTTCAAGTAGCACACTGCAACTCTGTTGTCTGTCTGTATGATTTAATATCACAAAAAGGATACGGAAAAGAAGCACAAAGACCCGAGTTTTGCAGTTCAAAAACACGGACTTTGATGAAATGGGGAAGTACCTGGAGGAAGAATTAAAAGGCTGGGAGAACAAGAGAGATGTAGATCAACAATGGACCAATCTAAAAGGAGCAATTACCAAGGCAACTAATCTATATGTTAGAAAAGTAAAGAAAAGCAAAAGAAAAATGAAACCAATCTGGTTCTCAAAGGAGGTGGCTGACAAAATAAAGGCTAAAAGAACAGCATTCAAGAAATATAAAAGATCCCAAAGGGAGGAGCACAAAGAAGAATATCTGGTAGAACTGAGGGAGATGAAGAAATTAATCAAGACGGCAAAAAGTCAAGCAGAAGAGAGGATTGCCAAGGAGGTAAAGAGGTGACAAAACATTTTTCAGATACATCAGTGAAAGAGAAAAGTTCAAAGTGGTATAGCGAAATTGAAAGATGGAAAGGATCAATGTGTGGAGAGAGACGAAGAAATGGCGGAAATATTAAACAAATACTTCAGATCTGTGTTCACTAAAGAGGACCCTGGAGAAGGACTGTCGCTAGTTAACAAGAAACTGGAGGGGAGTGGAGTAGATGTAATTCCATTTACAGTAGAAAATGTATGGGAAGAGCTGGAGAAACTGAAAGTGGACAAAGCCATGGGGCCTGATTAAGTTCATCCCAGGATACTGAGGGAGCTCAGATATGTGCTGGCGGGTCCGCTGTGTGACCTGTTCAATAGATCCCTAGAAACGGGAATGGTGCCGAGTGATTGGAGAAGAGCGGTGGTGGTCCCGCTTCACAAGAGTGGGAACAGAGAAGAGGCTGGTAACTACAGACCAGTTAGCCTCACTTCAGTGGTGGAAAAAGTAATGGAGTCAATGTTGAAAGAGAGAATAGTGAACTATCTACAGTCGGGAGAATTGATGGACCAGAGGCAGCATGGATTCACCAGGGGAAGATCCTGTCAGACAAATCTGATAGACTTTTTTGACTGGGTAACCAAGGAATTGGATCAAGGAAGAGCACTTGATGTCATCTACTTGGATTTCAGCAAAGCTTTTGATACGGTCCCGCACAGGAGACTGGTGAATAAAATGAGAAGCTTAGGAATGAGTGCCGAGGTGGTGGCCTGGATTGCAAACTGGTTGACGGACAGAAGACAATGTGTGATGGTAAATGAAACTCTCTCTGAAGAGAGCGCGATTTTAAGCGGTGTACCGCAAGGATCCGTGTTGGGACCGGTCCTGTTCAATATCTTTGTGAGCGACATTACGGACAGGATAGAAGGTAAGGTTTGTCTTTTTGCGGATGACACCAAGATCTGCAACAGAGTGGACACGCAGGAAGGAGTGGAGAGAATGAGACAGGATTTAAGGAAGCTGGAAGAGTGGTCGAAGATATGGCAGCTGAGATTCAATGCCAAAAAGTGCAGAGTCATGCATATGGGGAGTGGAAATCCGAATGAACTGTATTCGATGGGGGGAGAAAGGCTGATGTGCACGGAGCAGGAGAGAGACCTTGGGGTGATAGTGTCTAATGATCTGAAGTCGGCAAAGCAATGTGACAAGGCGATAGCTAAAGCCAGAAGAATGCTGGGCTGCATAGAGAGAGGGATATCAAGTAGGAAAAGGGAAGTGATTATTCCCTTGTACAGGTCCTTGGTGAGGCCTCACCTGGAGTACTGTGTTCAGTTCTGGAGACCATATCTCCGAAGAGACAGAGACAAGATGGAGGCGATCCAGAGAAGGGCGATCAAAAGGGTGAATGGTCTTCATCGAATGACTTATGAGGAGAGATTGAAGAATCTAAATATGTACACCCTGGAGAAAGGAGGAGCAGAGGTGACATGATACAGACTTTCAGATACTTGAAAGGTTTTAATGATCCAAAGACGACGACAAACCTTTTCCGTTGGAAAAAAATCAGCAGAACCAGAGGTCACGATTTGAAGCTCCAGGGAGGAAGACTCAGAACCAATGTCAGGAAGTATTTCTTCACAGAAAGGGTGGTGGATGCCTGGAATACCCTTCCGGAAGAAGTGGTGAAGACCAGATCTGTGAAGGACTTCAAAGGGGCGTGGGATAAACACTGTGGATCCATAAAGTCTAGAGGAAGTGGGTGGCTCACGGGAATGATGGCTACTGCCTGGAGATAATACCCTTATTCAATAAACATACACATGGTTAATGCGACTCCAACATTGCTCTAAGCTTCAATGGCAAGAGGAAACGTGGAAAAAGATTTGCATTCACAAAAAAAGCAGGGAGTAGCTGGCTTGTTATGGCGGTTACTACCCAAACCAAATAAGCCTGGTACTTCACTTTCAATGCATATCCAGCATAGCTCTCTACTTCAACGGCAGGGGAGAAAGTCTCATAGTTCACTTTCAATGCATATCCAGCATAGCTCTCTGCTTCTACGGCAGGGGAGAAAGTCAGATACTTCACTTTCAATACATATCCAGCATAACTCTCTGCTTCAACGGCAGGGGAAATGAAGAAAAGTAGATCTATATACAGACAACAACCAACAAGGTCTGAATTATTTAGTCTGGGTAAACAAATAAGCATGGGTATAGCTTGCTTATTGCGGCGGTTACTACCCCTAACTAATTAAGCTAGATATTTCACTTAGAGGCAGTTCCAACACTGCTCTCTACATTAATGGTGGGGGTGGAAGGGAAATAGAATCAAAAGGTTACTAAGAGCCAAGAGTAACAGATAAGAATGAGAAAAAAAAAAAGTGCAAAACTTGCTGGGCAGACTGGATGGGCCGTTTGGTCATCTTCTGCCGTCATTTCTATGTTTCTATGAGAACAGTCTAGTGTGAAAGGCAGTCTTTGATTGCATAGAGAGCATAACGTATGGCTTGAAGCTCTAGGAAGTTGATTTGAAACTTTGCTTCGAGTTGTGTCCAAGTACCTTGAGTTTGAAGGATGTTCACATGAGCTCCCCATCCCAAGTTGGATGTGTCCATGGCTAAGGTCATTTGAGGAACTGGTTGCTGGAAGTATAGACCTGTCAGAAAATTGGCTCTGTTTTTCCACCAGAGAAGTAACAGACATAGCTGGTCGGTTACATGGATCAGGAATGAAAGAGGTTGAGTGGCTTGGAGCTAATGAGATTTCAAAGTCCATTGAGTTATTCTCATGGCTAGCTTGGTCATAGAAGTGACGTGGACCGTGGAAGCCATGTGGCCCAGCAACGTGAGGAATTGATGGGCTGAGGCTGTTTTGTATGTGCGCAGAGATGTAGCCAGTTTGGAGAGTATGTCCGCATGGTTGCTGGGCAGGAAGGCCTTTGCGACTGTGGTGTCCAAATCTGCTCCGATGAAGGTAAGATGGATTCAAGTGGGATTTTTGGTAATTTAGCAGAAATTCTAGCGAGTGTAGAAGATCCATAGTGAGCTTTAGAGAGTTGAGAGCTCCTTGCTTGAATCGACTCTATTAGCCAGTCATCCAGGTAAGGAAACACGTGTACGGTGCTTCTGCGTAGATGTGCGGCAGCCACTGCTAAGCACTTTGTAATCACTCGAGGCGCTGAGGCCAGACCGAATGGCAGAACTCGGTATTGAAAATGATTGTGACCCACTATGAAGCGCAAGTATTTGCAGTGATGTGGGAATATGGCGATATGTGCTTACGCGTCCTGAAGGTCCAGAGAACAGAGCCAATTCCTTGTTGTATGAGGGGAAGCATGGTGCCGAGAGACACCATCCTGAATTTTTTCTTTTTGAAGAAATTTGTTGAGATTACAGAGGTCTAGGATGGGGTGGAGACCACCCAATATTTTATGAATCAGAAAATAACATGAGTAGAACCCTCTGCCCCTCTGTGTCAGGGGAACAGGTTTTACGGCCCTGGTTCACAGAAGGATGGAAAGTTCTGACTCTAGAAGCAATGTGTGGTCTATTTGGGCCCACAATGGATTGGGTGGAGAGTCCGGGGGTACTGTGAGAAAGTGTATTTATTTATTTATTAAATTTTTATATACCGACATTCATGTATAATATACAAATCATACCAGTTTACATTAAAACAGGAGATGCAGGAAAAAAGTTACCTTTGTCAAATACATTTAACATTAATAACAATGAAAATTAAAGAAAAAAAAAAACGAAAAAAGATAGCACCAAGGGTTGCACGAAGGGGTGCACAAAGGGGAGTGCCCCTTTGTCGCGCCCCTTCGGCGCACGATGCCAGGTGGAATGGCGCCGTTTACTGGCTCGATGCTGGGCTGGATGACATCACAAGGGGGCGGGTCTCATGCTCACTGTTTTTTCTTCATCGCGATCTCCATTCACATTTTAAAGCTGATTTTTTTCATTTTTTTTTTAGCTTTTCTCTTCAGTGAAGCATCTCAAAAGTGCCCGGTGCTGGTGGGCAGCCCCCTCCGCCTCGGTGCCAGGTGGAATGGCACCGTTTACCGGCTCGACACTGGGCTGGTCACAAGGGGGCGGGTCTCATGCTCACTGTTTTTCTTCATAACGATCTCCATTCACATTTTAAAGCTGATTTTTTTCATTTTTTTTTTTAGCTTTTAGACGGTAACCCTGGGCTATGATGGATATTACCCGTTGATCTGTTATTATGAGGTGCCAGTTATTTTCGAAGTGGCGCAATCGGCCTCCTACAGGTATTTCTGGGTTTGGGTTCATGGACCAGTGGCCACTGTTCTCTGGAAACGCATCAAAATCCGGAGGCTGGACCAGCTTGTGGGGCTGGCGTGTATGTCCCCTCCGAGGGGCTCTGGCTGGTCTCGCTCTAGATGTAGGAGGATAGTATTTGCGTGAGCGGGTCCCTTCTCATGTTTTTTTTGCGGGATGAGGAGAGAGCGTCTGTCGTGACTGAAGACAATTGATGCAGGGTCTTGTGGTCTTTCAACTGAGTCACTGCGTCTTATATTTTATCACCAAAGAGATTGTCTCCAGTGCACAGGAGATCAGCAGGCTTGTCTTGGACCTCAGGTCTTAAATCAGAAGCTTTTAGCCAGGCCCATCTTCTAGCACTGATTCCTGTTGCTGACAAATGGGAAGAAGTTACGAAGGAGTCATATCCACTCTCACTTCAAGCTTCCCTGCTTCGAGGCCATTGTGGATAAAGGCAGTCAGGTTTTCTTGTTGTTGAGGCAACAAGTCTGCGAAATCATGGACCTGTTTCCAAAGGTTTCTTTGGTATTAGGACATATATAGCTGGTAGGCTATATGGGACACCAACATTGAGCCTTGGAAACTTTTTCCACCCAGTCCATCTAAGAACTTCTGGTCCTTACCAGGAGGAGCTGAGGAATGTGGACATAATTGTTTTGCCTTTTTCTGTGCAGATTCCACCACAACAGATTGATGAGGCAGTTGTGGTTTTTGAAAGCCTGGGGCATGTTGAACTAGATATGTTGCATCTGTTTTCCGGTTTACGGGTGGAACAGTGCCAGGATGCTCCCATAGGAGGTGTAGGAGATCCAACAGGACTTCATGCACTGGAATGGCCATAATTTCCTTGGGGGCATCAACAAACTGCAGAACCTCCAAGGTTTTGTGACACGTCTCCTCCTCAGTCACTAGATTGAAGGGGATGGTTTCTGACATTTCCTTGATAAAGCTGGCAAAGGAAAGGTCCTCAGGAGGAGACCGCCGTCTTTCCTCTGGAGGAGAAGTTTCTGAGACCAAGTCCTCTGATGTAGAGGAATCTGTATCCACATCTTCCCATGGGTCATAGGGTGTCTCAAGCGGAGATCCGGAAGGAGGGAGAATGTCCAAAACTCCAGGACATGTGGGAATCGATGAAGGCCTCGATGGAGGGTGTATTGGAATCGATGGCATCGAGGGGAACGGTGTACATTTAAGTCCTGAGAGCCCCGATGGACCTGGAGCAGGACTGGAAGTAGTGTCGTCATTCTCCGAGGAGCCCAGAATGGGTATCGGGAACTGCGGAGGTCTCGATGGCCCACTTGGTGCCGATGGAACAGGCTGAGTCGGAAAAGCACTGATGAGGGTATCAAGTTGGTCCAGTAGCGGTGCAAACATCGATGGTTCCGGGGTTGGTGCCGGTGTGGGGGCCAGCATCATTGGCGGTTGTAGGTTCCGGAAGACAGAGGAGTGCCTGACAGACAAGGATGTCGAGTTCCTCCTTGAAAGCTGGTGTTGATAACGCAGCTACAGGGGGAGGCAGGCTAGGCAATACTGGCTCTTCCACATGAGTTTGTGGAGGCACAGTACACCCGGCACCGATGTCACTGGGGAATGCCTCGGGGTCTCAGGTACAGAGGAGGCTGGGGGCTCCTCTGCCTGGGCCCTCTTCAAAAGCGGCTCCATGGCCATGGATGCCGCTGCAATGTCTGTGCCAGGACCGGGAGTGGAATCGCTTCAGTGCCGTTTGCGATGTTTCCCTTGGTGCTTGGTCCGGTCTTCCCCGGCACAGAGGATGACACTACCGCTGCCCTGGATGGAGGTGGTGATGGACGGTTACAGTATCCCTGCCACTTCCGGTGAGGCTTGTCGTTGGAAGGACCTTTACTCGCCGGTGATGACTGTGCAAAAGTCGATGGAGTCAACTTTGATTTGAAGAGTATCACCATCTTATCCAGAAGGGCACATCTGCCTTTTGGAGTCATTTGGGCGCATTCGGGACACAGACTGACATCGTGTGATAAGCCCAGGCACAGAACACACACAGAGTGTGAGGGTCTGTGATGGACGTTGTTCGCAGACACTCTGGGCACATTCTGAATCCGGTCGCCATGCCGATAAAAAGGGCGCGAAACGGTTGGTGGCCTGCGGAAACCGAATGGTAAGGCGGCAGGAACCGACTGGAGACACCGGAAAAGTACTCACCGAGTGTCGGAGGAAACTGAGTGCGATGGGAGACCCCTGCTAGGGAACTTTTAAAGAAGTAAAACTTCAAGTTTTTCCATGAGGAAAAAAAGTGAGAGAAATCTCACAGAGCTTCTAACCCGTGAGGCAAACTGCAGCGCAGCAAAAAAGACTGAAGGGAGACCCCTGTGGCCACAGGACTCCTGATGACGTCAGCCATATGTGAGGACTACCATCCTGCTTGTCCTGGGAGAAATCCCTACATCAACTCCCATTCTTTTTATTTTTAAATTGCTCTTTACTTGAGCTCAGCCTGTCCTGGCCGAGTACAGTCTATCTCTGGCTGCAGGGGGGGAGAGGGCATATACCTTCACTGCTGCGCTTGGCCTTCTGCACCTGCTTGCCTTTCAGCTGTTTTTTTTTTTTTTCTACAGCTACGTCCATGCCAGCAAAAACCAACTACCGAAACAAGGCACTCATCTGAGGGAAGGATCCATAGTTATCACCTCAGGAAACTCGACTGAGGGAGGGACCATAAGGTATCACCCATAGGATAGTGGGGCAATAAACTTCCTACTTTTCTCCTTATCTAAAAAACTTTAAACACAATCCTCAGTAGGGAGATTCATGTCTACCATCTGTTGGAGACAGAGAATACTGATGGGAGTGCAGGGGGTATATATACTAACACGTCAGCTTTGCTCCATCTCAATCTGCTGGTAGAGGTGATAACCCACTGGTCATGGATTCACCTATCCAAATGCTAAAAATATTATTTTGAAAGCAAGAAAAATTTGGTATTGTAATCCAAACTATATTTCATTATTTTTATGAACATTTATTAGCGTGTTTAATTATGTCTTTTATGAAAGAAAATATTGTCACACATAGTATAGTTATGTCACAAACAATTTTGCTTCATGCTTACAAGGTCAGCATGCACACAGGCAGTTACCCTCCCTTCTCCCCCTTCACAGATTCTCCCGATGGCCCCCCTTCAACAGTTCTCCCTCCTTTGTCCACAGATTCCTCTAATAGCCCTCCCTTTCTGTAACCTGCTGTTTCAAGAATACAAATTACTGCTGAGCACTGAAACATCTGGCAACTGTCCAGGGAAGAATGCGTTCGGGTTTACAATATGGAGATAATAAGTGATGGACAAAACGGACAAGTCATCCATCATTTTAGAGAAAGCAAAGTTACATACCTGTAAACAGGTGTTCTCCTAGGACAGCAGGATGTTAGTCCTCACATGTGGGTGACATCATCCGATGAAGCCTGGCACGGAAAACTTATGTCAATGTTTCTAGAAACTCTGACTGGCACACTGAGCATGCTCAGCATGCCACTAGTCACGTGTCCATGCGGTGTCTCTTCAGTCTCTTAAGTAGATCATGAAAAAAGAAAGAAACCAACCACAAGAATACAACTCTGGGGTGACGGGTGGGTTTCCTGAGGACTAAAATCCTGCTGTCCTAGGAGAACACGTTACAGGTAAGCAACTTCACTTTCTCCTACGACAAGCAGGATGGTAGTTCTCACATGTGGGTGAATCCCTAGCTGGACCAGAGACCAATGGGACCAACAGATACCAAACTAGGTTCCAATGCGCACAACAACAGAGGTGCTGCAGGTAACATCGGGAACAGCCTGAACCGAAAATAGGGCCCATAGGTAGTAAGAGTTGGATTCACAGTTGAAAAAGATTTCTGAGGACAGACTGGCCTAATCTGCTATCACAATGGCCATCCTTGTCCAGACAATAATGAGCTGTGAAGGTGTGGAGAGAACTCCATGTCACAGCCTTGCATATCTCCCCCAGAGGAACTGCACGCAGGTGGGCCACAGTAGTGGCCATGGCCCTAACAGAATGAGTTATGACGTGGCCTCCCAGCTGCAATCCTGGCCTGGTCATAGCAGAAGGCGTTGCATTCAGCTGGCCAGGTAGAGAGAGTCTGTTTAGCAACAGCCCTTCCCAGCCAGTTGGAGTCATAAGAGCAAAACAGCTGGGCGGATTGCCTATGGCTGGCTGTCCAGTCCAGATAGAAGGCCAAGGCCCTCTTATAATTCAGTGTGTGTGGCACTCTTTCCCCTGGGTTGGAATGAGGCCTAGGGAAAAAGGTGAGCAGGACAATGGACTGGTTAAGTTGAAATTCAGTCACCACTTTCGGCTGGAAACAACCTGGTAACAGAAGAACCGTGTGTAGGGCGGATAAGTGACCAGGGCATGCAGCTCACTGACGTTACGTGCAGACATGATCGCTATGAAGAATAAGACCTTCCAGGGCAAATCCTTAAGAGCAAAGGAGCACAGGGACTCAAACAGTGGCTTCATCAACTGGGCCAACACCGCATTTAGGTCCCAGGACACTGCAGGGTCCCTTAAGGAAGGCCGCAGCTGAAACAAACCACGCATGAACCGCCCTACAGGTGACTGCATTGAGATGGGCGACACATCCACCACCGGGTGGTATGCTCCTATGGCGCTCAGATGCACCCAAACTGAGTTGGTTTTAAGCCCAGTCTCCGAAAGGTGCAGCAGGTAATTTAGGAGTTCCACAATTGGCAGGAGAAGGGGGTCAAGGCCCTTCTGCTCATATTAGAGTGTAAACCTCCTCCACTTCAATGCATAAGACTTCCTGGTGGAAAGCCTTTTTGAGGTTACCAGGACCTGAGACACTTCCTCTGAGAGGTCAAACAGCTGCTGGATCAACCTTTATCATCCAGGCCTTGAGTGTCAGGGCCCCGGGGGTTGGGGTGGCGCAATCTGCCCTGATCCTGTGTGAGAAGGTCTGGGGCAGTCACCAAATGGATTGGGTCAAGCCGGGAGAGAACCTGCAAAGGCAGGAACCAGACTTGCATCAGCCAATGTGGGCTATGAAGATCATGATCACCCGGTCCTGGCGAACTTTCAAGAGAGTCTTCATCACCAACAGAAGTAGACGGTATGCATACAGAAGGCCATCTCCCCAGTGGAGATCAAAGTCGTCTGTGGCTGACTGGCCATCTGGTCTGGACAGGGAACAGTACTGAGGAACTTTCCTGTTGTAGGGGTAGGCAAACAGCTCCACGACCGGGGTACTCCAGAGATGGAAGATCTGGTCCATCTCCTGCTTCAGGGACCACTCATGGGGTCGGAAGGTGTGACTTAGCCTATCTGCAAGGGTGTTTTCCGCACCGGCCAAGTACTCTGCCCGGAGTGATATCTGCCAAGACAGGGCCCAATTCCAGATCTGCACTGCTTTTTGATAAAGAAGGAAAGGCCTGATGCCTCCCCCCTGTTTATGTACCACATCGCCACCTGGTTGTCTGTCCGAATGAGGATCACCTTGCTGGATAGCTGATCTCAGAAGGCCCACAGTGCGTACCGGATCGCCCTCAGCTCCAAGAACTTTATCTGACACTAAGCTTCTTTTGCAGTCCACAGACCTTCGGTAAGGAGGCCCTCTATATGGGCACCCCAGCCCAGGTGGGACGCATCTGTGGTAAACACAACCTGGTGAGGGGGAGCCTGAAAAGGCACCCCCTGCTCCAGATTGGATGAGGACCTCCACCAAGCTAGGGAAACCTTGAGAGAAGGAGAAACTTGGATGCGGACCTGAAGGCCCTGGGTGGCCTGCCGCCATTGGGAGCATGGAGTCCACAAGGCTAGACGCATATGCAGGAGGGCAAATGTGGTGACAAGTACAGTTGTGGCCATGTGCCCCAGGAGCTGCAGCATACACCACACACAGACCTGAGGGCAATTCTGGATCTCCTCCGCCAGAGTAAGCAGTGCATGCACCCAGACACGGCCCATATGAAATCCAGTCGTGACAATAGACAGAGATTTTATTTCGGGTAGTTGATTAGAAACCCCAGGTATTCCAACACCTGAATGATCTAGTATAGAGACCGTGTTGCTCCTGCTTGCGTTCCGCTCTTGACCAGCCAGTCATCCAAGCATGGAAAGACCTGGATTCCCAGCTGGCACAGAAAGGCACCCACCACGGCCAAACACTTCATGAAGACCAGGCCAAATGGGAGCACGTGGTACTGTTGACGGCCAGTCTCTTCTTTGTAAGAGGAGAATCCACTAACATGGAGCCTTGAAACATTCTCCTCCCCATATCATCCCATGCCCTGTTGCCCTTGCCAGGAGGGGCTGAGGCATGGGTTTTCGACCTCTCTGCCTTTTTTAGCACAGATTCCACTATCGCCAATTGGTGGGGGAGTTGGCACTTCTCAAACCCCATCAGCCTTCCAAGTTCACTGGGGCCACAGAGAGGGAGTGCTCCCTGAGCCGAAGAAGCAGCTCTCTGAAAATCTCATGGACAGGCACTGCTACAACCGCCTTCGGGGAATTCACGAACTGGAAGATCTCCAGCACCTTATGGCGGGCATCTTCCTCTTTCCTAAGTTGAAAGGGAATGGCTTCAGCCATCGCCCAGACAAACCCTGAGAAGGTTAAGTCCTTCGGCAGAGAACAGCGGCACTCCTCCATGGCGGAAGGATCCGACAGAAGATCATCAGAATTCACCGATGAAGCATCTGAGGTATCCTCCCCCCAGGGGTCGTACAAGTCCTCAGGCTCGTCAGCCATGCGGAGATGGTAGCCGGGGAGAACTGGGTGTATCCATAGGTGGACGAACCAAGGAACCTGAGGGCATCAAGGGTCCCGAAAGCACAGCCCCAGGTCCTGGCAGCGCCAGATGGGGAGGCACAAAGGCATCGTGGAGCAGAGGGCATCGAAGGACCCTCATCCTTGGACGAATCCCCCAAGAGGACAAGCTTGGATGCCTTACGTTTCAGTGCCCAACGGCCCACAGAAATTTCAGGGTGCCAGCAGTAACTGGATTGGGAGGACACCAAGAAGGATGTCAAGATGTTCCAACAACAGCTCCAGCCCTGTTACCGTGGGCGGTATTGGCATGGGCACCAGTGCCGGCACCAGAATCGGGGAAAGCACTGGTCCAGGTGGTGGGAGCACAAGCTCCATCGCACAAAGTACATTCCACCACCAGGTGCGCCCATGTTCCAACTCCACCTCAAAAACTTCCGATGAAAGGGCAGGCTGAGAGTGGAGGGAAGAGGCCAACTCCTCCTTGGAGTCCCGAGGAGGAAAAATGTCCAGCACTGGAACCGGTATGAACGGTCTCTGGCCATAGGCATCTTGCCATGGCTGCTTCGGAGGCAAGGCGACAAACGCCGGAGCCAGCTCAAGCCTGGCCCCGCGTGCAGAAGGGGACCGGTGAATGTGCTTCCGAGACTTCCCACGGTGCTCGGCCCAGCCCTTCCCCAGAGCTAAGGATGAGGAAGATGATCCTGAAGTCCGTGACTTGGACGAGACAGAGACTGGGCGATCCCCGAAGCCTCCCCCCCCCTTGCAAACCTCGGGGGAGGAGTGGTCACCAAGTGACTAAGGATGAATGATTCCTCTCGGTCCTTAGGCATCGATGCCGAAGTAGAGGGCTCAGATTTACCAAAGCCAAAATCTTCTCCATCTTATCCAACCTGGCCAGATGTCTTTTTGGAGTCATTTGAGCGCACAATTTGCAGCTTTGAACATCGTGCAAAGCCCCCAGGCAGAGGATGCACATCTCATGTGGATCCATCAGGGACATAGTCTGGGGGCACTGTGGGCACCGATGGAAGCCCAAGGCCAACATGAGGCTCACCATGGACTGCAAAAGACACAAAGACTGGCAGGTACAGGAGAAGCACGAAAAATAATACCGACAGAGAAAGGAGCGGGAATTGAAGAGAGACCCAGCACAGGAAGAAATAGTGAAAAAAAGCCTCACTTTTTGAAATAGTTTCCCGAGAAAAGAGCATGAGCTCCACCTCCGCGAGATGTTAGCTCCGTGGAGAAGAAAGGACTGAAGACAGACCCCATGTGGACGCATGGATAGTGGCATGCTGAGCATGCTCAGTGTGCCAATAGGAAAATTAGTTCTTACCTGATAATTTTCGTTCCAGTAGTACCAAGGATCAGTCCAGACAGTAGGGTTATGTCTCCCTTCCAGCAGGTGGAGTCAGAGGTCAAAGTTCGAAGCACCTCCCATATCCCAGGGTGCCTCCTGCGATCCTCCAGTATTTTGAATAACAAAGCAGAAACTCATGAATAAGGATAATCAATGACTAGATCAACTATATATATGAATAGAACAAATACATAACCTGAAAAAAATAACGTTACAATATTCAGAGCTTCTTAAATCATTGCATAGGAAAAATATAAAAAGGAAATCAAAATAAGAAATTAACAGTATTTAATAGCGAACTCTCTGGAAAAAAAACTGGGCGGGCGTCTGGACTGATCCTTGGTACTACAGGAACGAAAATTATCAGGTAAGAACTAATTTTCCTCTCTCCGTACATACCAGGATCAGTCCAGACAGTAGGGATGTACCAAAGCTGCCCTAAATGGGGTGGGATCCGGAGAGTCCCGCCTTCAGCACACTACTGCCGAAAGAGTCGACGTCTGGAGCACAAACGTCCAAACGATAATGTTTGGCAAAAGTGTGCAAAGATTTCCAAGTCGCCGCTCTACAAATTTCTTGAGGTGAAACACAATGACTCTCGGCCCAAGACGCCGCCTGAGAGCGTATCGAATGTGCCTTGAGACCATCAGGAACTGGACGACCGTTACAAATGTATGCCGAAGCAATGGCTTCCTTCAACCACCGTGCAATGGTAGCCTTAGAAGCCTGATAGCCCTTCTTAGGACCGCTCCATAGAACAAAAAGGTGATCAGAAAGACGAAAGACATTAGTGATCTCTAAATAACGTAAAAGCACTCGGCGGACATCAAGTCTTTTTAAGTTTTCGTGATTGAGAAGAAGATTTATCCAAATCTGGGAAGGCTGGCAATTCAACAGATTGATTGAGATGAAAAGAGGAAACCACTTTGGGTAAAAAGGATGGTACTGTGCGCAATGATATACCTGAATCTGAAATTCTCAAGAAAGGCTCACGGCAAGACAATGCCTGAATTTCTGAAATGCGTCTAGCAGAACAAATTGATACGAGAAACACTGCCTTGAGCGTTAAGTCCTTCAAAGTTATTCGCTTAAGGGGTTCAAAAGGAGGAGCACAAAGACTACGAAGAACCAAATTCAGATTCCATGATGGACAGATAGCCCGGACTGGTGGTTTCAAATGTTTGGCTCCTTTCAGAAAACGGACAACATCCTGATGCTTAGCAATAGACACACCATTCTCCTTACCTCGTAAACAGCCTATTGCCGCAACTTGAACGCGGAGCGAATTATAAGCCAGACCCTTTTTTAAACAGTCTTGTAAAAAAAGCCAAAATTTCTACAACTGTAGCTTTGCGCGAAGACAACCCGGACTTACTACACCAAGCATCAAATACCTTCCATACTCTAACATAGGTGAGAGAAGTAGAAGGTTTTCTCGAACTAAGCATGGTGGTGATGACTGAGTCTGGATAGCCTTTTTTTTTTTAATTGCCTCCTTTCATAAGCCAGGCCGCTAGACAAAAGTGAAACGCCTGGTCGAAATATACTGGACCCTGTCGAAGGAGGTTGTTGAGGTGGCCTAGGCGGACTGGACCGATCGCTAAGTTGATGAGATCCACATACCATGGTCTGCGAGGCCATTCTGGAGCAACGAGAATCACCGGACCTTCATGGGATTCTAATCGTCTCACGACTTTTCCTATTAGTGGCCATGGGGGAAACACATAAAGAAGGATGTCTTTGGGCCAAGGTAGAACCAAGGCATCCACCCCTTCTGCTCCATGTTCTCTCCTTCGACTGTAGAACAGAGCCGCTTTCGTATTGACACGGGTAGCCATCAGATCTAACCTGGGTGTCCCCCACCTTTGAATGAGAATGTTCATTGCCTCCCAGGAAAGTTCCCACTCTCCGGGATCTAGATACTGACAACTGAGGAAGTCTGCTTGAACATTGTCTACTCCTGCTATGTGCAATGCCGCTAGACGGCGTAGATGAGATTCGGCCCAGGTCATTAGCATGTCTGCTTCTATGGCGACGGAACGACTTTTTGTGCCGCCTTGCCTGTTGATGTACGCTACCGTCGTGGCATTGTCGGAGAGAACCCTCACCAACTGATGTTGAATAAGTGGTAGAAATCTGCTGAGTGCTAGTCGTATCGCTCTGGTTTCCAAACGATTGATAGGCCACTTGGCTTGTGAAGCTGTCCACCGACACACCGACCTTGTTCGGTTGGGGAACTGGCATACAGCTCCCCAACCGAAAAGGCTGGCATCCGTTGTCACTAATATCCACTGAGGAGGCTCCAGGTCCATTCCTTCCTGCAAGTGACGCGGTATCAACCACCAATTTAAACTGGACTGAGCCAGCTCCAGAAGGGGTAGAGGAAGATGAAACTCCTCTGACTTGGGGTCCCACCTGGAAAGCAACGCCCTTTGCAAAGGTCTTAGATGTGCAAAAGCCCAGGGGACCATGTCCAGAGTAGATGCCATAGAACCAAGAACCTGTAAATAATCCCATACCGTGGGTAAATTTAGATCCAAAAGCCGACGGACTTGAGACATCAATTTGATCATCCGGTCCTGTGGAAGAAAAACCTTTCCCACAGCTGTATCGAATCGAGCACCCAGAAACTGCAAAACTTGCGTCGGGACTAGATGACTTTTCTTGAAGTTGACTACCCAACCAAGTATATGAAGAAGATGCAGAACCTTATGGATCGCTAGTTTGCAAAGAGTCTTTGACTTTGCTCGAATGAGCCAATCGTCGAGAAAGGGATGAACCAATATCCCTTCTCGTCTGAGTGCTGCTGCAACTACCACCATTACCTTGGTACACACTCGAGGCTCAGTTGCTAGACCGAATGGAAGAGCCCGAAACTGTTAGTGTTCGCCCAATACCATGAAACGAAGATATCTCTGGTGGGATTCTTGAATTGGTATATGTAGATAAGCTTCTGACAGATCTAAAGAAGCCAAAAAATCGTTTTTGTGGACGGCCGCAATGACTGATCTCAAGGTCTCTATACGGAAATGAGGAACCCGAATTGACTTGTTTACTTCCTTCAAATCTAATATTGGACGAAATGTTCCTTCTTTTTTGGGAACAATGAAATAAATGGCGTAACGACCGGTTCGATATTGGGACAGAGGAACCAGAACAATAGCTCCTAGATCCTGCAACCGATGTAAGGTTTGACGAACAAGTTGCTGCTTTAGAAGAGAACCGCTTGGAGATACTAGAAACAGATCCTTTATTGGGCGTGCAAAATCCAAAGCGTAGCCTTGTTTTATAATATTGAGGACCCAATTGTCTGAGGAAATTTTGAGTGAAAACGTGAGAGACGTCCTCCTATTTCTGGCACCAAGGAATGGGCCGGCGCACCTTCATTGTGGAGATTTGGAGGATGGAAAAGTTTGGGAGCTGTTAGAACAGAGAGGCAGTCTCCCACGAAAGGAATGGGCCCAAACCTGAGCCCTTGAAAGCTGTTGACGTGTAGAAAAAGATGGAATTCTACCAGTACAGAATCTTCTCTGGCCCCGAAAACGGCCTCTAAAGGAATTGAACGAACAATAGGAACGAGGTTTATCCTCTGGTAATTTATAAACTTTATCATCTCCCAAATCTTTAATGAGCTGCTCTAATTCTTTCCCAAAGAGTAATGATCCTTTAAATGGAAAAGAACCCAAGCGAGATTTGGAAGTTGCGTCAGCTGCCCAATGATGAAGCCAAAGAAGCCTCCTTGCAGAAACTGCAGAAGCCATAGTACGAGACGAAGTACGTAACAAGTCATATAAAGCATCAGCAGTGTATGCTACTGCTGATTCTAAACGATTGGCTTGTTCAAGTTCTGCTGATGGCAAATCCTGAGAGGTAACTAACTGTTGGATGCACCGAAGAGTTGCCCTCTGCATTATACTACTGCATACCGCCACCCGAACACCTAAAGCGGATACCTCAAAGATACGCTTAAGAAGAACCTCAAGTTTTCTATCCTGAAAATCCTTTAGAGCAGTGCATCCAGTTACTGGAATTGTGGTGTGCTTAGCAATAGCAGAAACTGCAGAATCAACCTGAGGGACCTTTAACAAATCCAAAAATTCTTGTGGAAGTGGATAAAGTTTATCCATAGCTCTAGTAACCTTAAGACCAGCTTCTGGGAAATTCTATTCTCTAGTAAGCAACTGGAAAAGCTTAGGATGAAAAGGAAAGGATTTAGGCAGAGCCCTAATCCCTGTGAGAACAGGATCCCCAGGAGTGGAATCCGTTACTGGTTGTGGTGCTGGAATTGCCAGTTCCTCTAGTACAAAAGGAATAAGAGGATCTAACTCCTCTTTGTGAAACAATCGCAGTACTTGGGGATCATCCCCTTCCACCAGCGCTGATCCCATAACCTCATCATCAATAATATCAGCTGATGATCCCAGAAGTGGGTCTTATAAGTCAGGATCCTGACCCATACTAATTAAATGTGACATAGGTTCCTCTGCATGCTTAGGAATCTTAGCAGAGGGTGGCTGATTACCTTCTGTATCTGCTGTAGCCTCCAAATATGCCTTATGCATAAGCAAAATAAATTGTGATGAAAATGGCTGTTTTAATAACCCCCCCCCCCGGGGGTAAAGAAGGTTGAATATTATCATTTTCTTTCAAACTAGAGTGCTCTGGGGCTAAAATAGGAGGTGATAAACATTCAATGTTCTCCCCTCCGTCTGACCGCGAGCCAACGCAATCGTCGTTTAAATTCAAAATGGCCGCCGCTGCCCCGCGATTCGGAGACGGGGCTGTTATAGGTAAGGAAATCAGCTGTGAAGCATTTAAATCGCACGTAAGCGGCAACTGCCATTTTCTGCCAGTAAGAGGTAGCTCAGATGGCCCTTCGCCGCCAGAAACGCAGTGAAAGCACACTGTCTCTGGCTCTCCACAGGCAGAACAGCGACACCGCGAGGCTAACAAAAAAAAAATTAATAAGCAGCTCTGAAAAAAAGAAAGGCTTGAAATAAATTTGTCTTGTGTTCTTCCCAATATTAAAATTTGCCTTGAACTTAACAGTTTTTTTTGGGTTTTTTTTTTTAAAACTGCTATACAGTTAATGGAGCTTTCTCTTCAGGGGAATGAAACCTCCCTGGAAATCAACAAAAAATCTCTAAGCTCCCTTCAGAGGCATATAAACTTCTCTGGCACTGAAAGGGGGAGGGACCGGCCCACCGGTAAATCCCCTCTTTGCCCGTGAATAATTAAAGTCTTCCGGGTGTCAAGGCCAACGGACACAGCATCAAATTAATTCTAAATTCTTTTTTTTTTTAAACATAAGATCTAGTCAAAGATCAGCCAGGGACAAAAAACTCCCTTCACTACAAATAAAGGTAAATTTACTCAGCTGACCAAAGTAACAGGACCACAGGGGATGTCTTCCTTCACCTGCTGGAGTCAGAGGAATACTGGAGGATCGCAGGAGGCACCCTGGGATATGGGAGGTGCTTAGAACTTTGACCTCTGACTCCACCTGTTGGAAGGGAGAGATAACCCTACTGTCTGGACTGATCCTGGTACGTACAGGGAACAAAGTTTATAGAAACTCTGACACAAGTTTTCCGTGCTGGGTTCCATCGGATGATGTCACCCACATGTGAGGACTCCCATTCTGCTGGTCCTAGAAGAACATATGCATAAAAGTTTTAGCATTAGTAATTTAGCAATATATCATAAAAGACTACAAAAAAGATCTCCAGACAGCATATGTCCTATACCAAGGGACATAAAACCCCAAGCACCTCAAACTCTAGGCAGATTCCCTGCAGAGAACTAAAAGAAAATTATTACTTACCTGCTAATTTTCGTTCCTGTAGTACCATGAATCAGTCCAGACAGTGGGTTATGTCCCCAATCCAGCAGATGGAGTCAGCACAAGCTTTGAGGGGGCATATCCATATATACTACTACCCCCTCTGCAGGAGTTCAGTATCGAGTATATCAAAGCCAGAGTAGAAACCCCCGAAGGATCAAGTTTGTGGAAACAGATAATGAAAACAATTGTAACCGCAACAAGTAACTGCAAACATCCTACCAACTTGTAGGGAGCTGTGAAAAACAGCGAAAAGAAACGACTGTGAAGACACAGAACACTGCGAGCAAGAAGTAGCGCAGAGCTGAGCAGGATCAAGAACCCAAACGCGGTGGGCGTCTGGACTGATCCATGGTACTACAGGAACGAAAATTAGCAGGTAAGTAATAATTTTCCTTTCCCTGTACGTACCTGGATCAGTCCAGACAGTGGGATGTACCCAAGCTTCCCTAAATCGGGTGGGGTCCTGCGAGGCCTGCTCGGAGAACCTGCTCGTCAAAGTGTCCAGAGACCGAAGAGGCGAGGTGCAGACGATAGTGCCTCGAGAACGTGTGTAACGATTTCCAGGTGGCTGCCCTACAAATTTCCTGCGAGGATACCGAGCGAACCTCCGCCCAGGAAGCCGCCTGAGAACGTGTAGAATGCGCTACGATTCCGGGTGGGGGAGTCCGACCCGCCCCAATGTAGGAAGCAGCAATGCCGGCCTTCAGCCATCTGGCAATGGTAGTCTTCGAGGCCTGAGACCCCTTCTTAGGACCGGCCCAGAGTACGAAGAGATGGTCAGAGGTCCGGAACTCATTTGTAGCTTCCAGATAGAGGCGCAGAGTGCGCTAGACATTCAAGAGACGGAGAGACTTCGGCTCTGAGGAAGAGAAGGACGGCAACTCCACCGTCTGGTTCACATGGAATGCAGAAACCACCTTCGGAAGGAAGGAGGGAACGGTGCAAAGCGAAACTCCAGAGTCGGAGAAACGGAGATAGGGCTCTCTACACGACAGAGACTGCAGCTCCGAGATGCGTCGAGCGGAACAGATGGCCACAAGAAATACAGTCTTGAGAGTGAGATCCTTTATCGTTGCGCTGCGCAGCGGCTCGAATGGTGGTCCCGACAGGGAGCGAAGCACAAGGTTAAGACTCCAGGAGGGACAAGGGTCCCGTAACGGAGGATGCATATGCTTGACACCCTTGAGAAAACGAGCAATGTCAGGATACTGTAGAAGAGAGCCCCCATCGCTCAACAGCGAACCAAGGGCGGCCACCTGAACCCGTAGTGAATTATAGGCGAGCCCTTTTTCCACCCCCGCCTGTAGAAACTGAAGGATCTGAGGTACAGAAGCCTTAGCGGGTCTCGTGGCCTGGCTGGTACACCACAGCTCGAACACCTTCCAGACTCGAACATAGGCTGCCGACGTCGATGTCTTTCGTGCCCGCAATAGCATGGATACTACCGCCTCCGGGTAGCCCCGACGCCGGAGGCGGCGCCTCACAAAAGCCAGGCCGCAAGACAGAAGGGTTCTGCCTGCTCGAAAAATACCGGGGCCTGATGTAGGAGCTGGGGGAGGTGCCCCAGCCTGATTGGCCCGATCACCAGCTGTAGCAGGTCCGCAAACCAGGGTCGCCTGGGCCATTCTGGGGCGACGAAAACCACGGTCCCCTGATGGCTTTCTATTCTGCGGAGCATCCTGCCCACCAGGGGCCATGGTGGAAAAGCGTAGAGCAGAAGATGTGGCGGCCACGGGAGGACCAGGGCATCCACTCCCTCCGCGCCGCGCTCTCTCCGGTGACTGAAGAAGCGTGGAGCCTTGGCGTTGAGAGCGGACGCCATCAGATCCAAGTGGGGGGGCCCCCCACCGATGGACGAGAAGTTGCATCGCTTTGTCGGAGAGAGACCACTCTCCGGGGTCCAGCAGTTGACTACTGAGGAAGTCCGCCTGGACGTTGTCCACACCGGCGATGTGCGAGGCCGCTAGCCGGACGAGATGACGCTCCGCCCATTGCATCAGTAGCGCCGCCTCGAGCGCGACCTGCGGGCTGCGTGTGCCTCCTTGTCGGTTGATGTAGGACACGGTGGTAGCGTTGTCCGATAGGATTCTGACTTCCCGGTTCCGAAGAAGCGGGAGGAAATGTCGCAGAGCTAGCCGGACCGCTCTGGTTTCCAGACGGTTGATTGACCACTTCGCCTCCACCGTGGACCACGTCGCCTGCATGGCGCTTCGATCGCAGACTGCACCCCAGCCTGCTAGACTGGCATCGGTGGTCACCACCACCCAATTTGGCAGATCGAGGGACACGCCACGGGCCAGGTTCGGCGGATCCAACCACCAGCCCAGACTGTCCCTGGCATTCTGCGGGAGCGGGAGAATCATCTGGTAGTCCTGCGATACTGGTTTCCAACGGGAGAGGAGCGCCCACTGTAAGGTCCTGATGTGCGCGAAAGCCCAAGGTACAAGGTCGATGGTGGACCCCATCACTCCCAGGAGTTGCAGGTAGTCCCAGGAGGTGGGCTCTGGTAACGCAGAGAACCGTCGTGTGTGATCCCGCAAGGATTGAGCTTTGTCCTGGCGCAGAAAAACTTTGCCCAGTAGGGTGTCGAAGGTTGCCCCCAAAAAAAACCAAGCGTTGCGAGGGCATGAGGGAGCTCTTGGAGAAGTTCACTACCCATCCCAGGGAATGTAGAAACCGTACTACTCGAGTCACCGCTGAGCGTCCATGATCGAATGACTTCGCCCGGAGGAGCCAATCGTCCAGATAAGGATGAACCAGGATGCCCTCCTTCCGGAGAGCTGCCGCCACGACTACCATGATCTTGGTGAAGGTGCGCGGCGCCGTCGCCAATCCGAACGGGAGAGCCGTGAACTGAAAATGCTGGTCCAGAATTTTGAAACGAAGGAAACGGTGGTGGTCCGGGCGGATGGGAATGTGCAGGTAGGCCTCCGTTAAGTCCAGGGAGGAGAGGAACTCCCCCCGATGCACCGCCGCAATCACTGACCGGAGCGTTTCCATGCGGAACCGAACAACTCGAAGGGATTTGTTGACTTCCTTGAGGTCTAGGATAGGCCGGAAGGAACCGTCCTTCTTTGGTACGACGAAATAGATGGAATAGTGGCCCGAGCCCACCTCTCCGAAGGGCACGGGCGCAATAGCGCCTATCTCCCGGAGTCTGTCCAGAGTCAGCTGCACCGCTCTTCTCTCTTGAGGTCCGAGCCACAGGGGGAAAAGATGAACCTTCCCTGCGGGGGGCGGACAAATTCCAATGCGTAGCTGTGTTTTATGGTATCCAGGACCCACTGGTCCGAGGTGATCCGTGCCCACTCTGCGTAGAAATACGTTAGTCGGTCCCCAATCCTGGGGACAGGGGAGTGGGTGAGACTGGCATCATTGTGAAGACTTGGTATAGGGGTTCCCGGTTCCGGGAGTAGTGCGTGCGGGCCGACGCCCGCGAAAGGAGCGCGACCAGGGCTGAGACCTGGGGGCGGATGACCAGGAGCCCGCCTGTCTGTATCCCCTGTAGCGCTGTTGCGCTCTGGCTCTGGTCCGAGAAGAAGAAAATGCTCTGGATGGTCGAAACCTATCCTCCAGCAGCCGATGAACAGCGTTCTCCCCCAGGGACTTGATGATCTGGTCCAAATCCTCCCCGAAGAGGAACTTGCCCCTGAAGGGAAGAGAGCCCAGACTCGACTTAGAGGACGTATCAGCCGCCCAATTGCGTAGCCACAGTAGTCGTCGTGCTGCCACTACCGAAACCATGGATCTTGCGAGGACCCGAAAAAGGTCGTACGAAGCGTCCGCCCCATACGCCACTGCGGCTTCTAGCCGATCTGCCTGGGCAGCCTCATCGGACAGCAGGTTCTGAGACGTGAGGAGTGAGACCTCGAAAACCCGCTTAAGGAAAACTTCCAACTTACGATCCTGTGTGTCCCGCAACGCCGCACCTCCCGTCACTGGGATAGTCATCCTCTTCGTGACCGCCGACACTGCGGAGTCCACCTTTGGGACCTTGATGAGGGTCCAGAAATCTTCGGGGAGCGGGTACAGCTTTTCCATAGCCCGGCTGCTCTTCAGGGAGGCCTCCGGGGTGTCCCATTCCCTGGTGAGAAGTTGTAAAAACGAGTCATGAATGGGAAAAGCCCGAGCCCTCGGCCGGAGTGCCGCCAGCACAGGATCTCCCTTCCTTGAAGAAGTGACGACAGCGGGAGCTACTGGGGCAGGCGGGTCTGGTGGCGGGTCCAAATCTAATTCTTGGATGATCTGCGGGATGAGGTCGTCCAGCTCTTCCCTCTGGAAGAGGCGTAGGGTACGCGGATCATCCCCCTCCTGCGTGCCGTCCCCTTGACCCCCGTCCGGGAGGTCAAGTCCATGTCCCGCTGGGTCTGGCACCGCCCCCACTGCCACGGGCGTGGATCGGACCCGGGTAGGAAGGCGGGAGGCCCCCACTCCCGGAAGGTCGGGGGGGGCCGGCGTCGAGGGCGACATCCGAGGGATCTTAGGAGGGGGGGTCCCACAGGTGCTTCCAGCCCCTGCAGATAAGCGGTATGCATGAGCAGGATAAACTCCGGAGAGAACCCCGGCCTGCTCGGGTGCGCTTCGGGGGCGGCGTGGTTCCTGCTCCCTGGCTCTGGGTGCTTGGTTCCTGCACCAAAATCGGGGGAACACCCCCGTTGGTAGAGTCCTCCAGGGATCCGTTCCCCCTCGTGGCCTGCGCCTCAGGGCGCACAGAATGTAAAATGGCCGCCGTTCCCGCCAAAAATGGCGGAGTGGCCGGCCCGCGCCGCCCGGTCAAAAAAGAGAAATCAGTCAGGGACTGTGAGGTACCTTCCCCCCCGGGAAGCCATCGTGCACAGATGCCCTCCCGGGAAATCCGGGACCCTGGGTCTCCGCAGGCCGCACAGCGGGACGGCCGCGGCATCGGGATCGCTGTAGGAGAAAAGAAAAAGCCACGGGGGGGGGGGGGGGGCCCACGCGCACAAAAGCGCCGCTGCGGGGGGGCCCGGTCGGCCCGCACTGCCCGCTGTCCGAAAATAGAGGAGGGTGCCGCGGGGGGGCCTTCCCAGCCACACGACCCGCCCCAGACATCTTTCCCTAAATGGCTCAGCAGCCCATGAGGAGCTGTAAAATGGCCGCGGGTGAGGGAGTAAAGAGCGAAGAGGCCGGCTCCACCGGCTTTCGCGGGCACCGGGGGCTGAGCTGTGAAGGAAAAAACTACAAAGGAAAAACAAACTTACCCCTGGCTGCAACGAGAAATAAACAGCAAGGCTGCAGAGAAGAGACAAGGAAGATAAGCCACACCCCAGAAGTTGAAAGAACTCTGCCTTACTTTTTTTTTTTTTTAAACTTAATACAAACTTGATACAAACTTGATCCACAGAAAAAGACAACAAGCCATAATCAAGCAAGAAAGTGAAGAAAAAGGAAAAGGAGGGGAAGCCTGATTCCCCTACTCGCATCTGCTGGAGTCAGAAGATACTGAACTCCTGCAGAGGGGGTAGTAGTATATATGGATATGCCCCCTCAAAGCTTGTGCTGACTCCATCTGCTGGATTGGGGACATAACCCACTGTCTGGACTGATCCAGGTACGTACAGGGAATGATAGGGATCTCTACCCCTGATCTGTCTCCAAACGAGAACTTGCTTGGTTGATTCACCCATCTTGGGGGCAAGGAGACATCCTTTTCAGGAAAGGTGACAGCTTCCACTAGGCTTTTGTATATGATTATACTCTATTAGTTTTGGAAATTACTTTTGTTTATTGTGCTGACATTTTTTTTTATATATTTTGTGTCTCAGGTGTTCTCATAAGCACTTGTGTACATATATTTATATTATACAGTAAAATATAGCTTTTTATTATTTTACAAGACATAGTCAGTGTTATTTTCTTAGTTTGTCTGTGTGATCCAGACCACAGAGCAAATAACCGACCCCTAAAGAACCCACCGTTCCTCTAAGACTTCCCTCAGCTGAAGTACCACCTGAGTTGCAGTTTAACATATGCAGAAGTCAACTAGTAAGCAATGGAACCAGTTTTATTCTAAGTGAAATCTGGACTCTTCTAGTTAAAGGCAAAAAGTTTTGCAAACACCAATCAAAACACAATACTTTCATCTTTAACAAAGTCAGCATTTTATTTATCATAATTTTGAAATTATGTAGAGGGTCCTGCTGTCTATTATCAAATATGCATTCAGATGAGTATTTGTAGTAAGGAGCTAACCCATCCCCATATCGGGTAGGCAGGTGACAACCAGAATGGTGCTCTGGCTTAGGATTCTGGTGGGCGGCATGGGTGGAGGCTAATGGTGGCAGAATGGCGACCGAAATCTGGGTGGGCCAACTCACCCACCATCCTCTTCATTTGGTGTTTTTTTCCCACCTATCCATGGACAGCTTTCCAGATCTGGGTACACTGTAGGGATGGGAGTAGGCCCACAGAAGTGGTATAGTTCAGAGGGGTTTAAATACATCCAAGGGCACATGGCAAGTATTGTTTAAAATTGGTTAGGGCAGGGAACACCAAGTAACCGGTCTTTGTGTCTCTGTGTTGCATGAGTGGGTAGGAGCTGTGATGAGTTGCCTGTCAAGTTTCCATCTTTGTCAGCTGGGACTGGCCTGCTCACCACTGAAAAACTGCTTTGCATATGCATAAGTGTCTCCTGCTCTTTTAGGGAACAGGACATCATTGCACTGAAGAGAACTTTTCTTTTTTTTTTACTTATAATTTTAAGGTAACATATTACAGTAACCCATCAGTATGTATACAAACCAGCAGGCATCAATAAGCTGCCAAACAGAGATAAACAACATTGTAAACAGCCAACATGAAGATGAAGTGCTATCATGTATAATAAAGTTTTTCAGTTTCATTACCAGAACAGTTTTTCCATTATTAGTTTGTGAACCCCTCCCTCCCTTCCCCCCCCCAACCTTAACACATAGCCTAAGTTATACCTTAATGTTGGGATTGCCAAGATTCCCAGATTTGCCAGTGAGCATAGAACCTCAATAACTGATTGTTGCGAACAGCGGTAAGTTTATTCAAATAGCAGATCTTAGTTAATCTCTGATGTACCTGTCGGATAAGTGGTGGTTCAATCTGTTTCCAGTGGTAGGCTATTTCCATTCTTGCAGCCAGTATTTGAATAAGATAATTATATGGGTATTTTACCGGTGCAAAGGGTATACTGAGAAGAAAGAATGCTGGCTCTTTGTGAATTCGAACCCCCGCTACCTCTGATATCAACTGTATCATCTCATCCCAATAAGAATCCAGTTTGGGGCACTCCCACCACATGTGAAGATAAGTCCTGAGGCCGTCACATGCTCTCCAGCAGTGCGCAGACAAGCTGCTGTAAAAACGCTGTAATTTAACTGGTGTGATGTGAAGAGAACTTTTCTGCATTATAATCTAGGACTCAACTGCACAAAATTTGAAAGACAAGACTGACACCCTTGTCTCCTGGCAAAGAAGGGGGGGGGGGGGTGTTGGCTTTGATGAACAAACCCAAAAGCAGCAGCATGTGTGTTTGTGAACAAATTCAGTAGGCGAGGGCATGATCACCCAATGGGTATTTGAGATGTTATATGGCATATTTTGTTTATATTAATTACTGATTTGTTGTATGCAATTAACCTATGCTGAGGCCATATTCTTTCTATAAAGATCTTCTTTCTCAAACAGTGATTTGATATATATTCATTTCACAAGTCAAGTTGAAAACAGTGGATTGGAGTGGAGGGAGGAGGTCGGCAATACATAGGCTGAAGAGAGAAGGTGATTTGCACCTTTTAAGGATGTGGTAAAGCTACAATGCCACTATTTCTCTCTTTTGTATAGTTCAAATAAAGTTGAAAAAGAGAACAAATAAATAAAACCCTACCTGTAGTTTTAATTGAACCGCAATATTGCCAGCATTTTTTAGAGGCAAGCATTGCTTGGTTGATAGACCCACTCTGGCACACAAATGAATAGTCTGAAAAAAATTTCCAAGAAAAGACATGTAAACATTGAAAATATTTTCAAATATCCCCTTAAATTGAATAATTAGTAATATTTCCTCCTTTTCCAATTTAAAAATACCTGGAGATCTTTTGGAGCATGTATCCTAGCAGTTCCTGTTCTTGCTTTGAGTGGAACACTTTTTATGATATTAGTAGGTCCTGGGCTATCAATTTCCACATCAACTCTAGCCAAGAACTCTTCTGCTGGTCCAAGAGAATCTATAGAAAGTGTAGAATTAAGATATCTTGCCAACCAGCATACAATCCCATATGTGAACCCTGCCAGCATGACCATATTTACGGTGTGTGAAGGGTCTTTAAAACACAGTCAAAGGGGCCGATGCAATAAAATTTGCGGAAAGCGGCGCTGACTTTTCAGCGCCCGTTTTCTTAACGCATGCATGGCGTCCGCAAGGGGGCAACATGCAATAAACAAGTTAGGGAGTCGCTGTAGCAAGGAGGCGCTAGGGTCACTAGCGCGACCTTAGCACCTCCTTGCTAATGCGACCCCGCGGTTACCGGCGGTCTGCCGGTTATGAACACCGATGCCAATAAGTTAGGCATCTGTTTTCATTACTGCAGCCGGCTGGTTATGAAAACAGACACTGAGCATATCGACTTCTGTCTTAAAGCGGCCAGCAGGGTTTTTTTTCTTTAACTTTAAAAAAAATACAGAAAAGAGTTTTCTCTGTTTTTCTGTAGTTTTTTTTCAGTGCGCTCAGCTATTAACGCCTGCTCCAGGCAGGCGTTAATATCTGAGCGATAAATGTGCGTCTGAGATACACATTTATTTTTTTGCATTTGGAGTGAATGAGTAATAGACTCATTAACATGCATTTGCATGTGATGAGTGCTAACTCATTCACTCTGCGTCAGACTCTCGTTAAATAGGCGCTAATCCCTCTATTGCATTAGGGGGTGGATTAGCACCTATTTAACCCGCGTCCAACAGTGGGTTAAACAGTGCGCTCGGCTGAGTGCACTGTATTGCATCGGCCCCAAAGCATGCAACTACTTAAGCCTGACTGCAGTTATAACAGAAGTCATAGATATTCAATGGTGTTTCTAAGCCCAAAGGAACACACTTTATAAAAGTCATTTCTGAAAGAAATTCAGGAAGTTGATTTTTTTTTTTTTATCTAAACCTTAAATTAAAGTGGATTAACAAATTGGCTTTGTAATTACATTAAGTTGTAAATTGTTTAAAAATGGATACCTGCAGCAGACAGATATTTTTGTGGTCCATGGAAAAGAATCCATATTACCAGGACTTCTGGATCCTTGAGAATAAAATATATAAAATTATTTGAAGTGATCCTCTGCAGAAGATAATCCACAGTAACATTTTAATTAATATATATATTTGAAAAATGTCAGCGATAAAGCAATTCATTAAAAAAAACTTTCATAGCCTATGTAAAACTTTTGCAATCTACAGATATTTTCACATTACAATTATCACTCATTTTTCCAGATTAATTTACTAAACAGTAACACAAATATAACAACTTAAAAGGATTGGATTGGCAAACACCACAACTAGACAATTATCCTAATGTATAGTAATACCAATACAAGAAAAATAATTTAAGAACTTTCAATTCTATTGCATGTATCTACAAATGATAGATTTCTTTGAATCTGCAGTTTAATATTTCTTGTTCACACATTCTGACATATTAAATTTATAAACAAGATGGTACCAAATATTCCAAATTCTTATGCATACTTTCAACATCACAACATACACCTGTTACTGACTCACTTTACTCACTGTGAAAGACTTTCTGGCTTTCAATTATAGATGGTGTTGCGGAAAGTGGAAATGTAAAGGAGAAATTACTTACCTGATAATTTCATTTTCCTTAGTGTAGACAGATGGACTCAGGACCAATGGGTATAGTGTACTCTTGTTAGCAGTTGGAGACGGATCAGATTACAATCTGACGTCAGCTCCTAGTACATATACCCCTGCAGGAAGTGCAGCTCTTCAGTATTCTCCTCAAAAAGCATTGTGGATATATGTGACACTGACTGATTAACTTAAATAACTTCATAACTTGTTAGAACGTTTAAAACATGATTAACTTGATTAACTTGAACTGGTTGATTGACTATAGCTGGAGACCGCCAGTGTACTCAACCGGAAAGCGTCAACACCCGGCAGGGTGGATGCCCTAGGTAGATGAAAACATGGCTTACCCCTGATTCATTGACAAAAAAGCATGTATAACGGCAGCCAAGGGTGGGATGCTGAGTCCATCTGTCTACAGCAAGGAAAACGAAATTATCAGGTAAGTAATTTCTCCATTTCCTAGCGTGTAGCAGATGGACTCTGGACCAATGGGATGTACAAAAGCTACTTCCCCTACAGAGTGGGAGGCTGCCCGTGGTCCACTTAGAATTGCCCTTGCAAATGCCGTGTCCTCCTGAGCCTGCACATCCAGATGGTAGAATCTGAAGAAGGTATGGATGGAGGACCACGTTGCCGCCCTGCAGATCTCAGCAGGTGACAACATTCTAGTTTCTGCCCAGGATACCACCTGGGCTCTGGTAGAATGGGCCTTGACCTGTAGAAGTGGATGTTTTCCAGCTTCTACATAGGCCGCCTTGATGACTTCTTTAATCCAGCGGGCAATGGTTGTCTGCGAGGCCGCTTATCCTTGCCTCTTTCCGCTGTGAAGGACGAAAAGGTGGCCCGTCTTTCGTACTGGTTCCGCCATTTCCAGGTATCTGGATAGGAGTCTGCCGATGTTGAGGTGGCGTAGACTATGGGCTTCTTCCGAATTCTTCAAGCCATCCATCACTGGTAGTAAGATGGCTTGGTTAAGGTGGAAGTGGGAGACAACTTTGGGAAAGAAGGAGGGCACTGTGCGCAGTTGGATTGACCCCTGGGTGAGTCTGAAGAACGGCTCACGGCAGGATAGTGCTTGTAGTTTAGAGATGCGGCAGCCGAACACAGGGCCAGCAAGAACACAGTCTTTAATGTTAACAGACGGAGAGACAGGCCTTGGAGGGGTCTGAAGGCAGATCCCGCTAGGAACTCCAAGACGAGGTTGAGGTTCCATAGAGGTACTGGCCACTTTAGTGGTGGGCGGATGTGTTTGACTCCTTTCAGGAAGCGTGATATATCTGGGTGCGAGGCTATGCTGTTGCCCTCGCTCTCGGAGCCGTAGCATGACAATGCTGCCACTTGTACCTTGATGGAGTTGAGGGACAGACTCTTCTTTTTTTTTTTTTTTTATAATTTTTTATTTATGCATTTCAATTTAACAATAAACAAAATAACAATGAGCATTAGACAGTTTGAAATCATTTCATATTACAACTGGGAAAAAAAACTAATAATTATCCTGTCTAATTGTTCATGTACAATATGTAGTAGGTAATATCTCGTAAAGTTAACCGTATTCAGAGCAATACCAGAGGAAAAAGAACAATTGAAATATTGAGTTTTAACAGGTATATTCTATTTGCCTTAGCCTACAGTCTCACTCTCTTGGGGGTGTGAATCTAAGAGTGCACGTAATTGTGTTACTTCAAAGAAGATAAACTTCTGTTGTTGAAAAGTTATTTCGCACTTGCACGGAAACTTTAACAACATTTTTCCCCCTTTAGACTCAATCTCAGATCTTAGACCCAGAAATGTCTTCCTTCTATCCTGAGTCTGCTTGGATAGGTCCGGATAAATCCAGATCCTGCTTCCATGAAATGGAATCAGTCTATTTCTCATAAAGGATTTAAAGACAACATCCCTATCTGTCGCAAAAGAGAAAGACACAAAGAACAGATCTATTTATAATAACTGTATCTGGATTTGATTCGATTACTCCAGTTAAATTTAAAGAGTTCTGCTCTTCACAATTCACTTGGGTATTCTGCCTCTTAAGGGTTACATAGTAAATATTAGATACAGTTGGAATAATAGATTGTGGGATCTTTAAAATCTCTACCATATATTCTTTAAATATGTCATACGGCGATATCATGTTTAGGGAAGTTCATCATTCTGAGATTTAAATACTTAAATGAGTTTTCCAAAAGCTCAAGTTTTTTATCATATATTATCTCAGCTCGAGCAAATGTCTGTCGCCATACTTCCAAATTTTCTAGCCTTTTCTCTGTCTGTTGAACTTTAACTTCCATCTGAGATAAAGAGGTTTCGATATTTCTAGATCTTTGATTCGAGTCCAATGTTATCTTTGTCAGATTCAGCACAGATAAAGCAAAATTGCTTACCTTGTAATAGGTGTTATCCCAGGACAGCAGGATGTAGTCCTCACATATGGGTGACATCATGAATGGAGCCCTATGTACGGAAAACTTCTGTAAAGGTTTCTATGAAACTTTTGACTGGCACCAGAGTGCCTACTGAGCATGCCCAGCATGCCATGATATTCCCTGCTACAGGGGTCTCCCTTCAGTCTGGTTTTGTAGCAATTAGCGTTAGCCAAAAATAAAATAATAAAACTTATCGGACCCAACTCCGCGGGGTGGCGGGTGGGTTTCGTGAGGACTACATCCTGCTGTCCTGGGATAACACCTATTACAAGGTAAGCAATTTTGCTTTATCCCAGGACAAGCAGGATGCTAGTCCTCACATATGGGTGATTAGCAAGCTAGAGGCTGAGTCATTTTGTCGTGAAGCAACAGTGAAGTATTGTTGTTGAAATGAATCAGCCGAAGATCACAGCAGGTTGGATGTGGAAGGAGTTGGGATTACACTGGAAACAAGTTCTTTAAGACGGATTGTCCATAGGCTGAATCTTTTCTTCCTTCTTTGTCTAAACAGTAGTGAGCTGCAAAGGTATGAAGAGAACTTCATGTTGCTGCTTTGCAAATGTCCAGAATAGGTACACAGGGAAGGTGTGCTACTGAGGTTGACATTGCTCTGACTGCATGTGCTTTTACTCGCTCTGGAAGAGTAAGGCCTGCTTTTTCATAACAAAATCGGATACAATCTGCCAGCCAATTTGACAAAGTATGTTTACCCACTGGTTTACTAGGTTTGTTTGGATCATAGGATACAAATAGCTGACTGGATTTCCTATGGAATGTAGTGCGGTTTAAGTAGAAAGATAATGCACGCTTACAGTCTAAGGTGTGTAAGGCTCTTTCTCCCTGGTGAGAGTGAGGTCTTGGAAAGAATGTTGGTAAAACAATGGATTGATTGAGGTGGAACTCCATGACTACTTTTGGAAGGAATTTAGGATGAGTACGGAGGACCACCCTGTCATGTAGAAACTTTGTAAAGGGTTCGTATGTGACTAGAGCTTGTAGTTCGCTGACCCTTCTAGCTGATGTAATGGCTATAAGGAAAACCGTTTTCCATGTAAGAAATTTAAGGTCACAGGTATCTATGGGTTCAAATGGAGAACGCATAAGTCTAGTTAATACTACGTTCAGGTCCCATTGAATGCTTGGGGAATGAACTGGAGGTTTAATGTGAGTTAGGCCTCTCATGAATTTACTGACGAGAGGCTGTGTAGAGATAGGTGTGTCTCCCAGCTTGTTATGGTAAGCTGAGATTGCACTCAAGTGTACTCTTACAGATGAAGTCTTAAGACCAGAGTCTGAAAGATGGTATAGGTAATCTAGTAGTGAGGTAGTGGGGCAAGTGAAAGGATCTAGTGCTTTCTGAGTGCACCACAAAGTAAACCGTTTCCATTTGTAGGAATAACTCTTTCTAGTGGAAGGTTTACGTGAGGCTATCAGCACTTGAGATATAGTGGTTGGAAGGTTGAGTGGTTGTAAGATCAAGCTTTCAACATCCATGCTGTCAGGGACAGGGATTGAAGGTTGGGATGGCGCAGCTGACCCTGTTCCTGAGTTATGAGATTGGGAGCTACTCCCAGGCGAATGGGATCCCTGACTGAGAGATCTAGAAGTGTGGGAAACCATACTTGTCGAGGCCAGTATGGGGCTATGAGTATCATGGTCCCCTTGTCCTGTTGAAGCTTCACTAGAGTTTTGGTTATGAGCGGTATCGGTGATACACATATAACAGGCCTAAGTTCCAATGGCGAGCAAAGGCATCCTTTTGTAGGCTGTTCTGCTGCCAGAGGAGAGAGCAGTAGTTGTTCACTTTGTAGTTGATGGGATGCAAAGAGATCTATTGTTGGTTGACCCCAGCGCTGAAATATCTTGGTTGCTAGCGTTGGGTCCAGAGACCACTCGTGTGGTTGGAAGTGACGGCTGAGGCGATCCGCTACTGTGTTGTGGATGCCTGCTAGGTAGGTGGCCCGTAGAAGAATTGAGTGTGTTAGGGCCCAGTCCCAAATTTGAGCTGCTTCTTGACAAAGGAGGTAGGAACCTGTTCCCCCTTGCTTGTTGATGTACCACATGGCTACTGTGTTGTCCGTTTGGATCAGAACAGTCTTGGGTGAAAGGCAGTCCTTGAACGCATGTAGAGCATAGCGTACAGCTCGAAGCTCCAGGAAGTTTATTTGAAAAGAGGCTTCTTGTTTTGTCCACATGCCCTGTGTCTTTAGATGACCAATGTGCGCTCCCCAACCTAAGGTGGACGCATCTGTAGTTAAAGTCACTTGTGGAACTGGTTGCTGGAAAGGTAGATCTTTGAGCAAGTTGAGCGTTGATGTCCACCAGAGAAGGGAAGATCTCAGATCTTGTGTTATCTGAATGGAAGTGGACAATGGTTGAATGGCTTGAATCCATTGAATTTTCAGTGTCCATTGCATTAGTCGCATGGTCAATCTGGCCATGGGAGTGACGTGAACTGTTGAGGCCATGTGTCCGAGTAGGGTGAGGCATTGATGAGCTGTAACTCGAGACTGATTGCGAATAGAGTGCGCTAGGAGAACAAGCGTTTGAGCACGGTCTCTTGGAAGAAAAGCTTTTGCTGTGATGGTGTTTAGATCTGCACCTATGAACTGCAACTGGTGAGATGGTGTGAGATGGGATTTCTCGTAATTGATGAGAAATCCCAGGGAGTGAAGCAACTTTATTGTGAGCTGGAGAGAAGTGAGAGCTCCGCTTTGTGTTTGACTCCTGATGAGCCAGTCGTCCAAGTAAGGAAACACATGCACTCTTTGTTTGTGAAGATGTGCGACTGCTACTGCAAGACACTTTGTGAATACTCGAGGTGCTGACGCTAGGCCGAATGGTAGTACTCGATATTGGAAGTGTTGTCCTTCCTCCAGAATCGCAGGTACTGTCGATGAGGAGGAAAGATGGGAATGTGAGCGTAAGCGTCTTGAAGATCCAGAGAGCAGAGCCAATCCCCTTTCTGAAGAAGTAGCATGGTGCCCAACGATACCATCCTGAATTTCTCTTTCTTTAGAAATTTGTTGAGATTTCTGAGGTCCAGAATAGGACGTAGGCCCCTGGTTTTCTTTGGAATGAGGAAATATCGGGAGTAGAATCCTCTGCCCCACTGAGGCCTGGGAACTTGTTCTATGGCCCTGGCATTCAGAAGGGTGGATAATTCTGCTTGTAGAATTGTGGAGTGATGAGACACTGTCCAAGATGAAAGAGGAGGATTTTCGTTTGGTACAGTGAGAAAATCCAAGCGGTACCCTTGAGATGTAATTGAGAGTACCCATTGGTCTGTTGTGATGGAGGTCCAAGTTTGATGGTAGTAAGCTATTCGACCTCCGACTGGTAAATGTGGAAGAGGATTTCGAGAATGGTTTCTGCTCTCTGGCTGGTTTTCAAAAGCCTGATGTGGATGCAGTAGGTGCAGGCTGCTGGGGCCTAGCAGGCCTCTGTCGAGTTTGGGAACGCTGTGTAGGGCGTTGCTGTCTGGCTCTAGTAGCAGGAGGATAATATCGTCGAGGGCGATAGTACGGTTTCCTGACTTCTCTTCTAGGAGGCCTCCTAGAAGGTTGATGTGTCTCTTGAGGAAGTTGAGACAACTGTTTCAGGGTTTCCGTGTGGTCCTTTACGGTTGCCACTGCCTCTTTGACCTTGTCTCCAAAAAGTTTTTCCCCTAGACAAGGTAAGTCTGCCAACCTCTCTCGTACTTCTGGCCTGAGTTCAGAAGATTTCAACCAGGCCCATCTTCAAGCTGTTATACCTGAGGCCGATAACCGGGAGGCTGTTTCGAAAGAATCGTAAGTGGCTCTCACCTCGTTCTTGCCTGCTTCTAGGCCCTTATGCACGAGGCGGAGGAAACCTTCTTGAAATTGGTCTGGTAAATGTTGGGAAAGAGTTTCAACCTGTTTCCACAGGTCACGTTGATACTGGTTCATGAATAATTGGTATGAGTTTATCCGTGAAACCAGCATTGCTCCTTGGAAGATCTTCCTTCCTAAACTGTCAAGGAAACGACTGTCTTTACCTGGAGGTGTGGAAGCATGTTGTTTCAGCCTCTTAGCCTTTTTCTGGGCTGATTCAACCACTACAGATTGGTGTGGCAATTGAGACTTTTGGAACCCTGGAATGGGTTGTACGAGATATGTGGCATCAGCTCGTTTATTAACTGCTGCCACAGAGCCAGGGTGCTCCCACATCCGGTACATTAGCTCTTGCAGGACCTCGTGCACTGGAATAGCTAGTATTTCTTTAGGAGGATCCACGAACTGAAGGACCTCCAAGGTCTTCTGCCTAGTGTCTATTTCCGAGAGGAGAGAGAATGGGATAGTGTCCGACATCTCCTTTATGAAATTAGAGAAGGAAAGATCTTCTGGTGGTGATTTCCTTCTGTCCTCTGGTGGTGAAGGTTCAGATAGGATATCTTCTTCAGATGATAGATCATTCTCTGAGTCAGTACCAGTATCCAGTGGATGTCCAGATGGTCTAAGTGGCTTAAATGGGACCTCAGACATTGGTGTACGTGGCCTGACAGGCGGAATAACTCCTGATGGACCAGGCAGTGGTTCTTGATGTGGATCTGAATCGAAATCCTGAGGTGAAGTAGAAAAAGCCTGAATTAGGGAATCCAATTTATCCATTAATGGTTGAAAAATGGAGGATTCTTGAGCTGTCATCGATGGTGGCATCGGTGCCGGTGGCCGAATAGGAATCGACGGCATCGTTGGCACAGACGCCGGAACCGGCGGCATCGGCATCGATGGTTGCGGTGGAATCGGCATCGAGGGCACCGGTGTTGGAACCGGCGATGTCATCGGGATCGGTGTCGAAGGCATCGCTGGCGTAGATGGCTGAGGTCGTGGCATCGCCTCGATGAAAGCATCTCTGACCGCTTGACGTATATATACATCAAGTTCCGCCCGCATGGATGGAGAGAACAGAGCACCCTTGGGGGGAGGCGGTGACGGCGATGCCGGTACCTCCTCAGAGCTCTGAGGAGGCACAGTTCCCTGCGCCGGAATCGGCGGGGATCGCCCTGTCGATGGCTCTGAAGCCTGATCCTGGAGCCGAGGTTTCTTAGTCGGTGTACCGCCCTCTGTCGATGGCTCGCCAGGTATCGAGGTCGCGGATGCCGTATGCGGCCTACGGTGCCGATGGCGATGCTTGTCTTTTTCACGGGATTTTTCACTGCCCAATGTCGACGCCCTGGACCATGGTGAGGGGGAGGAATAGGGAGCGTCTCCCGACTCACCTGGTAGACGCTTTTTAAATACGACTTTTCGAATCGACCCAGCCGGAGACGATTGTGCTGAGGTGGATGGAGCTGATACAAGCTGTATTTTAAACAATTGCTCCATTTTCCCTAGTCGTAGACTAGAGATGTCATCGTGGCACACAAGGGACAAGTTTTAACATCATGCCCTTCACCGAGACAGAGGACAGTCCTGGTGAGGGTCCGTAATGGACATGTTCCTGGTGCATTTGGGACACTTTTTGAAGCCTGAAGCCATTTTGGGGCCGGACAGCCGTCGACGGCCAATGACTCAGGACAAAAAATCTGGAAAAAACGGAACGGAACCGCGAAAATGGAAAACTTACCGCGATCAGTGATTACTAAGGGGAGACCCTTTGCGGCTTGAAGTTTTCTAACTTTTCCTTAAGTTAAAGTTGTGGAGAATTCCACAGAACTCCAAGAGACCGTGAGGCTAACTGCTTCGTGGAAAAATAAAAGACTGAAGGGAGACCCCTGTGGCAGGGAATATCATGGCATGCTGGGCATGCTCAGTAGGCACTCTGGTGCCAGTCAAAAGTTTCACAGAAACTTTTACAGAAGTTTTCCGTACATAGGGCTCCATTACTGATGTCACCCATATGTGAGGACTAGCATCCTGCTTGTCCTGGGATAATTCTAATGCTTTAATGGCATTCCAAAGTGAGTCCATAGTTATCTCCCCAGGTTTTACCAGATTCAATGAAGGAATTTCTTGCAAACCTGATTCAAAATTCCCCAGTGAGGCTGAGTTTCCGTCTCCATCCTGTGGGTAATCATTTTGTGTTTTTAAAGAATCTGAAGAAATTTGCAATGGTGGAGGAGGAGTGCTCGGGGCACCGGGACTTAAGGTGGTTTCGGTCAGGGAGGATGATAGTTGCTCTCTACCCCCTCCAGCGACCTTGTGCACCGGTTCTAAACCTGCTAAGGGAGCAAAGAAAGATGGAATCTGAGGCTGAGAATGCTCAAGTACAGGGGATGATGCAGACATTTCCCTGACTTTAGCCTTACGTTTTGTATGAGGCATTTAGAAAGGTAAATTAACCAAAATTGCCTGAGAGTCCTTCTTCCTATCCCAAACTCAATCAACTTAAATGGTAACTTTACAAGAGGAGGCTTCAGATGAGGAATACGCAAATCTCGAGGGTTACTCACTTTATCCAGTTCTTATCAGTCAGGTATCTTCTTCCAAAAACAATTTGAAGAAAACAAAGTCGTGCGCGCCTCCTACTCGAAAGGGCTCCGCAGAAAAAGGTAATCAATTCCAGGAAATAGAACCCCTCCAGCAGCGAACCCTCTCTCCTCCACCTCACCGGGTCACTGCTGGGTGTCGCTTCTTATTCGTGTGTAAGTCCCGCCTCCTTGACGTCAGGATGCGGAAGTCCAACTCCACAGCCGCTCCTCCTACTCGAAAGGGCTCCGCAGAAAAAGGTAATCAATTCCAGGAAATAGAACCCCTCCAGCAGCAAACCCTCTCTCCTCCACCTCCGAGGGACAGACTCTTCTGAAGTCCATTCTGTAAGAATTCCAGGATCACGGGGACATTGGCGTAGCATGGCATGACGTTGTGGTCTTCACACCAGGCCTCAAAAACTCTCCAGATCCTTATGTACGTTAGAGATGTGGAGAACTTGCGTGCTCAGAGGTGAGTATCTATTACCGCCCCCGAGTATCAGCTCTTTCTCAGGCGGGCCCTCTCAATGGACAGACCGTAAGAGAGAATTGAGCTGGGTCCTCGTGATGGATCGGACCTTGTTGTAGTAGGTCTCTGTGTGGGGGCAGGGGTAGTGGATTCCCTGCCAGTAGTCTTCTCATGTCTGCTTACCAGGGTCTTCTTGGCCAATCTGGAGCCACTAGAAGAACTAGACCCCTGTGTCGCTGTATCTTGTGTATGATTGCTACTAGCAAGGGCCATGGTGGGAAGGCGTATAGCAGGGTCCCCAGTGGCCAGGTCTCTACCAGGGCATCGATCCCCTGGGACTGCGGATCCCGCCTGCGGCTGAAGTATCTGGGTACTTGAGCGTTGGATCTGCTTGCTAGAAGGTCCATGTCTATGGTCCCCCACCGATTCACTATCATCTGGAAGGCTGTGGACGACAGCTTCCATTCTCCTGGGTTTAGACTTTGCCTGCTGAGGAAGTCTGCCATGATGTTGTGTTTCCCGGTGATGTGGATGGCGGAGATCTCCTAAAGATTTGCTTCCGCCCACGCCATCAGGGGGTCTATTTCCAGGGACACCTGTTGGCTTCTGGTTCCGCCCTATCGGTTGATGTAGGCCACAATCGTGGTGTTGTCTGACATCACCCTGACCGCTTTGTCTCGGAGTCTGTAGGCAAACCACAGGCAGGCTAGTCTGAATACCCACGCTTCTAGGCAGTTGATGTTCCATCCCGCCTCTTCTGCGTTCCACCGTCCTTGGGCGGTTAACTCTTCGCAGTGTGCTCCCCATCCATGTAGACTGGCATCTGTGGTGAGCAGGGTCCAGGTTGGGGAGGATAGTCTTGATCCCTGGCTCATGTGGCTGGTCTGCAGCCACCACCGTAGCTGGGTCCGGATTCTGCCCGGGAGAGGTAGACGTACGGTGTAGTTCTGGGACCATGGGCTCCACCGCGATAGAAGTGAGCGTTGTAGGGGCCTCATGTGGGCTTGCGCCCATAGCACCACTTCCAGTGTGGATGCCATCAGCCCGAGGACTTGCAGGTAGCCACATGCTGTGGGACGAGGAATGCTCAAGCAAGGTCTTCAGTCGGTTCCGCAGTTTTGATCTCCTTGTGGGGGTCAAGCTGACCTTGTCTTCCTTGGTGTCGAATCGGACACCTAGGTATTCCAGTGACTGTGAGGGCTGTTGGGAGCTTTTGTTTGTGTTGACCACCCATCCTAGGCTTTCCAGCAGTGATATCACTCTGTTGGTCACTTGGTGGCTTTCCTCCAGTGACTTTGCTCTGATCAGCCAATCGTCTAGGTAAGGTTGAACGAGGATTCCTTCCTCAGTGTTGCCGCCATCACTACTATTACCTTGGTGAACGTCCGGGGTGCTATGGCTAACCCGAAAGGTAGTGCCCGGAACTGATAGTGACGATTCAGGACCTTGAAGCGTAGGTAGCGCTGGTGCTCCTGATGAATTGGTATGTGTAAGTAGGCCTCCGAAAGATCAAGGGATGTGAGGAACTCTCCTGGTTGTATTGCGCGTATGACGGATCGTAGGGTTTCCATGCGGAAGCGGGGGATCCGTAGGTGGCGGTTGACTGACTTGAGGTCCAGAATAGGCCTGAATGTACCCTCTTTCTTGGGTACGACAAAGTAGATGGAGTAATGTCCAGTATTCATTTCCTGTGTAGGCACTGGGGTTATGGCCTCGAGGGCCAAAAGTCTGGATAGAGTAGCTTCCACTGCCGCCCTCTTGAGGAGGTCGTGGCAGGGGGATTCCACCAACCTGTCTGGAGGGGTTCGAAGGAAATCCAAGTAGTACCCCTCCCAGATGATGGCTAGGACCTATTTGTCTGAAGTTATCTTGACCCACCTGCGGTAAGAATAGGTTTAGTCTGCCCCCTATGGCTTCTTCCCTTGGATGGGTCGGCTGATTCTCATTGTGGGGCGCGGCTGGGGCCTGTCCCCGAGCTGGCTCCCCTCTTGTGCTTGGTCCGAAAGGACTGGTTCCTGCCTATAGGGTAGGGTGCTTGATAGTTGCTCTTGTAGGGGGGTTGAAGCGCTGCAAGCTTCTGCCCCTGGAGGACCTGTGGAAGGGACGCTGGTTTCTCTTCGTCCTGTCTTCCGGCAGGCGTGGTAAAGGGGAGTCGCCCCATTTGTTGGCCAGTTTCTCTAGTTCGCTGCCGAACAGGAGGGATCCTTTGAAGGGCATCCTCGTGAGGCGTGTCTTGGAAAAGGCGTCAGCCGACCAATTTCGAAGCCAGAGTTGTCTCCTGGCCGCCACTGCGGATGACACTCCTCTGGCTGCCGTGCGCACTAGATCGGAGGCAGCGTCAGTGAGGAATGATACTGCTGGTTCCATGTCTTCTCCCGGAGTGTTGTTCCTGACTTGTGATAGGCAGGCACGTGTCACCACGGTGCAGCAGGCCGCAATCTGCAGTGACATGGCTGCAACTTCAAATGACTGTTTTAGGATGGCTTCCAGGTGCCGGTCATGTGCATCCTTGAGCGTCGCTCCTCCCTTCACTGGGATGGTAGTGCGCTTGGCGACCGCGCAGACTATGGCGTACACTCTAGGGCTTGCCAGAAGCTCCTTGGTCGCTGGGTCCAGGGGGTACATGGCCACCAAGGCTCGTCCCCCTTTGAATGCGGACTCCGGGGTATTCCATTCCAGGTCAATTAGCTGTTCTGCTGCCTGTAAGAGAGGAAAATGGCGAGACGTCTGGCGAAGGCCCTCCATCAGGGAGTTCGTTCTAGGTTCCCCCGAGGTGCCTTGGCCCGGGATAGCAAGTTCCGTTGGATATTGAGATACGAGGTCCGGGAGCTCATCCTTTGTGAAGAAGCATCTCATGGTTCAGTGTGGCTCTGTCCCCGAGAGAAGTTCCCCCTCCTCCAAGGGATCAACTTCCTCTTCGGAGAAATCAGTGTCCCCGTAGCCGGGGCTTCTGGGTGGTGGGAGCTTGTGCCTAGGCCTCGAGGGTCCTGGGGCATGAGGGTCCTCCGGAGGAGCATGTGGCTGATCAGCCAGAGGTGCAGTTTGCATCTTGACAAAGGCGTGAATCCTCTTGAATAACTCCACCCAAGATATCGACACTGGGTCTAAGTTGAGGGGCGCAGGTTCTCTGGGGGTCCCCATCTGTGGGGGGACCCACTAGGGCCTACTAGGTCCGGGGCACCCCCTGAGGAGCTAGCACTGGGCCCTGGGTGGGACTGGCCCTGACCTGGATCTCCCAGGGCCTCCTCACAGTGTGTGCACAGGGCGTCGGGCTCCTCGCTCTGTGCGGCTCTCATGTGGCTTGCAGGGCAGAGGCCTTGAGCTTTTATTCCTGCTTCTGGAGGTGCCATGTCTGTGGACGCGTAAGCTCTTGTGCGCTCCAGTGCGCCTGAGATGTGCGCGCAGATATGCACCTCACCATAGATATGCGCCCGACTCTGTGCGTGCAACTTCTGCGTGCAAGGTTTTGTGTGTGCATAAGTTTATGCGCACAAGGATTTTTGTGCACTTAGCTCGATTTGTGCGCTCGGATCGAACGGCGGGCGGTGCGGCGAATAGGGCCAAGATGGCGACGGCGAGCATGCGGGTAAATATGGCGACCTCCTCGGAGGATCTCCACGTGGGCAGACCCTTGGAAATAGCTGGGGCCTGGCCCTGCTAGGGCGGATCAACCCTGTGGCACTGGTTCCGATCGGTGACCTGCGCTGCTCCTCGATCCTCGGAGACTGGATTCAAACAGTAGATATCCACCTTACCTTGTCTTCGGCGCTTCCCGGTTTTGTTCCGGGCGGTCTCCGGCTGCGGGGGGAGAGGGCCAATACCTTCACCACCGTGCTCGAGGGGTGCACCCACTGCCTCTCAGCCGCGCCCGAGGATCGGGGGCTAGGTCCTCGCCGCGATTCGGCCGCCGGACCAAGGCTCACCTCTGAGTGACCACGGAAATCACCTCGGGAATCTCAACTGGGGGAGGGACCCGAGGGTATCACCGCAGGAGAGCGGGGCTCGTCTTCAAATAGGTTTTTCCCCTTTAATTTTGGTTTTCTTCTTTGGATTTAGTTCAAACGCTGCGAGATCGTGCAGATAGTCCCTAACTGCTACGGAGACGGAAAATACTGAAGAGCTGCACTTCCTGCAGGGGTATATGTATTAGGAGCTGACGTCAGATTGTAATCTGATCCGTCTCCAACTGCTAACAGGAGTACACTATACCCATTGGTCCTGAGTCCATCTGCTACATGCTAGGAAATATAGCCAATGACCTTAAAATAGTACTATTTTAACTATTTCAATGTATGTAAAATACTCAACTTTTTAACCTTTGAAGAACTAGACAGTCTATCTTAGTCTAGATTTCAATACCTACCATTAAAAAAGCTATATATTTCATTGGAAAAGTAATTTTTCTCATTCACATACTGTTTTTATGAGTGTGTCTTGTACCTGAATTATGCTCTTCCAATTTAACTTTGGCACAAAATCTTAGCGGTCAGTTTTAGAGACTCACTACATTAACATGAAGTTGCTGCTGGTCAGCTAAGCATAACATTGAGCTGGGTGTCAGATACCAAGACTCTTGCATCATGGCAGAGAGATTTACAAGTAAAATATTACTCCTATAGTAGAATGTTAGAAATTGATATGATTCCTAATCAATTTTTTCTAGAACAGTATGTGTGAAGAAAAGTTGAAAAAAAAGCAAGTTTGCTTACCGTAAACAGTGTTTCCGTAGATAGCATGATGAATTAGCCATGCTGTCATGGGAACTGCCAATCAGGGCCCGGGAGGAGGAGCTTCCTAAGAAGGAATCCGAGCTTTGCTCTGTGTGGCTGCGCGAAAGTTCCCGCACAGGAAACAGTAATCTCCTCAGTCTTTGATTAAGCAGTAGAGGTACGGCAGTAGAATGTGTCTACTATCCTGGGAGGTGGGTGGGTCAGCATGGCTATTTCATCCTGCTATCTACGGAAACACTGTTTACGGTAAGCAAACTTGCTTTTTCCAGTCGATAGCAGGGCTGAATTAGCCATGCTGTCATGGGAGTCCAAAGCTCCTGATCACGCCTGTGGGTATCTGGAATAGTGATTTGCGTGATCTAATAAGACGTGGATAGTCGAATAAGGAATCACTCTGATATGGAATGCAGAATTGCCCTGCCCAGCTTTGCATCATTAGATGATTGTTGATCCAGGCAGCAGTGCGATGTAAATATGTGGAGAGAAGACCAGGTGGTTGCTTTTGCAAATGTCACTTGGTTGCACATGTTTCAAGTGAGCTAATGATGTCGCTACTAATCATACCTGATGAGCTGTAGGAAGAGATAAATCATGTTTATTGTAACAGAATTGAATGCACTGTGTTATCCAACTGGAGATGGTCCTTTTTGTCACTAGAGATCCTGTCTTCTCAGGATGGAAGGAGACAAATAGTTATGATATCCATGTTGGAGAATGCGTTCTCTGCTTATAGTAAGCGAGAGCACGCTTTCAGTCCAATGTATGTAAAGAACGCTCTCTATCATTGTTGTGATGTTTAAGGAAAAACTTTGGCAATTCAATTGACTGATTCAAGTGAAATTGAGAGACCACCTTTGGAAGAAACGATGGGAGAGTTCTCATTACCACTTTATGATGATATCTTCAATTCTATGGGCTATAGTGAACTAAGGCCTGAAAGTTCACTGACTCGACGTGCCGAAATCACTGCTATTAAGAATACCACTTTCCATGACATACCACTTTCCATGACATTCCAGTGGGAACACTGAGAGGAGAGGATCACCTTGCTCGTGGCTGAAAGGAATCAGTAAGTTTTTGCTTGGGACATTGTCTTTTTTAAAAGTATTGGGGCAAAGTTAACTATTTGAGAATATTATTTAGTGTGTTTGTGCCTTTAATAGTCAGAAAGGCAGTGAATTAAACAAGTTAGACTGTTTGCATTTTTAAATAGTCAGTCAATAAAGTAGCAGTAGGTAGCCAGTGAATAAACAAGTTAGACTGTTTGTATTTTTAGTCAGTCAATAAGGTAGCAGTAGGTAGTGTGTTTATTTTTAAAAGTCTGCAGAACTGAGTGTTCTACAAACTTTTAAAGAGCTGAGTGTTTGTATTTAATACTAACTGAGTGCTTGTATTGGGAAAAAAAACCCCAACCCAAAAAGTAGCCAGAAGCTAGAAATAAGCTAGGAGCAGTGTATACCAAAGTAAGAAAGTTGAATAGTTCAGCTCAGTTACTCATCTTGGAAAGGTGTTGAGGTAGTGTGATTGGGTTTGAATAGGGACCAACATTTGTTAAATCAAGGGAGCAGTGAGTCACTCAGGCTGACTAACTGAAGTTAGACTGCTTGTATTTCCCAACCCTCCCCTTAATTTATAGGCAGGTGACACTTTCAAAAAAACAAAACATCAACAAAAACTTTGAGAATTCGATCAGACCCCGGTAGGCCACTACCAGACACATAGTGAATTCACTAATACGTTTAAAGGAAGTTAGACACATTCCTACTCCCATAGCAACCTAAAACTTAACTAGGAACTGATCAAAATTGAGATGAAGGCAGCAGTCCAGCAGCAAGAGGGGGGCTTCCCAGTCTTTTGCATCGAGTGTCACATGTATGATTTTTTACCCACCGGTGAGAAGTTGTACATGTGCATGCGATGCAAAGAGCTCCTGGCTCTCAGAGAACGAGTCCGATCTCTGGAGGCTAGAGTGGCAGACCTGGAGGAGCTGAGGCAGACAGAGAGGTATATAGATGAGACCTTCAGGGACATAGTAGTCAAGTCCCAACTTCAGACTGGCAGCCCTGATGCTGCCTTGGAGGAAGAAGGTCTCATGATGGGAGAGCACCAACCAGGGGTAGCAGGAAAGGATCCTGTAGCAAGGACCTGCTCTCCAGATGATGCATTATTCTTTCGCACTGAGGATATCTCCCCAAGGCCTACTGCCCAGGAGGGAAGGGTTAGGTCGGCCGTCACAGTTGGTGATTCGATTATTAGGAATGTAGATAGCTGGGTGGCTGGTGGGCGTGAGGATCGCCTGGTAACATGCTTACCTAGTGCAAAGGTGGCGGACCTCAAGCATCACCTAGATAGGATTTTAGACAGTGCTGGGGAGGAGCCGGCTGTCGTGGTACATGTGGGCACCAACGACATAGGAAAATGTGGGAGGGAGGTTCTGGAAGCCAAATTTAGGCTATTAGGTAGAAAGCTTAAATCCAGAACCTCCAGGGTAGCATTCTCTGAAATGCTCCCTGTTCCACGCGCAGGTCACCAGAGGCAGGCAGAGCTCCGGAGTCTCAATGCGTGGATGAGACGATGGTGCAAGGAAGAGGGATTCAGTTTTGTTAGGAACTGGGGAACCTTTTGGGGAAGGGGGAGTCTCTTCCGAAGGGATGGGCTCCACCTTAACCAGGGTGGAACCAGACTGCTGGCGCTAACCTTTAAAAAGGAGATAGAGCAGCTTTTAAACTAGAACAAAGGGGAAAGCCGACAGTCGCTCAGCAGCGCATGGTTCGGAGAGAGGTATCTTTAAAGGATACTAATGATGCATTAGAATTAGGGCATCCCGACAGTGAGGGTCCAATAATTAGAAAAGTAGTCCAAGTGCCTGTAACTAAAAACTCACCTGAGCTAAAAAATTCCAACTTATCCCTATCAATTAAAAACCAGAATGAAAATACAAACAAAAAACAAACTTTGAAATGTTTGTATGCTAATGCCAGAAGTCTAAGAAGTAAGATGGGAGAATTAGAATGTATAGCAGTAAATGACAGACTTAATTGGCATCTCAGAGACATGGTGGAAAGAGGATAATCAATGGGACACTGCTATACCGGGGGACAAATTATATCGCAATGACAGAGAGGAGCACTCGGGAGGAGGTGTGGCGCTTTATGTCCGGAATGGCATAGAGTCCAACAGGTTAAACATCCTGCGTGAGACTAAATACAAAATTGAATCTTTATGGGTAGAAATCCCTTGTGTGTCGGGGAAGACTATAGTGATAGAGGTATACTACCGTCCACCTGGTCAAGCTGGTGAGACGGACAGTGAAATGCTAAGAGAAATTAGGGAAGCTAACCAAATTGGTAGTGCAGTAATAATGGGAGACTTCAATTACCCCAATATAGACTGGGTAAATGTATCATCGGGTCGTGCTAGAGAGATAACGTTCCTGGATGGAATAAATGATAGCTTTATAGAGCAATTGGTTCAGGAACAGACAAGAGAGGGAGCAATTTTAGATCTAATTCTCAGTGGAGCACAGGACTTGGTGAGAGAGGTAACGGTGGTGGGGCCGCTTGGCAATAGTGATCATAATATGATCAAATTTGATTTAATGACTGGAAAAGGAACAGTGTGCAAATCCAAGGCTCTCATGCTAAACTTTCAAAAGGGAAACTTTGATAAAATGAGAAAAATTGTTAGAAAAAAACTGAAAGGAGCAGCTACAAAAGTAAAAAATGTCCAAGAGGCGTGGTCATTGTTAAAAAATACCATTCTAGAAGCACAGTCCAGATGTATTCCACACATTAAGAAAGGTGGAAAGAAGGCAAAACGATTACCAGCATGGTTAAAAGGGGAGGTGAAAGAAGCTATTTATCCAAAAGATCTTCATTCAAGAATTGGAAGAAGGATCCAACAGAAGAAAATAGGATAAAGCATAAACATTGGCAAGCTAAATGTAAGACATTGATAAGACAGGCTAAGAGAGAATTTGAAAAGAAGTTGGCTGTAGAGGTAAAAACTCACAGTAAAAACTTTTTTAAATATATCCGAAGCAGAAAGCCTGTGAGGGAGTCAGTTGGACCGTTAGATGATCGAGGGGTTAAAGGGGCACTTAGAGAAGATAAGGCCATCGCAGAAAGATTAAATGATTTCTTTGCTTCGGTGTTTACTAAAGAGGATGTTGGGGAGGTACCCGTAATGGAGAAGGTTTTAATGGGTAATGATTCAGATGGACTGAATCAAATCACGGTGAACCTAGAAGATGTGGTAGGCCTGATTGACAAACTGAAGAGTAGTAAATCACCTGGACCGGATGGTATACACCCCAGAGTTCTGAAGGAACTAAAAAATGAAATTTCAGACCTATTAGTAAAAATTTGTAACTTATCATTAAAATCATCCATTGTACCTGAAGACTGGAGGATAGCAAATGTAACCCCAATATTTAAAAAGGGCTTCAGGGGCGATACGGGAAACTACAGACCGGTTAGCCTGACTTCAGTGCCAGGAAAAATAGTGGAAAGTGTTCTAAACATTAAAATCACAGAACATATAGAAAGACATGGTTTAATGGAACAAAGTCAGCATGGCTTTACCCAGGGCAAGTCTTGCCTGAAAAAATCTGCTTCACTTTTTTGAAAGAGTTAATAAACATGTGGATAAAGGTGAACCGGTAGATATAGTATACTTGGATTTTCAGAACGCGTTTGACAAAGTTCCTCATGAGAGGCTTCTAGGAAAAGTAAAAAGTCATGGGATAGGTGGCGATGTCCTTTCATGGATTGCAAACTGGCTAAAAGACAGGAAACAGAGAGTAGGATTAAATGGGCAATTTTCTCAATGGAAGGGAGTGGACAGTGGAGTGCCTCAGGGATCTGTATTGGGACCCTTACTTTTCAATATATTTACAAATGATCTGGAAAGAAATACGACGAGTGAGATAATCAAATTTGCAGATGACACAAAATTGTTCAGAGTAGTTAAATCACAAGCAGATTGTGATAAATTGCAGGAAGACCTTGTGAGACTGGAAAATTGGGCATCCAAATGGCAGATGAAATTTAATGTGGATAAGTGCAAGGTGATGCATATAGGGAAAAATAACCCATGCTATAATTACACAATGTTGGGTTCCATATTAGGTGCTACAACCCAAGAAAGAGATGCCTCTGTATCGCTCCATGGTGAGACTGCACCTTGAATACTGTGTACAATTCTGGTCGCCGCATCTCAAAAAAGATATAATTGCGATGGAGAAGGTACAGAGAAGGGCTACCAAAATGATAAGGGGAATGGAACAACTCCCCTATGAGGAAAGACTAAAGAGGTTAGGACTTTTCAGCTTGGAGAAGAGACGGCTGAGGGGGGGATATGATAGAGGTGTTTAAAATCATGAGAGGTCTAGAACGGGTAGATGTGAATCGGTTATTTACTCTTTCGGATAGTAGAAAGACTAGGGGGCACTCCATGAAGTTAGCATGGGGCACATTTAAAACTATTCGGAGAAAGTTCTTTTTTACTCAATGCACAATTAAACTCTGGAATTTGTTGCCAAAGGATGTGGTTAGTGCAGTTAGTATAGTTGTGTTTAAAAAAGGATTGGATAAGTTCTTGGAGGAGAAGTCCATTATCTGCTATTAAGTTCACTTAGAGAATAGCCACTGCCATTAGCAATGGTAACATGGAATAGACTTAGCTTTTGGGTACTTGCCAGGTTCTTATAGCCTGGATTGGCCACTGTTGGAAACAGGATGCTGGGCTTGATGGACACTTGGTCTGACCCAGTATGGCATTTTCTTATGTTCTTATGTGAGGTATTTTATATGAGTAGAGTCAAGCGGTTCAAATGGAAAAAGCATTAATTGTTCTAGGATCAGGTTTAGATTCCATGGTATTGGAGACTTAGTAATTGGTGGCCGGAGGCGCAGTAAGCTTTTTAGAAACCGGGAGATCAATGGGTGAAACGAAATTGAATGTCCCTGGTGTGGTCTATGATAGGCTGCAATAGCACTGAGATGAACTCTAACTAATGCTGTCGCCAATCCAGCTTGATATAAACTGTGAAGGTAGTCCAGAAGGGCCTCTGGCGAACAGTTCAATGGTTCTATGCCTGTAGATGTGCACCAAGAGGAATACCTTTTCCACTTGAACCCATAAGCCTGTGTAGTGGAAGGCTTGAGTTCAACAGGACTGCCTGCGCCTGTAACGAAATGCCTTGTTCCATCAGGAGGATCCGCTCAGCCTCCATGCTGTCAAGGGGAGGGATGCGTGCATCGGGTGTTGAAGAGTGCCATCTTCCTGCGTTAGGAGATCTGGAAGATCTGGTAATCAAATTGGTTCTGCTATGGAGAGGTCCAGGAGATAAGTGTACCACGGCTCCTGGGGCAACTAAGATCAGTTGTGCTGCATCCTGGATACATTTTTGAATTGTCCTGGTTATCAGCGGAATTTGAGGAAATGTGTATATCAATTCCTCCATACAAGGAAGTAGGAATGTATCCTGTGCCACACTCTGTTGAGTGGGCCAAACCGAGCAGAATTGAGGAACCTTCGCATTGGCTTCTGTGGCGAAGAGATCTATGGATGGGATTCCCCATTGAGCAAAGATATCGAGAGTCACTTTGTAATTGAGTGTCCATTCATGAGGACAGAATACTCTGCTGAGCCTGTCTGCTCATGTATTTACCTCTCTCTGTAGGTAAGTCACCTGGAGATGAATGGAATGGCGATGCACATGGTCAAAGATGAGTAGAGTCTCCTTGCAAAGGAACCTGACCCTCCTTGCTTGTTTATGTAGAACATTGCTACCTGGTTGTCTGTATATACCATTACCCGTCGACACCTGAGCTGCGGAAGAAAGGCTCAGATGGCATTGCGAATCGCTCTGCGTTCTAACAGATTGATCTGTAAGTTCTTTTTGTAGTGGGACCATAGTCCCTGCATCTCTAAGTGATCTAAGTGCGCTCCCCATCCTTTTCGAGAGGCATCCGTAGTTAATACTATGTTGTGCGGGGGAGTGCTGAATAAGGTGAGCGTAGTTTTGCTAAACCACCAAGTCACGTCGGTTGCCATTGCTGTGTTGAGATTCACCCTGTGAGTTAGAGGTTGAGAGTGTTGTACCCACTGACGTTTCAATCCCCATTGCAGATGTCATATGTAAACGCATATTGGGGACTGTAAAGATGGCTGCTGCCATGTGTCCCAGTACCGTCAGTATCTGGCGTGCCGAAGGACGCTGCGTTAATCGTAGAGCACGCAGTAGTCGTATTTCCAAGCGTCTGTCCTCTGGCAGAAAGTCTCAGTTTCGAGTGGTATCCAGTTGTGCTCCTATGAACTGTAGGACCTGAGTCAGGGTCAAGAACGATTTGTCGTAGTTGATGACCAGCCCCAGTTCATCCAAACAGCGAACTAACTGCTGTTGGTGTTACAGTAGGATGGACGAGCTTGATGCCACCAGAAGCCAATCGTCGACGTATGGAAACAACTTCATACCCTTCTGCCGGAGGAAGGCTACCATCACCACCGCCATGCATTTTGTGAACACTTTGGGGGCTGCCGAGAGACCGAATGGAAGAACCACATAACGATAATGTTTGTCCTTGAACTGAAAGGACAGGTAACGCCGCGAAGATGGGTGTATCGGGATGTGGGTATATGCACATTCAAGTCTATGGAACATATCCAATCGCGTTGCAGAAGAGGCAATATAGCAAAATTGCTTACCTTGTAATAGGTGTTATCCCAGGACAGCAGGATGTAGTCCTCACATATGGGTGACGTCAGCAACGGAGCCCTAGTGCGGGAAAACTTCTGTCAAAGTTTCTAGAAACTTTTGACTGGCAGCCTGGGGCTACTGGGCATGCCCAGCATGCCATGATATTCTCTGCCGCAGGGGTCTCACTTCAGTCTCGTATGTAGCAATAAGCATTAGCAAAATAAAATTAGGAAAATAGGAAGGCCCAACTCCGCGGGGTGGCGGGTGGGTTCCGTGAGGACTACATCCTGCTGTCCTGGGATAACACCTATTACAAGGTAAGCAATTTTGCTTTATCCCAGGACAAGCAGGATGCTAGTCCTCACATATGGGTGATTAGCAAGCTAGAGGCTGAGTCATTTAATATGAAGGCAACAGTGATGTGTTGTGGAAATGAGTCAGCCGAAGATAGCATGAATTTGGTTGCAGAAGGAGTTGGGTTTAGACTGGAAACAAGTTCTTTAAGACAGATTGTCCATAGGCCGAATCTTGTTTTCCTTGCTTGTCCAAGCAGTAATGAGCTGCAAAAGTGTGAAGAGAAGTCCATGTTGCTGCTTTACATATGTCAAGTATAGGTACTGAACGGTAGTGTGCTACTGAGGTTGATATTGCTCTTACGGAGTGTGCCTTCACTCGCCCTTGGAGAGGAAAGCCTGCTTTTTCATAGCAAAACTGTATGCAATCTGCTAGCCAATTGGATAGAGTGTGTTTACCCACTGCTTTACCTGGTTTGTTTGGATCATAGGATACAAAGAGCTGATTGGATTTCCTGTGAACTGCAGTGCGGTTTAAATAAAAGGATAGAGCACGTTTACAGTCCAAAGTATGCAAGGCTGCTTCTCCTTGGTGAGAGTGAGGTCTTGGAAAGAATGTGGGTAAAACTATGGATTGGTTCAAGTGGAATTCCGTGACCACTTTGGGAAGGAATTTTGGATATGTACGTAGGACCACTCTGTCAAGGAAAAACTTGTGTAGGGTGCGTACGTGACCAGTGCTTGTAATTCACTAACTCTTCTAGCCAATGTAATGGCTATGAGGAAGAAAGTCTTCCATGTGAGAAATTTAATGGCACAGGAGTCTATGTGTTCGAAAAGAGAACGCATAAGTCTTGTTAATACCAGATTCAAGTCCCATTCTGTGACTGGAGGTGGAATTGGTGGTTTGAGTTGAGTTAAACCTCTCATAAATCTGCTGACGAGAGGTTGTGTAGAAATTGGTGCATCTCCTACCTTATTATGGTAAGCTGAGATTGCACTTAAATGAACTCTTACGGATGAAGTCTGAAGAATAGAGTCTGAAAGATGGTATAAGTAGTCTAGTAGCGAGGTAATGGTGCAAGTGAAGGGATCAATGTTGTTTTGCTTGCACCAGTAGGTGAATCTTTTCCATTTGGAACTGTAATTCTTTCTTGTGGAAGGTTTACGTGAAGCTATGAGTACTTGTGAAATATGAGTTGAAAGACTGAGTGGTTGTAATATCAAACTTTCAACATCCATGCTGTCAGGGATAGGGACTGAAGGTTGGGATGTCGTAACCGGCCCTCATCCTGAGTTATGAGAGTGGGAGCTATGCCCAGTCGAATTGGATCCCTGACTAAGAGGTCCAACAGTGTGGGGAACCATACTTGTCGAGGCCAATATGGGGCTATGAGTATCATGGACCCCTTTGTCCTGTTGTAGTTTCACCAGAGTTTTGGTTATGAGCGGTATTGGAGGATACGCGTATAGTAGGCCTGAGTTCCAAGGCCGAGCAAAGGCGTCCTTGGCTAGTTGGTTCTTCTGTTTGTGTAGAGAACAGAACTTATCCACTTTGTGATTGAGATGTGACGCAAAGAGGTCTATTGTTGGTTGGCCCCAACGTTGGAATATCCTGGCCGCTACTGCAGGATCCAGGGACCATTCGTGTGGTTGGAATTGACGACTGAGTCGATCCGCTACGACATTGTGTATACCTGCCAGATAAGTGGCTCGTAGGAACATTGAGTGATTCAGGGCCCAGCCCCAAATTTGTGCAGCTTCATGACACAGGAGATACGAGCCCGTACCTCCCTGTTTGTTGATGTACCACATGGCTACTGTATTGTCTGTTTGAATCAGAATAGTCTTGTGTGAAAGGCAATCCTTGAACGTATGCAGTGCATAACGTATAGCTCAAAGTTCCAGAAAATTGATTTGGTATGTTGCTTCGAGTTTTGTCCAAGTTCCTTGAGTTTGGAGATTGTCTGTGTGAGCTCCCAACCCAAGGTGGATGCATCTGTAGTTAAAGTAATTTGTAGAACTGGTTGTTGGAAGGGTAAGCCCTTGCGCAAGTTGTCTGTCTTGATCCACCAAAGGAGCGAAGAGTGTAGTTGGTGGGTTACCTAAATTGGAGAATGTAGTGGTTGAATGGCTTGGATCCATTGTGACCGTAATGTCCATTGGGTTACTCTCATGGCTAGTCTTGCCATAGGAGTGATGAACTATGGAGGCCATGTGGCCTAGTAAAATTAGAATACGATGAGCTGTTGTCTGCGTGCTTGAGAGAATTGAGTGTGCTAGGAAGGCTAATGTTTCTGCTCGATCCTCGGGTAGAAAAGCCTTTGCAAGAACGGTGTTCAAGTCTGCTCCTATGAATTGGAGCAAATGAGACGATATGAGGTGGGACTTTTGATAATTTATGAGAAATCCCATGGCATGAAGTAGAGCAACGGTTTGATTGAGAGAATTGATTGCTCCTTGTTGAGACTGACTCCTGATGAGCTAATCATCTAGGTATGGGAAGACATGAACACCTTGTTTGTGTAAGTGTGCTACTATTACTGCCAGACATTTTGTGAATACCCTGGGAGCAGAGGCGAGTCCGAAAGGCAGTACTCTGTATTGGAAATGTTGATGACCTACCATGAAACGCAGATATTTGCGGTGAGGAGGAAATATTGGGATGTGAGCATATGCATCTTGAAGGTCCAGAGAACAAAGCCAATCTTCCTTTTGGAAGAGTGGAAGCATGGTACCTAGCGAGACCATTCTGAACTTTTCCTTTTTTAGAAATGTGTTTAGATTTCTGAGGTCTAGGATGGGCCGTAGGCCTCCTGATTTCTTTGGAATGAGGAAATATCGGGAGTAGAATCCTCTGCCCTGCTGAGACTGGGGCACTGGCTCTATGGCCCTGGATTTCAGAAGGGTGGATAATTCTATTTGAAGTTGAGGAATGTGATTTCTGTTGGGAGAAATCAGAGGTGCTTGAAGCTCTGTAGGTATTGTTAGGAAATTGAGCTTGTACCCGTGGAATATGATAGAAAGAACCCATTGATCTGTTATGGTTTTCCATGTGCTGTAGAAATGGGATAATCTTCCCCCCACCGGTAAGTGTGAATGAGGATTCAGAGATTGGCTGGGTTCTCTGGAGATGTTTTCAAAAACCAGCTGTGGGACCTGTTTGAGCGGCAGGTGCAGGTCTGGTTGTTTTGTTGGCGAGGTTGTAGCCTGTGCTGGGATCTTGGTTGGCGAGGCCTAGTTGCCGGTGGATAGTATCTTTTAGGACGGTAATAGGGCCTGTGAATATCCCTTCGCTGGGTACAACGTGCAGCGTGGGTAGTGGTATCATGAGGCATGGAAGATAACTGCCTTAAGGTCTCCGTATGCTCTTTTAGTTGAGAGACCGCTTCTTGAACTTTTGTTCCAAGTAAGTTATCCCCTGCACAGGGTAGGTCTACCAACTTTTCTTGGTCCTCTGTTCTGAAGTCTGATGCTTTTAGCCAGGCCCATCTGCGAGCACTTATGCCAGAAACTGCCACCCTTGAGGCTGTCTCAAATGAGTCATAGGCGGCTCTAACTTCATGCTTGCCGGCTTCAAAAGCTTTTTGAATGAGATGTTGTGCTGGCTCTCTAAATTCCTGGGGCAAAGATGGTATGAAATCCTCCATCTGCTTCCAGAGGTTCCTTTGGTACCGTGTGATGTACAATTGGTAGGCTGCAATTCTAGAATTGAGGATTGCACCTTGAAAAACCTTCCTTCCAAATGTGTCCAAGAACCTATTATCCTTCCCTGGAGGATTAGAGGAGTGCACTCTTGATCTTTTTGCTTTTTTCTGTGCTGATTCTACCACCACAGAAGAATGCGGCAGTTGGGATTTTTGGAAACCTGGTGCAGGTTGGACTAAATAGGTGGAGTCCATTCTTTTATTGATGGGAAGAACAGAGCAAGGATGTTCCCACATTCTTTGTTGAAGTTGAAGAAGAATATCATGGATAGGTATTGCCATGACTTGCTTGGGGGGGGGATCTACAAATTGTAGCACCTCAAGAGTTTGGTGACTGAGATCCTGCTCAGATTCTAATTTAAATGGAATAGAGTCGGCCATCTCTTGGATAAGAGGAGAAAGTAAGGTCTTCTGGTGGAGACTGCTTTCTTGGATGAGGAGGAGACAGGTCAGACATGAAAGTTTCTGAGGTGTCAGATTGTGTGTCGCTCCAGGAATCATATTCTGGAGTATGAGGACCTGGTTTTTTAGCTGGACGTGCAGAAGGTACACCAGAGGGTCCTGGAATGGGTTCTTGTGGAGAAGCCTCCTCTTCCACCGGGTTTGAAGGTAAAGAATCCAGCAGATCCTGATATTTTTTCTGAAGTATTGAGTATAATCTTGCTTCAGATGATGTATCCACTGTAAAAGAAAGTGGCATCGTAGATTTTGTATTTGTCACCACTGACATCGGTGTCTTGTCTCTCGATGACTGCTCGGTACCCATGGTGGGTATATACGGTGATGCCGGATGAAAACGAGCAGGAAGCATTGATGGTATACTCGATGAAAAAGTAGGCATGGATGAGGGCATCAAGGTGAATGTAGTCGTTCGCTCTGGAGGGAGGAACGAATCCGGAAGCCAGAAAGGGCCTTGCGCTGCTATGGTTCTTGTCGACATGGCAGTGAGTGGCATAGATCTAGTGGTCGGTGTCGAGTAAGCCTCCGTTGTCGAGGCAATGGCCGGCATCGGGCTCGTGCCCGGCATCGAGACAGGTCCCAGCATTGGGAGAGCTCCCGGCATCGGGTCGATACCCGGCATCGGGTCAGTACCCGGCATCGGGAAATGTCCCGGAATCGCTGGCTTCATCGATGGAAGAGACCTCGGTACTGATTGTATCGGCATCGGTGAAGTCGATGTTAAAGGGGACGTCACCGGCATCAGCGGAGGTGCCGGCAGGTACATAAGAACATAAGAAAATGCCATACTGGGTCAGACCAATGGTCCATCTAGCCCAGCATCCTCTTTCCAACAGTGGCTAATCCAGGCCATAAGAACCTGGCAAGTACCCAAAAACTAAGTCTATTCCATGTAACCATTACTAATGGCAGTGGCTATTCTCTAAGTGAACTTAATAGCAGGTAATGGACTTCTCCTCCAAGAACTTATCCAATCCTTTTTTAAACACAGCTATACTAACTGCACTAACCACATTCTCTGGCAACAAATTCCAGAGTTTAATTGTGCGTTGAGTAAAAAAGAACTTTCTCCGATTAGTTTTAAATGTGCCCCATGCTAACTTCATGGAGTGCCCCCTAGTCTTTCTACTATCTGAAAGAGTAAATAACCGATTCACATCTACCTGTTCTAGACCTCGTATGATTTTAAACATCTCTATCATATCCCCCCTCAGTCGTCTCTTCTCCAAGCTGAAAAGTCCTAACCTCTTTAGTCTTTCCTCATAGGGGAGTTGTTCCATTCCACTTATTTTGATAGCCCTTCTCTGTACCTTCTCCATCGCAATTATATCTTTTTTGAGATGCGGCGACCAGAACTGTACACAGTATTCAAGGTGCGGTCTCACCATGGAGCGATACAGAGGCATTATGACTTTTTCCGTTTTATTCACCATTCCTTTTCTAATAATTCCCAACATTCTGTTTGCTTTTTTGACTGCCGCAGCACACTGCACCGATGATTTCAATGTGTTATTACTATGACACCTAGATCTCTTTCTTGGGTTGTAGCACCTAATATGGAACCCAACATTGTTCCTTAATCGCTTGTAAAACTGCCTCTTTTATGTAGGATGTGAAGTCCTGTGGCATCGACGAAGGTGGTGCCACCGGTGGAAGTGTCGATGCCTCCGTATGCTGCGGAAGTGACGTCGGAGTAGGCCCTTCAGGCACCGAGGCTATAGTAAGTTTAGGCCGTTTCGGTAACTGTTCTCCTTGGTCAAGTGCCGACGGTGAGGTCGGGACGTGTCTATGGCGATGTTTATGTTTAGGCTGGACGTCTATTGCCGAGCGTATCGACGATGTCAACGGAGTAGGGGAGGATTTATCTCCGGAACAGTCAGCTCAGCGCTTTTTTAACAGTACCTTTTTCGATACTCCAGATGGCGAAGATTTCGAAGAAGTAGCTGGAGAAGGAGTCAGTTGTAAGCTGAATAGCTGTTGGATCTTCTCCTGGCGGAGCTTAGGGCCTTTTGGCGTCATCTCTTGACATTTCTCACACGATGAAATGTCGTGTTTTTCCCCAAGACATCTAACGCACGCTTCGGGCATTTCAATTCGGGCATTTTTTGAATCCTGAGGACATCTTGACATCGACAGCCGATGACAGAAAATTGAATTTCGTTTTTTTTTGGTTTTTTTTGGAAACCGAAATAATTCACCAGCTGGTGATATATGAAAACATTTTTGAGACCCCTTAATGAAGAGAAATATATATTAGAATTATAACACTGAGGTAACTCAGAGGGCTCCGATATCCGTGCTGCTGTCCAGCTGCGCGGAAAAACGTAGACTGAAGTGAGACCCCTGTGGCAGAGAATATCATGGCATGCTGGGCATGCCCAGTAGCCCCAGGCTGCCAGTCAAAAGTTTCTAGAAACTTTGACAGAAGTTTTCCCGCACTAGGGCTCCGTTGCTGACGTCACCCATATGTGAGGACTAGCATCCTGCTTGTCCTGGGATAACATCTTTAAGGATACCATCTTGAACTTTTCCTTTATCAAATATTTGTTCAAATGTTGGAGGTCTAGGATTGGGCGAAGAGCCCCTGATTTCTTGGGAATTATGAAGTATGGTGAATAAAATCCCTTGTTGTGGGCTGATAGAGGAATGGATCGGATGGCTCCCTGTTGTAGTGATCATGTTTTCATCGCTAACTGTGACTGATGGCTCTTGCAAGTTGTTATGAGATGCGGGAGAGGGGGTAGTTGCGCAAATGGTAGCTGGTACCCATGTTGTACTATCTCTAGCACCCAACTGTCTGACATTATGGCAGCCCATGCTGCTATCCCCTTAAGGTAATTCTGCCTGGCGGTGTTACAGATTGTGGTGGTGGCTTCTGAATCTTTAAAAAGATTGTGACTGTTTAGCTGGGACAGATGGTTGTCCTGTGCCGCGTTGAGACCTAGCGCAGCCTCTTCCCCTTTGCTGTTGCTGTTGGTAGGGTGCAGGTCTGTAGGATGAGTAGGACCTATAGGGCCGTCTAGTGAAAGACTGTCTCCGTCCTGATGGAAAGTATCTCCTCTGCGGCGGAAGGGATGATGGGGCCGCTAGAGACTGGACAGCCACTACCTGCTCTTTGAGATTCGCTACCGTCTCTTGGAACATATCTCCGAAGAGGTTTCCCCCTTTACACGGAAGGTTAACTAGTTTGTTAAGCAAAATTGCTTACCTTGTAATAGGTGTTATCCCAGGACAGCAGGATGTAGTCCTCACATATGGGTGACATCGGTAATGGAGCCCTATGTACGGAAAAACTTCTTTAAAAGTTTCCATGAAACTTTTGAATGGCACCGGAGTGCCTACTGAGCATGCCCAGCATGCCATGATATTCCCTGCCACAGGGGTCTCCCTTCAGTCTTGTTTTGTAGCAATAAGCGTTAGCCAAAAATAAAATAATAAAACGTATCGGACCCAACTCCGCGGGGTGGCGGGTGGGTTTCGTGAGGAGTACATCCTGCTGTCCTGGGATAACACCTATTACAAGGTAAGCAATTTGGCTTTATCCCAGGACAAGCAGGATGCTAGTCCTCACATATGGGTGATTAGCATGCTAGAGGCTGAGTCATTTTGTGCTGAAGCAACAGTGAGGTATTGTTGATGAAATGAGTCAGCCGAAGATCACAGCAGGTTGGATGTAGAAGGAGTTGGGATTACACTGGAAACAAGTTCTTTAAGATGGATTGTCCATAGGCTGAATCTTGTCTTCCTTCTTTGTCTAAACAGTAGTGAGCTGCAAAGGTGTGAAGAGAACTCCATGTTGCTGCTTTACAAATGTCCAGAATAGGTACAGAGCGAAGGTGTGCTACTGAAGTTGACATTGCTCTGACTGAGTGTGCTTTTACTCGCCCTGGAAGAGTAAGGCCTGCTTTTTCATAACAAAATTGTATGCAATCTGCTAGCCAGTTGGACAGAGTATGCTTACCCACTGCTTTACCTGGTTTGTTTGGATGATAGGAAACAAACAGCTGACTGGATTTCCTTTGGGCTGTAGTGCGGTTTAGATAAAAAGATAACGCACGCTTACAGTCCAAAGTGTGCAAGGCTCTTTCACCTTGATGGGAATGAGGCCTTGGAAAGAATGTCGGTAAAACTATTGATTGGTTTAAGTGAAATTCCGTGACAACCTTAGGAAGGAATTTTGGATGTGTACGGAGTACTACCCTGTCATGTAGGAATTTTGTAAAAGGTTCATATGTGACTAAAGCTTGAAGTTCGCTGACCCTTCTAGCTGATATGATGGCTATGAGAAATACCGTTTTCCAAGTTAGGTATTTAAGGTCACAGGTATTTATGGGTTCAAATGGAGAACGCATAAGTCTGGTTAGTACTACATTCAAGTCCCATAGCGTGCTTGGGGCATGAATAGGAGGTTTAATGTGAGTTAGGCCTCTCATGAATTTACTGACGAGAGGCTGTGTAGAAATAGGTGCATCTCCCAGCTTGTTATCGTAAGCTGAGATTGCACTTAAGTGTACCCTTACAGATGATGTCTTAAGACCAGAGTCTGAGAGATGGTAAAGGTAATCTAGTAGTGAGGTAGTGGGGCAAGTGAAAGGATCTAAATCTTTCTGAATGCACCACAGCGTAAACCGTTTCCATTTGTAAGAATAATTCTTTCTTGTGGAAGGTTTACGTGCAGCGATAAGTACTTGAGATATAACGGATGAAAGGTTGAGAGGTTGTAAGATCAAGCTTTCAACATCCATGCTGTCAGGGACAGGGATTGAAGGTTGGGATGGCGCAACTGACCCTGTTCCTGAGTTATGAGATTGGGAGCTACTCCCAGGCGAATTGGATCCCTGACTGATAGATCTAGCAATGTGGGGAACCATACTTGTCGAGGCCAATAAGGGGCTATGAGTATCATGGTCCCTTTGTCTTGTTGTAGTTTCACTAGCGTTTTGGTTATGAGTGGTATCGGTGGATACGCATTTAACAGGCCTGAATTCCAATGGCGAGCAAATACGTCCTTTGGTAGGCTGTTCTGCTGCCAGAGGAGAGAGCAGTAATTGTTCACCTTGTAGTTGAGCTGGGATGCAAAGAGATCTATTGTCGGTTGACCCCAGCGTTGGAAGATCTTGGATGCTATTGCTGGATCCAAGGACCATTCGTGCGGTTGGAACTGACGACTGAGGCCATCTGCTACTACATTGTGGATGCCTGCTAGATAAGTGGCCCTTAGAAGAATTGAGTGTGTCAGGGCCCAGTCCCAAATCTGTGCTGCTTCTTGACAAAGAAGGTAGGAACCAGTTCCTCCTTGTTTGTTGATATACCACATGGCTACTGTGTTGTCCGTTTGGATCAGAACAGTCTTGTGTGATAGGCAGTCCTTGAACGCATGTAGTGCATAGCGTATAGCTCGAAGCTCCAGGAAGTTTATTTGAAAAGAGGCTTCGAGCTTTGTCCACTTGCCCTGTGTCTTTAGATGACCAATGTGTGCTCCCCACCCTAAGGTGGATGCATCTGTAGTCAAAGTCACTTGTGGAACTGGCTGCTGGAAAGGTAGGCCTTTGAGCAGGTTGTTCATTGATGTCCACCAGAGGAGTGCAGATCTGAGTTCTGGTGTGATATGAATGGGAGTGGACATTGGTTGAGTGGCTTGTATCCACTGAGCTTTGAGTGTCCATTGTAGTAGTCACATGGTCAATCTGGCCATGGGAGTGACATGAACTGTGGAAGCCATGTGCCCTAGAAGAATGAGGCACTGGTGAGCTGTTACCTGGAATTGGTTGCGAAGATTGTGAGTCAACAGGACAAGTGTTTGAGCACGGTCTCTTGGAAGAAAAGCTGTTGCTATTGCAGTGTTCAGTTCTGCACCTATGAATTGTATGAGATGAGTTGGTGCCAGATGGGATTTCTGGTAGTTGATGAGAAATCCCAAGGAGTGAAGCACTTGGAAGGTGAGCTTGAGAGAAGTGAGAGCTCCTTCTTTTGATTGACTTTTCATGAGCCAATCGTCCAGATAAGGGAACACGTGCACTCTTTGCTTGTGGAGGTGTGCCACTGCTGCAGCCATGCATTTTGTGAACCGTGGTGCTGATGCAAGGCCGAATGGTAGCACTCTGTACTGGAAGTGCTGATCCAGTACACGAAATCGTAGGTATTGGCGATTAGGAGGAAAGATGGGGATGTGAGAGTATGCATCTTGAAGATCCAGAGAGCAGAGCCAATCTCCCCTTTGAAGAAGAGGTAGAATGGTGCCTAGGGATACCATTCTGAATTTTTCTTTTTTGAGAAATTTGTTGAGATTTCTGAGGTCTAGGATAGGTCGAAGGCCTCCTGTTTTCTTTGGAATGAGGAAATATCTGGAGTAGAATCCTCTGCCCTTTTGAGGGCAAGGAACTGGTTCTATGGCCCTGGCTCTCAGAAGGGTGGATAATTCTGTTTGAAGAATTATGGAGTGTTGATTTACTGTCCAAGATTGAAGTGGTGGATTTTCTATTGGGATAGTTAGGAAATCCAGTCTGTAACCGTGAGTTGTGATGGACAACACCCACTGGTCGGTGGTGATGGAGGTCCAATTGTTGTGGAAGTATTGTATTCGACCTCCTACTGGTGTTTCTGGGAATGGGTTGATCTGGCTGCTGCTCTCTGGGGCTTTTCAAAAACCAGATGTAGTGGTTGTCTGTGGAGGTAGTTGAGCCCTTGCAGGCCTTTGTCTAGGCTGCTGTCGTTGCGTTGGGCGGCTAGTTCTTGGCCTACCTGCTGGGGGGTAATATCGACGTGGGCGATAATAAGGCCGTCGAGTGTCACGCCTTGGAAACTTCCTGGAAGAAGGCTGAGTTTCCTGTGGTTGAGAAGATAACTGTTTTAATGTTTCAGTGTGGTCCTTCAGGGTTGCCACAGCTTCTTTTATCTTCTCCCCAAAGAGGTTATCCCCCAAGCAAGGTAGATCCGACAAATGCTCTTGAACTTCTGGGCGAAGATCAGAGGCCTTGAGCCATGCCCATCTTCTTGCAGCTATACCAGATGCTGATAATCTTGCTGCAGTCTCAAAACAATTATAAGTTGCTCGAACCTCATGTTTGCCAGAGTCGAGGCCTTTCTGTATGATATCCTGGAAGGATTCTTGATATTGCTCCGGAAGAGAGAGAGAGAGTTCCTGAACCTGCTTCCAAAGGTTCCTTTGGTACTGGTTCATGTACAGTTGGTAAGATGATATTTTTGAGACCAGCATGGAACCTTGAAAGATTTTCCTTCCTAGGTTGTCCAGAAACCTACTCTCTTTCCCAGGTGGTATAGAAGCATGGGACTTTTGTCTCTCTGCCTTCTTTTGGGCAGATTCAACCACCACTGATTGGTGAGGTAGCTGTGTTCTTTGGAATCCTGGAATAGGTTGTACAAGGTAAGTGGCCTCAGCCCTCTTGTTTACCGCTGATACAGAACTTGGATGCTCCCAGATCCTGTATTGCAGCTCCTGGAAGACTTCGTGAACCGGGATTGCTAACATCTCCTTGGGAGGGTCCACAAACTGTAGGACTTCCAAAGTCTTTTGACGTGCATCCACCTCCGTTTGAATAGGAAAGGGGATGGTGTCAGCCATCTCTTTAACAAAATTTGTAAAGGAGAGGTCCTCAGGTGGCGACTTCCTGTGGTCATCAGGTGGAGAAGGCTCTGAGAATATTTCCTCATCCGAAGAATACTCAGAAGTAGAGTCCACAGGCACATCACGTGGTATATGATAAGTGACTGGCTCCGTAGGATGTGTTGGTAGTACAGGTGAACGAGGCCTAGGGGGCCTTGGTACTCCAGATGGGCCTGGAACTGGATCCTGTGGTAATTGTTTTGTGAGGATATCCAGGAGTGTGTCCAGTTTATTGAAAACTGGATGTAGAATGGAGATATCCTCCTTAGGTACCGGTGCTGGCATCGGTAGTACTGGTGTGGGCACCGGTGTAGGTATCAGTGGTACCAAGGAAGGGATCGGTGGAGGCATATACGGCATCGGTGAATGTACCGGGGTGGGCATTGGTACCGGTTCCCGTGCCCTCGTCAGTGTCGTCGGCATCGATGGTGACGGAATGGGCATCGATGGTGATGGAATCGGCATCGATGGCGAAGTCGATGGCTGTGGTGGAATCGCATCGCGCAGAGCCTGTTGCACCGCTTGACGAATGAAGGAGTCATGTTCCACTCTCACAGCTGGTGATAACAGAGCAGCTGTGGAGGGAGGCGGTGTTGGCGATGCCGATACCTCCTCAGGGCCCTGTGGAGGTTCGGAGCCCAGCACCGATATCGGTGGGGATCGCCCTTCACTAGGCCTCGGAGCCTCCGTCCCTGTCCGGGGTTTCTTTGCTGGAGAGGCCGTACCTGTGGAAGGATCCTCGGTCACCGTTGCCTGCCGCCGTAGATGCCGATGGCGGTGCTTTTCTTTTTGCTTCTCACTTCCGGAAGTCGATGCTTTCGATGATATCGACGGGGATGGCGTTGAGGCGTCTCCCGCCTCCGGACGCTTCTGCTTCAACATTAGCTGACGGACTGAAGCAGATGGAGAAGATTGAGCTGAAGTCGACGCCCGTGGAAGCAGTTGTATAGAAAATAACTGCTCCATTTTCTCAGCCCTAAGTCGACGACCTTTACTAGTCATTTCAGCACAAGACTTAAAAGTTTGAATGTTGTGATCTTTGCCTAAGCAAAGAACACATTCAAAGTGAGGGTCGGTAATCGACATGGTCCTCACGCAATTTGGGCATTTTTTGAAGCCGGAGGCCATGGCGCCGGACAGCCGTCTACGGCAAAAACCCAAAAATATCGTTCCCGGCCGGGAATCGACAGTAGAAAAAGTTACCGCCGGTAATAATATGGGAAACCCCTGCGGTTAAAGTTAAATTTTCTGAGTTTTTTTCAGTAGGTGAAAATCACCTCAAGACTCCAATTAGCCCGCGATGCTAAGGGCTTCGCGGAAAAAAGAAGACTGAAGGGAGACCCCTGTGGCAGGGAATATCATGGCATGCTGGGCATGCTCAGTAGGCACTGCGGTGCCATTCAAAAGTTTCATGGAAACTTTTAAAGAAGTTTTTCCGTACATAGGGCTCCATTACCGATGTCACCCATATGTGAGGACTAGCATCCTGCTTGTCCTGGGATAACGGACATCCTCCCTAATAGCGCTGGCATGTAGCCATGCTGTTCGGCGAGCTGCAATCGCTGTCGCTGACTATCTCGAGGAGGTTTCAAATGCTTCGTAAACCGTCCGAAGTAAATGACGGATGCCCTCTTCAATGTCTATAAGGGGCTGTTGTTTGGATTGCATGAATACGTCCAAGGTGAACAGCAAGCCCTTAACTGCTTGAACACATTCGTACAAATATTGGAGTATATAGAATTGATGCTGACCAATTCTTGCTGAAAGCATGGAGGATTGAAAAATCTTTCATGCAAATTCATCCAGGCAGCGATTCTCCCTACCTGGGGAAGCTGACACATATAATTTTGACTTTTTAGCCTTTTGCATGGCTGACTCGACCCACTATAGAATTATGAGGAAGTTGTGGTTGTGTATAATATGGGGACTGTTGCATGTGGAATTTTAAATCCGCTTTGCATGATACTGGTGCTGTGGTAAGCGGTGTCTCCCACATCTTTCACAAGACTGCGTCCAGAACTGAGTGTGACGGTAGTGATGTTGGATCTGCCGGTAAATCAAAGAACTTAAGTAGACATAAGGTCTCTGATCTCGGGTCTGGTACCTTTCATACATTTAAGTGGAGGATGGACCCCATCTTTTCAAAAAATTTGGGGTATGACAAATCCTCCGAGGGAGACTAGGGTTCCGGAGGCTCATCTGAAGGATATCCCGTGGACGTGTCTGGAGACGTCCGAGGGGAGTGAAAGGGTACCGGAGATGGTACTTGTTTGGTCGGACTTGGCGGAGGGGTTTTTGCTATGGGGTCTTATGTTGGCTCCCTCGATGCTGAGGGAGATCTGGGTGGACTAGACCCAGGAGATGGAGGGAGCATGAAAGCAGACTGCTGGGAGTCAAAGAATCCTGAAAGTGCTACCAATAAGGTTGAGGAAGCCTGCTGCACTTGAGGTGGCATATGAGGCTTCGACTGTTTTGTTTTGCGACCTGGAGATATAGCTGCTAATAAGATGTCCTCTCCTCCTGTTCCCACCTTTTGTGGTTGTGGAATGAGATCTTTAGTTAATTTCCTCTTTTTTATTAGAGGTTCTTGCAAGGTGTGCCTTCTATTATTATTCAAGAAAGCCTTTCCGGACCCTTACTGATTCTCTTCCATCAAATTTAGCCAGACTGATCATCATCCATTAAACTGATCCAGACATTACCAACCACTGCAACGTTCTACTTCTTATGTTAAACTTCCATCACCTTCTTCTTCTACTTCCAGTTAGAATCATCCCTGTTTTATTGTAACTTCTTTTTCTGTGCATTTGTTATAATTTGTAATGTATACTCATGTTATAGTTATGTACGTTATAATGTATTGCTCACCCCTTGTTTTATGTAAACCGACATGATACGAACCTCCGTGAATGCCGGTATAGAAAAACACAAATAAATAAAATAAATAAATATTACTATGTGAACGCCTGGAAGAGAGGTCAGAATAAACCTTTGAGCTAGATGTGGTAGAAGAGGAGGATCTGGATGGTAATTCCATGCAGTCATCCTCTGACGAAACCTCCCTTGTCGATTGTTGTCTTGATAACGGTGACTGCTGTATCGATTGAGGACTAGAAGCGATGGAATGGGTTCGCGTTGTGTCCTTTGAGTGGCTCTTGTGGTGTCTTTAGACCGATGTCTACTGTGTGTGCCTTAGAGAGAGGTCTCTGCCGTTCGTTCTCCCTTTGAGCCCTTTTTTTCCCCCGAAGGTGGAATGCAAATGCGTCGATTCCTTTTCGATCTGAGTCGGCTTTGATCTTTCTCCCACCTTTGTTTAATCCTTGACTGGAATTCCCACAGTTTGGGTCAAGTTGTGCTGGCCTGCTTCGGCCTATGCGTCAAGTCCTTCTCTGAGTGTGCATCGATTTGGGCGCCGTAGTAGACGCTGGTGTCGAGCTTCACGTCAAATGCGCGTCGTGCGAACACCTCGAGCTATCGGCGCGCTTCGGGCATTGGACGCGGTGCATTAATCGCTTCTGGCTGTCGACGCGCTTCGGGCTTTGAATCCAGTGCGTTGATGGAGTTACTGTCTTCGACACTAATGGTGTCACTTTCAGCACTGATTGCGCCTGTTCCTGCGCCAAATGCACCGGGCCCAGCGCATCTGGCACTCGGCTCTGTGACTCCACTTGCGTTGTTGGAACCTTACGCGTCCTTTTAGTCCTCGACCCCAATCGGTTCCGATGAGATTTGTGAGGAGTCCTATGGGCTTTTCTGCCCTGGTTGGTCTCTTCAGGTCTATCTCACCCTCCAGTCCTGGAGAGGGGTGGCTCCATGGATGCGGCTCTTCTAACCTGTGGGCCCTTTGTTTTTTCTGGTCCTGGGGAGGAATGTGCCTCAGACGGCGGCGCATATGAGGCCCAAGCACGGGCCTTTAGATGTTCAATCTTCTGCGCCAGTTGGCGCTGGGCCCTCGGAGACATTTTCCCACAGTACTCACAGGTCTTTTGAGGATGATCTGGTCCTAGGCATCTATAACATCAATCATGTCCATCTGTTATGGACATGATCTTGCTGCATGAACATGGCTTAAAGCCGGACGGCCTCTGTGTCTTTTTTGATATTCTAATTTTTGACAAAGAAAGTTTTCGCTGAGGAGTGCGAAGCTCCGCAAGCGTTCCCACGTGCGGAAAGAAATAGACTGAGGAGATTACTGTTTCCTGCGCGGGAACTCACGCGCAGCCACACAGAGCAAAGCTCTGTTTCCTTCTTAGGAAGCTCCACTCCCGGGCCCTGATTGACAGTTCCCATGACAGCATGGCTAATTCAGCCTTGCTATCAACGAGAAAACTGCTGTAGGCCAGCATTTTTCAACCTTTTTCAGACTAAGGCACATTTGCATAAACAAAAAGATTTGTTGCACACCAGACCCATGTTTCTGCTCCCCATGCTGCTCCTTGCCGTACCTGCCCTCCCTGCCTCCTCCACACAGCACACCTCATTTTCCCAAGCACATTATTAATATGAAAAACCAAAAATGTATTTTGTATTTATCAAGTTTGCTTAAACATCCAAGTATTATATGAACAAAATATAGCATGGAATAACAGAGCATTTGAATAATGAAATTAGCTTTCAATGTGAAATCTGAGCTTACATTTAAGCATATGGACGCTCTATCCTAGAAGGAGATGATAGTGATACTCTGAGCTCATGCTCATCTGATGTCAGATGTTCTCTATATAGTTTTTTGTTTTTATGTACGTCATACTTGAAAACCCAACTCTCATAGGTCGATTGTTGAAAATGGTAACAAAACTGAGACTGCAGTATCTGAGACTACTGGATATTTGCAATAATTAACCAGAATGTCTCCAACATGTCACCAAATTTAATTTTAAAACTATGATTCATCCTTAATTTTATAAGTTGCTAATACTGAAGTATTCTTAGAGCTTTCCATTGTAGATGAGCTCCAAGGATCATGGGCCCAGCTAACATCTCCCAATTTAACTGATGAGGAAAGGAGGAATTACTACTTACCTGATAATTTCCATTCCTCTAAGGAAGGCAGATTAATCCACATCAGTGGGTTATGCACTCCTACCAGCAGATGGAGAGAGTAAACCTAACTTGCTGATGTCACTGACATTGCCAGTTAGTGTTTGTAGTTCCCATTTTATTTTAGTTTTCTGAAAAGTAATTGTTGCTGCTGTTCTTGTTTTATGGAAACCGATATGATGTTACCATACGAATGTCAGTATACAAAATCTTTAAATAAATAAATAAATAAATAAATATATAAATAAATGAATGAATGAATGAATGAAATAAAATAAATAAATATTGTCCTGCTCCAAAAATCAGCTGGCCAGTATCGCTAGAAATGCTAAAAAGTAGACACACTGATTATACTTGAACATGACTTAACAGTCAACCACTTATACTTCCAACCAACTGGGAAACACTGAGCTCAGCAAAAATGTTATCAATTATTCTTAGAGGCTAGTTGTGTCATTTACCAGTCTTCAAACAAATTAACAGAAACAAGTCATCACTCACATATAAAGGACAAACTAAAAGCAAGTAGGTAGCCCAGGGAGGGATGTGGAATGGCTTGCTTTCCTTAGAGAAAAGGAAATCAGTTAAGTAGTCATTTTTCTTTCCTCTGCACTCAGGAAGGACAATGCACACAAGTGGAATATACCAAAGCTACTCCCCAAAAAGGTGGGTGGCTGCCCGCAGTTCCGTTAACACCGCACATGCGAAAGCCATGTTCTCTCCATGTGTCCACCCACAAAACTACTTGAGTCTAGTGGAATGCGCCCTGACCTATTTTCAAGGTGAGCAGTCGCAGAGAGAATTTGGTTTTCTGTCACTTATCCCATACGTCTGGTATTTTATGCCTTACCAAAGATTCACAAGAGTCTGACTAGACCCCCAGGTAGACAGATTATATCGTCAAGGGGATCACTGTTGGAACTTTTATCCATTTTTGTGGATAGGTTTTTAAGACCAGTAGTGGAAAGACTGCCTTCATATATTAGGGATTTGGGACACATTAATAGGCTGTTGGAGAATTTGGTGATCAAGGAAACAGAGATATGGATGGCAACAATTGATGTGGCGTCTCTATATACAAATGTTCGTCAGGATGAGGCAATTTCCATTGTACGGGAGTGTATGAAGCAAAGAACAGAGGAAGAGTGTGCCTACAGAATTTATAGTGGAATTAACAACTTGGGCAATGAAACAATTTTTTTTAGTGTTGGGAATCGATTTTTCAAACAGATAAAAGGGGCTGTGATGGGCACACCAATGGCCCCAGATATTGCAAACTTGTATATGGGCAAATTTGAGTCATTTGTGCTTCAAAAATCAACACTGAGACAACAGATTTTGTTGTGGAGGCGTTATACTGACGACATTCTGTTGCTGTGGGCAGGGTTACTAGACTCCCTTGAAGAGTTTTTGAGTTGGTTAAATGAGCAAAATCCTCATTTGCAGTTTTCGTCAGAAGTTAGTGTCTCTACAGTACATTTTTTGGATAACTCGATTTCCCATGACATTGAGGGTTTCCAGTTTTCCATCTTTGGGAAACAACAGATCACAATACCCAACTGCACTTTGAGAGTTGTCATCCATTAAAGTTGAATCAGAATATCCCTGTGGGACAATTTTTGTGTTTAAAAAATTGTGTTCCAACATTGATGAATACAGAGAAAGGTCACACGAGATGATACAGAGGTTTAAAGAGAGGGGATATCCAGGGAAGGTTGTGAAGCAGTCCTGGAAGAGGGGTTGTTGGGCAAACAGGGATCTATTACTGGAACCTTTGGGTAATAAAAGAACACAGTTAAAATTAGTCCGTTTTGCCATTTACTCCTGAGACCTGGCTCATATGTAGGAGCATTTTAAAACAATGGAGGGTTCTGCAGTTATATGCCCTCTTTCAGGATAATCCTTTGTTTGCCTTCTCTCAGACACTGAATCTGAGGGATAAGCCTGTGCATATGGCTATGGGTGGCAATAAAAGTGGGATAGGACAAGGGGGTCATTCCCCATATAGGAAGTGCAATGTTTGTCCACTCTCTTTTGAAGGCAATAGGGTGTGTTTACCTAATAGGAAACCATTTAGGTTATTTTCTAATACTTCTTGTGAATCAAGTGGAGTGATATATTTAGTGTGGTGCCCATTTGGTCTAGGATATATAGGGAAAACATCACGAAAATGGAAAACACGGATTCAAGAACACATTAACTGCATTAGGTGGAATAGACAGGAGGCTCCATTGGTTATGCATTGGGAAATGAAAGGTCATCAGATTTCTGATTTAACTTTTGAGGTGATAGAACAGGTGATCCCACGAAAGGGGGGGGGGGGGGTTTAGATAAATATTTGATCTTTAAAGAACAAAGATACATTTATCAATGGAAGACAGTAGAGCCCTTGGGTTTGAACAAAGAGATAGAGTGGAAAGCCCTACTTTAAAAAGAATTTAATTTAAAGGGTTACCATTAAAGTGGCAATATGGGAAGTAGGTGTATTGCACAGATAGGAGTTAATCTGTAGAGGAAGAAGGGTATGTTTGGGTAAGTGTCTCGGTTTATGGGGAAGGAGTGTTGTAATGAGACATATCCCTTAAGGGGTGGCCCTGAGTACTTCAGTGGGAGATAAGGTGGTATTGGAATTAGTCTGAGTAAAATTTATGCTGAGAGAGTTAATAGAAAAGAGGGAGTAGATCAGCACTGGGTTGTGCATCTACAAACAATAATGGGGGGGGAGTGAATGATGATGTAAGAATTTGGACAGAGAAGAGGTAGTGTTTGGGCTGTTTTGCATTGAGCATGTGCAGCTGTGAACTGTTGAACGGCAGCAGGCAATGACGCAGGTGGCAGCAGCTGTGAATGGAGGTAAGAATGTGTAAGTTTTTATTTGGGGTTTTTTTTTAATTGGATTGAGTGGGAGACTGATTTTTTTGTGTGTTTGTTGATGTTTTAAATAGTTTTGGTGATCCCCTGAGGCAAGCGGCCGTGAGCTGCCGAAACGCTGCAGCGTCGGGTAAGCAGGAACAGCTTTAACTATGCAGAAATAAGAGTAAAATGTAAGCACATGTTACTGAAGACAAGCTTTTTGCTATTTGACCCACATGGAAGCACTGCACGTGGAGACAGAGGACTTGGGAGTGTGCGTCAGTCCCAGTGATTCCTGGAATATAGCAAATGTTGCTTACTTGATGTAACAGGTGTTCTCACAGGACAGCAGGATGTTAGTCCTCACAAATGGGTGACATCGAGGATGGAGCCCACCACGGAAAACTTCTGTCAAAGTTTAAACAGAACTTTGACTGGCCCCTACTGGGCATGCCCAGCAAGGCACTGACCCTGCAGCCAGCAGGGGTCTCCCTCCAGTCTGATTTTCAAAGCTACAGGCAGTGCCTAAAAAGTAAAAACAAAACGAACCCAACACCGCGGGGTGGCGGGCAGGTTTCGTGAGGACTAACATCCTGCTGTCCTGTGAGAACACCTGTTACATCAGGTAAGCAACATTTGCTTTCTCACAGGACAAGCAGGATGGTTGTCCTCACAAATGGGTGAGTACCGAGCTGAGGATGTCCCGACTTGCACCAAATGCACCCAACGACATGCAAGAGGCACAACTGGGGTGGAATTTGGTAAGGGCATCCGCACCCTACCGGGAAGGTGGAAGGGTGTGGGTACATCATGTTGGAAAAAGGTTACGCAAGACAGATTGGCCGAAGATGGAGTCCTGTCTTCCAGCTTTGTCCAAACAATAGTGGGCTGCAAAAGTATGGAGAGAACTCCAGGTTGCAGCTTTGCAGATGTCAGGAAGCGGCACCGATCGAAGGTGTGCCACCGAAGTCGCCATGGCCCTCACAGTGTGCGCTTTTACACGGTCTTGAAAAGGAATGCCAGCTTGCTGATAGCAAAAAGAAATGCAGTCCGCCAACCAGGAGGAAAGAGCCTGCTTACCCACAGGTTGTCCTAACTTGTTAGGATGGAAAGAGACGAATAATTGAGTGCTCTTTCTGTGAGAAACTGTACGGTCTAGATAGAATGCTAGAGCCCGTTTACAGTCTAAGGTATGCAGAGTCTGTTCTCCGGAGTTGGAGTGGGGCCTGGGAAAAAAGATAGGTAGTATGATGGATTGATTGATGTGAAACTCCGATACTACCTTAGGTAAAAATTTAGGGTGAGTGCGGAGTACCGCCCGGTCCTGCAGGAGTTTAGTGTAAGGCGGATAGGTGACTAAGGCCTGTAACTCACTAACCCTGCGAGCTGAAGTGACAGCTAAAAGGAATAATACCTTCCATGTGAGATACTTTAATTCACAGGAGTGTAGAGGTTCGAAAGGTGGTTTCATTAGCCGACCAAGAACCAGATTAAGGTCCCAAGATGGGGCCGGAGGATGTAAGGGTGGCTTCAGATGGAGCAAGCCTTTAAGAAAGCGTGTTACCAGGGGTTGTACTGAAATAGGGACACCCTATATGCCTTTATGGAAAGCGGCTACTTCACTGACATGCATCCTAATGGAAGAGGTTTTAAGACCCGATTCCGATAGATGCCATAAATAGTCCAAGAACTTAGAGATTGGACAGGAAAGGGGATCAAGGGACTGGGAAGTGCACCAAGATGTGTACCTTTTCCATTTATACGAATAGGATCTTCTGGTGGAGGGCTTTCGTGAAGCTATCAGGACACGAGAAACCGAATCCGAAAGGTTAAAAGGCTGAAGGACTAACCTTTCAACATCCATGCCGTCAGGGACAAGGGTTGGAGGTTGGGATGGAGGAGGCATCCGTCGTTCTGAGTGAGCAGATGCGGATCCGTTCCCAGAGGGATGTGCCTGCGGATGGAGAGATCCTGAAGAATGGGAAACCACACCTGGCGTGGCCAGTGGGGTGCTATCAGGATCATGGTTCCTCCGTCCTGGCGAAGCTTCACGAGAGTCCTTGACAGAAGAGGAAGAGGAGGGAATGCATAGAGCAGACCTGATGTCCACTTGAGGGAGAAGGCATCCCTCGGCCGAGAGTGGTGGCTCCGAATGAGAGAGCAGTAATTGTCTACTTTGTGGTTCTGAGGGGACGCAAAGAGATCTATGTGGGGAGAACCCCACTTGTGAAATAGAGAGGTCGCTACCAGAGGATCGAGTGACCACTCGTGTGGTTGGAAGACCCGGCTCAGCTGATCTGCCAATACATTGTCTACTCCCGGCAGGTAAGTGGCCCTGAGGTACATGGAGTGGGAGAGGGCTTCTGCCCAAATCTGCGCAGCTTCCTGACACAGAAGGAAAGAGCCTGTGCCTCCCTGCTTGTTTATGTACCACATGGCCACTTGGTTGTCTGTCTGGATTAAGATTATCTGATTTGAAAGACGATCTTTGAACGTTCTGAGCGCGTAACGGATTGCTCGAAGTTCCAAAAAATTTATCTGGTGTTTGGCTTCCTCTGGTGACCATAACCCTTGGGTTTGGAAATCGTCCACATGAGCCCCCCAACCGATGTGGGAAGCGTCGGTGGTCAGGATTACTTGTGGATCTGGTAGGAGAAAAGGTAAGCCCTGAAGGAGATTGATTTGAGTCGTCCACCAGGTTAAAGACAGGCGAAGCGCTTGTGTAACTGCGACTATGGAGGACAGGCGCTGAGAAGCTTGAATCCATTGGTGTCGCAGAGTCCATTGTGTTACTCTCATGGCTAGTCGGGTCATGGGAGTGACTTGAACTGAGGATGCCATGTGTCCTAGGAGAATGAGGAATTGGCGAGCCGTGGCCGTGTCTTGAGACTGGAGCTGGCGAGCTAGGGACATGAGAGTTTGGACCCGCTGCAGCGGAAGGTAGGCCTTTGCCTGTAAGGTGTCCAAGTCTGCCCCAATGAAAGATAAGGTTTGAGATGGGACTAAGCAAGATTTCTCGTAATTGACAAGAAACCCTAAGGAAAGGAGTGTGTTGATTGTCAATTTTAGGGAGGAGTGGGCAATCTGAGGGGTGGAGGCCCTGATTAGCCAATCGTCCAGATAGGGGTAGACGTGGACACCTTCCTTCCTGAGGAATGCTGCTACCACTACGAGGCATTTGGTGAAGACTCGTGGAGCAGATGCCAGACTGAAAGGTAGTACTCGGTATTGATAATGGTCGCGGCCTACCAGAAACCGCAGATACTTGCGATGGGATTGTGTTATCGCAATATGGGTATAAGCATCCTTTAGGTCGAGGGAGCACAGCCAATCCCCCCTTTGCAGCAGAGGGAGTAGCGCACCCAGGGTTACCATCTTGAACTTTTCTTTTTGAAGGTACTTGGTTGAGGGCCCGAAGGTCCAAAATGGGACGTAGCCCCCCTGACTTCTTTGGAATTAGGAAGTACCTGGAGTAGAATCCCTTGCCTCGTTGAGAGGGAGGGACGGGTTCTATAGCATTTGATTGCAAAAGAAGGGATACTTCCTGTTGTAATTGAGTCAAGTGGCTGGATAGACTCCATGCTTGAAGAGGCGGGGAGTCTGCCAGAAGAGTTATGAAGTTGAGGTGGTAACCCTGTGTGATAATTGCCAGCACCCACTGATCTGAGGTAATCTGTATCCAATGCTGTAAAAAGTGGCACAGACGACCCCCCCACAGGGATGTCGGGAAGTGGGATGTGGCATGTGCTCCGTACCGGGAAGTCAAAGGCCTGCCGCAGGCCCAGGAGGTGGGGCCACAGCAGGTCTTTGTTTTCGAGGTTGGCGTGGCTGAGGTCTAGTGGAGGATCGAGCCGGACGAGGCCTAGCCGACGGAGGATAATAACGACGTGGCCGAAAGAAAGACTTTTTAGAGTCCTTCTTAGGTGGTGGTTTGGAGGATACCTCAGATGGAACAGACGAAAGTTGCTTCAACGTCTCGTGGTGATCCTTCAATTCTGCCACAATTTGTTGAATCTGTTCTCCAAACAGATTGTCCCCTAAGCAGGGTAAATCGGCTAGACGATCCTGGACCTCTGGGCGAATGTTAGATGACTTTAACCAAGCCCAACGTCTGGCTGAGATGGCAGTAGCTGAGACTTTTGTGGAAGCATCGAAGATATTGTAGGCCGTTCTGATCTCGTGCTTCCCAGCCTCAAATCCTTTGTGAAGAAGGGCTTGAAGCCGTGGCTGGTATTGGTCCGGTAACATGTCAGCGTAGTCCTGCATCTGTTTAAGGATGGCTCTGTTGTATTGAGTCATGTAAAGTTGGTATGAAGCTATGCGAGATATCAACATGGCCCCATGATACACTTTCCGTCCCACACTATCTAGGAATTTGTTGTCCTTGATAGGGGGAGTGGAAGAGTGTGGTTTTAGGCGCTTGGCCTTCTTTTGTGCAGACTCAACTACAACAGAGCGATGATCCAGTTGAGGCTTCTGAAATCCTGGTGCTGACTGAACAAGGTATGTGGAGTCAGCTTTCTTATTAACTGGTGACACAGATGAAGGAGATTCCCAGTTTTTCTTTAAAAGATCCAGAAATACCTGGTGAATGGGGATGGAAGCGATGATTTTTGGGGCATCCAGAAATTGGAGCAGTTCCATCATTTGGTGCCTGTCATCGGTTTCAGATTGCAACTGAAAAGGTACAATTTCTGACATCTCCTTTACAAAATTAATAAAGGAGAGATCTTCAGGAGGAGATCGTTTTCTACTCTCTGTAGGAGATGGTGGGGATGGCAAATCTGTATCAGAAGATGTATCATCACCCCAGGTATCATAAGGATCATGTGGGGCTTGCAGACCTGAAGGACCTGGTTGAGGATCCAAAGGCATCGATGGAAATCTGGATGGAATCGGTGCTGCAAGCGGAACTGTAAACGGCATCGAGGGCTTCGGGGCTGCCGATGGAATCGGTGCCAGTCTTGGAATCGATGGAGGCGAGGGTTAAATCGGTGGAGAGGTATGCGAAGGCACCGATGGGACTACTCCGGACGGGGGAATCCGAAACGGTGTTTCTCCTGCCGATGAGAATCCTGCCGGAGACGATGGTGTAGTCGGTGCTACTGGAATCACCGATGGAAGGGCCCGCATGAGTGCCTCCATACGATTCAGTAGCGGTGCCAGCGCTTCCACTACAGGCTCGGTGGTCGGTTCCCTCCTCGGTGGCGGAGTCGGTGCAGAGGTCGGTGCCTGAGGCGGTGCCAGAATCGGTGCCGGTGGAGGCTGGAACCTTTGCATCGCTTTCTCGATGGCCTCCTGGACCAGCCGGTCCAGTTCTGCCCGGAGACCAGGGGTAACGATACCCGGCTCGACGGGAGAGGGAGGCTGAGGCAGAGCCGGAGGGACCACCGTAACCGGTGGGATCACGGCTCCCACACCCCGAGAGGGTGAGGGTTTCCTCGATGCCTGCGAACGAGACGTGGACGGTGCCAGGTCTGACCGAGGCTTTTTTGTCGGTGGCTCGGCCTGTTCAGAGGTCGATGGCTGTGGATCCTCGACGGGCCGAGACTTGTGCCGCCGATGGCGATGCTTGTCCTTCCGATCTCCTCGCCCATCCGGGGAGGGGACAGGAGTCGACGGCCGAGAAGTCATCGGTGGTGGACGGTCACCGGAGGGTTGACGGTGGTGGTGCAACTTCGACGGTGCCGGTTCCGATGACGTCGATGCTATCGATGGGGTTGGGGTGGGTGCATGGAAGAGGAGCCCCATCTTCTCTATCCTGGCTTTACGACCCTTAGGTGTCATTAGGGCACATTTAGTGCAAGTCAGGACATCATGTTCACTTCCCAAACACAGAACACAGACCCTATGGGGGTCTGTGATGGACATAGTCCGGGTGCAATCCGGACAACGACGGAACCCCGTCGCCATGGCCTAGGGCCAAATTTAGCCGCGGGAACAGTAAGTGCCAACAGGCCTCAAGGGCCAAAATCGACGGCAGTCGATGAAAATCGGCAAAAAACTTACCGGATTCCGCGAAGGTGACAAAAATTTGTCGAAGGGAAACCCCTGAGGGGCAAATTTTCTTCGGAAAGAAAAAACCGAATTCCTGTCAGGAACGTGGTAAGAGAGCTCCTTTCACTGCGTGGCAGCTGCTGCGCGGAAAAAAGACGACTGGAGGGAGACCCCTGCTGGCTGCAGGGTCAGTGCCTTGCTGGGCATGCCCAGTAGGGGCCAGTCAAAGTTCTGTTTAAACTTTGACAGAAGTTTTCCGTGGTGGGCTCCATCCTCGATGTCACCCATTTGTGAGGACAACCATCCTGCTTGTCCTGTGAGAACAACAATTCGCAACAGTGAAGAAAGTTAATAATTAAAATGGCAGCCAGCGACAGCTCTGAGAATAAGGAAATGTGGTGGAGACAAGGGAGAAAATCAAGTGTGCATTGAGCCGATTTGAAATTGGAAAAATACAAGTGATCTCTAGGATAGAGATCAAGCAAGGTGGCTTAGAATTGGAAATTCATAGTGGACTGAGAAATAATTTTAACAAGCAGATTTACAAGAGATTACATTCATGAAACAAGGAATAAACATCTGAAGTCAGCTGTATAAAAACTGTGGAGTTTTGGGAATGTGATTTATTGTGTGGGATTAACAGATACATCTCGCGGTGCTAGGGTCGGTACAGGAGGGGCAACAGATGATATAAGAATTTGGAAGATATATAGGGCTACAGTTTGCTGCATGTTGTACAGTCTGCTGTATGTTGAAGACTGTTTCCATAGATATTGGATGGTGAGAGTGTGTGGTGGTTATGAATGTGGGATGAGTGTAGAATGAGAGGTGATGTGATGAATTTGAAAGGGGACGTCATGTGATACAGAGGTTAAAGAATTTTTGGGAGTGTGTGTAGGATAAAAAGTGGGGAATGACATCATCACTATAGATCATTCTAGTAATAATGTTAAGTAAAAATTGTTAAATAGAAGTAATAACACAGTCAATTATAACAATAAAGACACAAAGTTTAAAAGAAGAGTTGGTATATTGATAGTAACTGTGTTCCAGAAGGAAATTCAGGAGGTTTTTGCTATTTATTGACAGACAGTCTTTATTGTGGTATGTGATTTGGTGGTGTTGTGAATGAATTAAAGCCTAAATAAAAAACACACACACAAAATAAGGGTAAATTCTTATTTAAAAAAAAAAAATACTGATCACGGTTTTTTCATGAAAGATGTTTAAAACAAAAATCTTAGATATTCAAAATCACCATCATCTAATTTTAAAGCAAAGGAACTTAAAAGGGACACTGACATCTCTACCTAACAGTCTTATTAACCTTCTGTATCTACAAATTATGCTGTTTGTCGCTTTCATTTTTCCCACTACTGCAAACATTCTCCTTAATCCTTTTACATTAAATGTTAAAATACCACCACACCACTACTGTAATGCAACCTTTAATTTACTTACTTATTCAAGCAAGCAAAATTATACATCCTGTCTTCAAATAAAAAAGGTAAAACCTATGACTTAGGAACGTTTATCACAGAACCATATTAAAAAAAAAAAAAATATATATATATGCATTGTAGTTGTGGCAACTCTTGTGTTATCTAATACAATAGCAAAGATGTACATAAAAATTGAGAGGAAGGTGCATAAGATGGAAGGATTGTAAAGAAAAGTGTCCGTCATACTAATGGCACCTCTAAGCTATTGGCTCTGCTCACATGAGGTCAATGCAAAAAGAAAGGACAGATAAAACTTTTTTTTTTTTTTTTTTTTTTTTTAAAGATCTATATTGAGAATAAAAATCCTGGAACCATGCCCCCACCTACAAAATAAAGCAATGGAAAGTAGATTGTGCATACAACTGTTTGATGTTGGTGTATAATATGTTGAAATGTTCTATATTCTCAGCATACTAGAGGTTTTCACTGGTTTCAGAAACAGAGCACTTGATTTCCTCAGTACAAACGATTCTTTGAAGAATTGTTAGTACTACCCACCACCAACACTACTTAGCAACTCATGCAGGACTAGAGCTCATAAAACAAGGACTGCTATATGTTTCAATGAAATTACTTACCTGTCCATCAAAACTTGCATGCATCACATGGTTAATGACAGAGGGAGCTGCTAGTTGAGAGACAAGGTCAGCTTTAAGTATATGATCTGCAGACATTTTAACTGGTTCTTTGGAAAACATGAAGCAATGCCAGGCAGCAGCATTCTAAAGTAAGAAATAAATACTACTGTTTAGGTGAATCATGAACAAAATGCTCTGAATGAATGTACATAAATCTATATTAAAGCACATAAAAAGCAAATTAACCCTTTGAACCATTCTGTATTTCTAGCACAACCCAAAACTCAATATCAGCTCAGATATAGGTCACTGTTCTGAAAAATTCACCTTTTGCAGTGTCAGATATTCAGGGAATGCAATGGCTTATCTAATTTGCAAAACTAAAATAACATTTTTGTATACTAATATAAAGTAGAAAGAAAAGTTAGCCAAAAAAATCAACCAAACAATGCAACGAGAATTGTTTGCACAGTAAAAACAAACACCACTTATTTTCAGTAAGCTTCAGAAACACACAGTTATAGTCCTGGGGGAATTCTGCGCTACTGCGGAGCACAGAATGTGTGCAGAATTTCCAGCCCTACGCAGAACTGCCAAATTCTGCGCAGAACATGGCAGAGGAGATCCCGGCATGCCACAGAGTGTGCAAAGATGAAGGTCCCAACGTGCCATTTGCGGCGAAGATGAAAGCCCCCGTGTGCCGCGGAGTGTTGCTGTTTGCAGCAAAGATGATGGCCCTCTCGTGCCCCGGGAAGTGATCCGCTCGCAGCACAGTTGAAGGCCCCAGTGAGAGTGAGTGTGTGTGTGAGGGATGAGAGAAAGGGGAGGAGTGTGAGAGAAGGGAGGGGTCGGTGAGAGAGCGGGAGGGGAGTGAGAGAAGGGAGGGGTCAGTGAGAGAGCAGGAGGGTGTAAGAGTATGGGAGGTGAGAGAGCGGGGATGCTTGAGTGTGGATGCCAGAGAGAGGGAGCCTTTAAGAGGAGATTGTGAAGGAATGTGTATGTGTGAGAGACTGGGAGCTCGTGCATATGAAAAAAGGATCATGTGCATATGAGGGTGCTAGCCTTTGTGAAGGGATTGTGTATGTGTGAGACAGAGCCTGTGTGAAAGGGTGCACGAGAGAGAAACATAGGAAGCCTGTGTGAGGATACATGTGTGAGTATGTATGCAAGAGAGAGGGACCCTGTATGAGGGATGTGTGTGTGTGCGAGAGAGTCAGGGAGCCTGTATGAGGGTGTGTGTATGTGCACTAGAGAGAGGGAGCATGTGTGTGAGACAGGGAGGGTTAGAGGGAGCCTATGTGAGGGGCAGTACTGAGGACGGGGTCAAACTCTGGATCTGGCGATAGAGTGAAAGAGGTTGAACCTAAAGGTGGAGGGGAGAGATACTGGCAGGTAGAGAAGTTAGGGCCTGAGAGGGCCAAGTGGCCAGGGGAGTAGGGAGAGTAAGTGGGACACTCCTTACAGCGAATTTCTAGGGCAATTCTGCTCAAAATATTTAAAATTCTTCATCTAAGTAATAACTTTTTTCTGTATTAAATTAAAATGTAATTATTTAAAGACTGTCATGTAAATTGTGTTATTTTGACAATATAAAGTTGGCAGAATTTTGCAGAATTTTGAGTTTGTGTGCGCAGAGTTTTAATTTTTTTTGCGCAGAATTCCCCTAGGAGTACTAGTTTACTTGAGAAGTCCTAATTTAATCGATGAGCCAGCAGACAAAAATTACTTCTAACACAATTTTTCAGCAATGGACAAGTAATACATCTGTTTATTAAGTTGTTACCTCATTTTTAGCTGGGAGCAAAACTTGTTTCAGTTAGTGAGCAACATTTTAGTATACTCCATGACAGTAGTATCGAAGTTTGTTAATTATTTTTAAAACTACTGTAGATTAATGAAGTTCAGATGTTACCTAATGAATAGGGCTTCTGATTTTTTGATAAAACACTGACACACCTCTGATGAAAATGTGTTTTCAGTTAAAACTGAATTCATCCCCACCCCCCCCAAAAAAAAATTAACCTAAAAAAAGCAAAACAACTCAATAAAAAAACAACCTGCCTGCTGCCCAAGCAAGTTGAAGTGTAAATAGTGAAAAGCCCCAGCTTCAACTCAGGCTACCACAGCATCTTTCCCTCCACTCTTTTTCTTGCTCTCAAGAGTAGCTCAACAAGAACAGAAAAATGACAGGTAGCATAGGAGTGTTTTGAAAAAGATTTCCTATACGAAGCTGTTACTGTGAAATTGCACTGATCAGACATGCAAAAATAGCCAAGGCTGCTGAAATGCTACAATGTATGTAAATGTTCAGAAAGTACTTTAAAGTTCCCCACTTAGTTTCACTTTGCCTTCTGGGCTCAACTTACAAGAAATCATATGACTTACAAGAAACCAGTCTCATTAACATATGACATAAAATTATAATGCCAATCAATTAGAAAGCAGAGTTGCTTATCTGTAATAGGTATTCTCCCAGGACAGCAGGATGTAGTCCTCACATGTGGGTGACATCAGCAGATGGAGCCCTATCACGGAAAACTTTTCTGTCAAAGTTTCTAGAACCTTTGACTGGCACACTGAGCATGCCCAGCATGCCATAATCCCTGTAGCCACAGGGGTCTCCCTTCAGTCTTGTTTGTAGCAAAAGGTGCAAGCGAAAAAATAAAATAATAAACAGTTTCGGACCCAAATCCGCAGAGTGGTGGGTGGGTTTCACGAGGACTACATCCTGCTGACCTGGGAGAACACCTGTTACAGGTAAGCAACTCTGCTTTCTCCCAGGACAACCAGGATCATAGTCCTCACGTGTGGATGATTATCAAGCTACAGGCTGACTCATTTGTTTGGACCAACAGCTTACAAGTTCTGCATTAGGCACAACAACTGGTGTACTGTTGGGAAAAATGAGGCAGCCTGAAAATCCTCCTGTGGAAGGAGTTGGGATTACACTGGAAAGAAGTTCTTCAAGACGGATTGGCTAAAGGCAGAGTCATGGCATCCTTCTTTGTCCAGGAAGTAATGTGCTGCAAATGTGTGAAGAGAGCTCCATGTTGGAACTTTACAAATCACAGCAATCGGTACTGAACGATAGTGTGCTACTGAGATTGCCATGACTCTCACTGAGTGCACCTTCACTCATCCCTGGAGAGGAAGGCCTGCTTTGTCATAGCAGAATTCAATACAGTCTGCTAGCCAATTGGAGAGAGTTTGTTTGCCCAATGCAACTCCTGGTTTGTTTTTAATCGAAAGAAACAGAATTGAGTAGACTTCCTATTGTCTGCAGTGCAGTCTAGATAAAATGCAAGTGCACGTTTACAGTCCAAGGTGTGTAAAACCCTCTCGCCCTAGTGAGAGTGGGGCCTTGAGAAAAATGTGGGCAAGACTATAGACGGATTCAAGTGGAAGTCAATGACCACCTTGGGAAGGAATTTAGGGTGAATAAGAAGGACCACTCGATCATGTAGGAACTTTGTATAGGGTGAGTATATGACAAGTGCTTGTAACTCACTAACCCTTCGAGCAGTTGTAATGGCTACTAGGAAGAGAACTTTCCATGTAAGAAATTTAACATCGCAGGAGTGCAAAAGCTCAAAAGGGAAGCGCATGAGCCTTGAAAGGACTACATTTAGGTCCCATTCAGTGACTGATGGCCATAGAGGAGGCTTGAGTTGTAGAAGGCCCCTCATAAGCCTACTCACAAGGAGTTGCGCTCTTACCGGGGCATCCCCAACTCCTTTGTGATACACTGAGATGGCACTTAAGTGTACCCTCACCGAAGAAGTCTGGAGACCAGATTCTGAAAGGTGCCAGAGACAGTCTAATAGAGATGGAATGGGGCAGGAAAAAGGGTCAATACCTTTTGCATGCACCATAAGGTAAATCTATTCCACTTAGAACAATAGGATTTTCATGTGGAAGGCGTTCGTGAAGCTACAAGCACTTGAGAGATATCAGTTGAAAGGTTGAGCGGTTGCAGGATCAAGCCTTCAACATCCAGGCTGTGAGGGATAGGGTTTGAAGGTTCAGATGGAGCAACATTCCTTGGTTCTGAGTTATGAGAGTGGGTGCTGTGCCCAGGTGAATGGGTTCTCTGATTGAGAGGTCGAGAAGCATAGAAAACCATACTTGTCGAGGCCAATTCGGGGCTATAAATATCATTGACCCTTTGCCCTGTTGTAGCTTTACGGGAGTCTTGGCTATTAGGGTATCAGGGGATACGCATATAGGAGACCTGTGTTCCAGGGACGAGCGAAGGTGTCCATGGATAACGTGTTTTGTTGCCTGTGCAGGGAGCAAAATTTGTCCACTTTCCGATTCAGTTTGGATGCAAAGATGTCTATTGTCGGTTGACCCCAGCGTTGGAAGATTCTGGTCGTCACTACAGGATCCAGAGACCACTCTCGTGGGGATGGAACTGTCGACTGAGGAGATCTGCTACTTCATTTTGTATGCCAGCAAGGTAAGTGGTCCGGAGATGCATGGAGTTTGCAAGGATACAGGCCCAGATTTGTGCGGCTTCTTGGCAGAGGAGATAAGAGCCTGTTCCTCCTTGTTTGTTCAAGTACAACATTGCAACTGTGTTGTTTGTTTGTATGAGAACAGTCTTGTGTGAAAAGCAGTCCTTTAACGCATATAGAGCATAACGTACAGCTCGAAGCTCTAGGAAGTTGATCTGAAATGTTGCTTCGAGCTGTGTCCAAGTACCTTGAGTTTGGAGGTTGTTCACATGAGCTCCCTAACCCAAGTTGGATGCGTCTGAGCTTAGTATCACTTGTGGAATTGGTTGCTGGAAGGGTAGACCTGTCAGCAAGTTGGCTTTGTTTGACCACCAGAGAAGTGATAAATGTAGCTGGTGGGTTACTTGAATCTGGGATGAAAGAGGTTGAGTGGCTTGGAGCCACTGAGATTTCAGAGTCCATTAAGTGATTCTCATGGCCAGTCTGGCCATAGAAGTGACTTTGACCATGGAAGCCATGTGGCCCAGCAAGGTTAGGAACTGATGGGCGGAGGCTGTTTCTTTTGTGCGCAGAGACAAAGCTAGCTTGGAGTGTGTGACTGCGTCGTCGTTGGGCAGGAAGGCATTTGCCACTGTGGTGTACAAATCTGCTGCGATGAAAGTAAGGAGGTGAGATGGAGTCAGGTGGGATTTTTGGTAGTTGATGAGAAATCACAATGAGTGTATCAGATTGATAGTGAGCTTGAGAGCGTAGAGAGCTCCTTGTTTGGAATGGCTTTTGATCAGCCAGTCATCCAGGAAAGGAAACACGTGAATGCTTTTCTTGCATAGATGGGCTGCAGCCACTGCTAGGCACTTTGTAAATACATGGGGTGCTGAGGCAAGTCCAAAAGGCAGAACCCGGTACTGAAAATGTTGATGTCAAACTAGGAAATGCAGGTATTTGCGGTGATGTGGGAATATTGGAATGTGAGCGTAAACGTCCTGAAGATCCAGAGAACAGAGCCAATCTCCTTTCTGCAGAAGGGGAAGCATGGTGCCCAGGGACACTATCCTGAATTTTTCTTTTTGGAGAAATTTGTTGAGATTGCAGAGGTCTAGGATGGAGCGGAGGCCGCCTGATTTCTTTGGAATGAGGAAGTAGCGGGAGTAGAATCCTCTGCCCTGCTGTGCCCGGGGAACGGCTTGCCCTGGCGCTCAGTAGGGTGGACAGTTCTGACTCTTGAAGGGTTGCATGATCTTTTTGAATCCACAGTGGATTGGGTGGTGAATCTGGGGGTACCATGAGGAAGTTTAGATGGTATCCCTGGGTTATGATGGATATAACCCATTGGTCTGTGGTAATGCTGGGTCAGTTGGTTATGAAGTGGTGAATTAGACCTCCTATTGGCAAGTCTGGTTTTCGATTTGTGTAGTGGCTTCTGTTCTCTGGATCGCTTTCAAAATCCAGAGGCTTGGCCTGTTTGCGGTGGTGGCTGAGGGCTGGATGGCTTGGGCTGTCGAGGATGTCCTCTCTGAGATGGCTTGGTTGGCCTCACACGAGATGTAGATGGGAAGTATACGAGTGGGCGATAAAATGGTTTTCTAGGGGCCCTTCTTGTAGGTCTTCTTGCAGAGGAAGGGGCCTCGTAGAAATCGTGGACAATTGATACAGGGTCACTTTATGGTCTTTTAGTTGAGCCACTGAGTCCTGTATGTTGTTTCTGAATAGGCTGTCACCGGTACATGGCAAATCAGCAAGTTTGTCTTGGACTTCAGGTCTCAAGTCAGATGCTTTCAGCCAGGCCTACCTCCTGGCGCTGATTCCCATTGCCGACAAGCGAGAAGCAGTTTCAAAGGAGTCGTAAGCAGCCCGAACCTCATGTTTCCCAGCCTCAAGACCTTTCTGTCGTATAACATTGAGACTATCTTGTTGTTGGGGAAGAGAGTCAGCTATTCCCTGAACCTGCTTCCAGAGATTCCTTTGTTATTGTGTTAAGCAAAATTGCTTACCTTGTAATGGGTGTTATCCCAGGACAGCAGGATGTAGTCCTCACATATGGGTGACATCGGTAATGGAGCCCTATGTACGGAAAAACTTCTTTAAAAGTTTCCATGAAACTTTTGACTGGCACCAGAGTGCCTACTGAGCATGCCCAGCATGCCATGATATTCCCTGCCACAGGGGTCTCCCTTCAGTCTTGTTTTGTAGCAATAGCGTTAGCCAAAAATAAAATAATAAAATGTATCGGACCCAACTCCGCGGGGTGGCGGGTGGGTTTCGTGAGGACTACATCCTGCTGTCCTGGGATAACACCTATTACAAGGTAAGCAATTTTGCTTTATCCCAGGACAAGCAGGATGCTAGTCCTCACATATGGGTGATTAGAAAGCTAGAGGCTGAGTCATTTTGTAGTGAAGTAACAGTGAAGTATTGTTGATGAAATGAATCAGCCGAAGATCACAGCAGGTTGGATGTAGAAGGAGTTGGGATTAAACTGGAAACGAGTTCTTTAAGACGGCTTGTCCATAGGCCGAATCTTGTCTTCCTTCTTTGTCTAAACAGTAGAGAGCCGTAAAAGTGTGAAGAGAACTCCATGTTGCTGCTTTACAAATGTCTAGAATAGGCACAGAGCGAAGGTGTGCTACTGAAGTTGACATTGCTCTGACTGAGTGTGCTTTTACTCGCCCTTGAACAGTAAGGCCTGCTTTTTCATAACAAAATTGTATGCAATCTGCTAGCCAGTTTGACAGAGTATGCTTACCCACTGCTTTACCTGGTTTGTTTGGATCATAGGATACAAACAGCTGACTGGATTTCCTTTGGGCTGTTGTGCGGTTTAAATAGAAGGATAACGCACGCTTACAGTCCAAAGTGTGTAAGGCTCTTTCACCCTGATGGGAATGAGGCCTAGGAAAGAATGTTGGTAAAACTATGGATTGGTTCAAGTGAAATTCCGTAACAACCTTAGGAAGGAATTTTGGATGTGTACGGAGGACTACTCTGTCATGTAGGAACTTTGTAAAAGGTTCGTATGTGACTAGCGCTTGTAGTTCGCTGACCCTTCTAGCTGATGTAATGGCTATGAGAAATACCGTTTTCCAAGTAAGGTATTTAAGGTCACAGGTAAGTATTTTCTCCTTTCCTAGTGTATACACAGATGGATAGGGTGGGAGGCTGCCCACAGTCCAGTCAACACTGCATGTGCAAAGGCTGCATCCTCCCGGGCCTGCACATCCAGACGATAATACCTGGAAAAGCTATGTATAGAGGACCACGTTGCAGCTTAGCAAATGTCGATGGGAGACAACAATCTAACCTTCACCCATGACACTTCCTGAGTCTGAGTGGAATGTGCCCTAACATGAGTAGGAAACAGCTTTTCAGCATCCACATATGCAGCGGTGACTACCTCCTTAATCCAGCGAGTTACTATAGCCTGCTTTTCTCCACCAGGAAGGACAAACAGACCATCTTTCTTTCAGAAAGGCTTAGAAAGCTCCAGATACTGCTTGACATGTCTCTTGACATCCAAGGGATGCATCTCTCACTTATCCAAGGATGGCAAGGAAATGGACTGATTCAAGTGAAAATATGAGACCACTTTAGGCAAGAAAGAGGGAACAGTATGCAGCTGTATTGCTCCTGGAGTCACCTGAAGGAACGGCTCCTGGCATTCAAGGCCTGCAGGTTGTTGTTTAACGTGCAGAACATGCTGCCATGAGAAACAGTTTTCAAAATCAATTACTGCAAGAAAAGGCTATGCAGCAGTCAAAATGTAAGGCCTGCCAAGAAATCAAGCACCAGGTTAATACTATACAAGAGAACCGGTAACTGCAAGGGAGAATGAAGATGTTTCACTCCCTTCAAGAAAAAGGCCATATCAGGATGAGACTATAAGGATACACCATTCACCTGGCCCCAGAAACAGGCAAGAGGCCAACCCTTTTATTTAACCCATCCTGCACAAATTCCAAAAAGAGCGGGATCTTAACTGAATGAGGAAGCACACCTTCATCCTCACACCAAGCCTCAAACACCCGCCAAACCCGCTCATAGGCTAAGGAAGTGGAGAACATTCGAGCTCGTAGCAAGGTGGCAATCACTGCAGAAGAATAGCCACGCTTCAACAAGCATGCCCTCTCAAGAGCCATACCGTAAGACAAAATAGAGTCAGATCTTTGTGAAGGACAGGCCCCTGCTGCAACAGATTTTTATGTAGCAGAAGACAAAAGGGGGTCTCTACCAGGAGTCTTTGCAGATCTGCATACTATGGTCTTCTGGAACAATCCGGTGCCACCAAGAGCACCTCTGTGGCCTTCGATCCTGCGAATTACTCTGCACAACAGGGGCCATAGAGGAAAGCATACAGCAGCTTGACTTCTGGCCAAACCTGCATGACAGCATAGATACCCAAGGAACTCTGATCTCTCCTGCAACTGAAGGAACTTCGCATTGCAAGAAGTTGCCAGCAGATCTAGGAACAGAAAGCTCCAGAGATCTACTATGAGCTGAAACGCCTCTTCCGACAATATCCATTCCCCTGGGTCCAGAGTCTTCCTGCTGAGAAAATCTGCCCTTATGTTGTCTTTTCTTGCTGTGTGGGAGGCCGAAATCACCTGGAGATGCCTTTCCGCCCATTCCATAAGTTGTTCTATTTCCTGCAATACATGCTGTCTCTTGGTTCGTCCCTGCTGACTGATGTAAGCCACTGTTGCTGCGTTGTCAGATATTACTTGGACCGCTTGACCCTGCAGTCTGTCGCTCAACTGCAAGCATGCCAACTGGACAGCCTGGGCTTCCAGGCGATTGATGCTCGAGAGGGACATCTGTATTCCAGAGTCCTTGCGCTGTTAGTTCTTGACAGTGAGTTCCCCAATCCTGGATACTCACATCTGTTGTGAGTATTAACTAGTCCAGCGATGTCAGGGCAACTCCCTTTCTCAGATGATCCTCCTGCAAACACCATGGGAGGTGAGAGCAGGTTTCCATCAGCAAGTGAGGCCAAACCGAATAGTCCTCAGACTGTGGGTTTCAACGATACAGCAGAGAGTGCTGAAGAGGACGCACTTGTGCTCTTGTCCACGGCACCACTTCCAGGGTTGCCACCATCAAACCAAATACCTGTAGATAAGACCACACTGTCGGACCTATAGTGTTCACCAAAAGATGCATCTGTTACATCAACTTCTGAATCTGAAATTCTGGCAGGAAACTTTTGTCCTGCCTCGTGTCAAACCAAACACCCAGATACTCCAATAACTGAGATGGCTGAAGATTACTTTTGGCCAGGTCCATAAACCAACAGAGCTCCTGCAACAAGGTGGTGTCACTTTGCGGGTCACTAGGCAGCTCTCTTCTAGAGACTTGGCTTGAATCAGCCAGTCATCCAAATACAGGTGTACTAGGATTTCATCCTTTCAACTCTGCTGCCACAACCACCATAACCTTGGAAAAATTTCTAGGAGTGGTGGTTAGACCAAAAGGCAGCGCCCAAAACTGACTGTGGCACCCCAACACCATGAAATGCAGAAAACGATGGTGCTCCAATCCAATGGGAATATGGAGGAAGGCCTCAGACAGATCTAGGGAAGTCAGAAATTCCCCCAACTGCATGGCCATCATCACTGAGCACAAGGTTTCCATACGAAAATGAGTCACCCACAAATGAATATTGACTCCCTTGAGATACAAGATGAGACGAAATGGGCCCTCCTTCTTGGGCACCACAAAATAAATGGAATATCTCACCATACTTTCTTGATATTTAGGCACTGGAACAGCAGCCCTCAGACTGACGAGTTGCCAGCGTAGATTCTACTGCCTGCTTCTTCTGAACACGTCCCAAGAAACAATGCAAAATTGCAGTGCATATCCTTCTTACATCACTTCCAGGACCCACTAATCCAATGTAATCTCTACCCACATCTGATAAAAGAGATAGAGGGGTTCCCTCTCTCTTGTTCCCAAGGGTGGGTCAGCAAACCTTCATTGAGAGGCTACCCGAGCCCATGCCACATTTGGGCTGTCTGGGACGAAAGGACAGATCTTCTGAAATGCAGAGTCCTCTGAAAGGTTGTCCCTCTGTAGAGATGAAACCACTTGGAACTCCTGAGGTGAACCCTCAGAAAGGGGCAAAGCAACTGCTTCTTATGCTCTGGCAACCGAGGAACAGGGGCTTTGTCCCACTTACTGGCCAGTTTTTCCAACTTGCTCCCATACAAAAGCGAACCTTTAAAAGGCAATGTCCTAAAAGTAGCTTTGGAGGTCACATTGGCCAACATATTTTACAACCATAATTGACTCCTGGCAGCTTTTATCGAAGCCACTCTTCTATTCAAGGTATGGACCAAATCGCAGTCTGCGTCTGCTAAAATGACAGCAGCGTGTTCCATAACTGTTTTGGAATTCACTCCAGAATCATCAACCTCCTCAGAGAGAAGCAGACAAGAGTGAGTCACCAGGGCACAACAGGAAGATATTTGCAATGTCATTGCCACTGTTTCAAATGCTTGCTTAAGGATGGCCTTAAACATACTATCATGCACATCCTTCAAGGCTGCTCTCCTCCCTCCACGTGGATAGTCTGCTTAGATACGGTACAGATAAGCACATCCACATTTGAAAAACACTGACCTTCTCTCACCATTGGATCCAAGGGGTACAGATCTTCCAATTTCTGATCCCCTTTGAAATTTGCTTCCAGACAGTCTGATTCAAGATCAATCAATTCTTGAATGGCTTCCATAACAGGGCAAAAATAAGAGGCTTTATGCAAGGAAACCAAAATGGGATTTTTTTTTGGCTCCGATATGGAATCTACCCTAGGCAATCCAAGTATTTTCAAATTGTGGGAAATTAGGGCCAGCAGTTTATCTCTGTGAAAGATCCGCAACATAGTCTTATACGGTTCCAGTCCCAGAGGAATTTTCCCATCTTCCAGAGAGAGTCAGGTTCTGCCTCATCATCAGTGCCATCTGGATTCCTGTCGGGATTACCCGCAGCTAACTGAGGTGTGCTTTTCCAGTTCTATTTTTAAGCGCCAGACAGAGGAGCCACCATTTGAGGATCTGACCTGACAGGATTGGGCGGGGCTGAGGACTATGCCTGAAGAAAGGATTGCAATTCTTGAAGAAAAAAAAAAAGGATCCATGCCAAAACCAGAAGGCACTTGTGCAGGGCCCAGTGAGCTGCCATACCCTGCACAGGAACTAGTCAAGTGAGCTCCAAGGTCAAGCATTCCTCCGGACAAATCATTAACTAGGCCATCATCAGGCTGGGAAGAACCAGGCTTCAAATCAGAGGAAGATAATTCTCCCTCAGCCTCTAAGCAGCGCTGACACATGTTATAGGGCAGCCTAGGCTGAGATGCCTGAATATGACAGGCAACAAAGAGAAAGCTGCTTAAGTTTCTTGGTCACTGGCGCCATTAGTTCATCAGTTTGCTTAACAGGTGACTGAAGATGTGCTTCCAGTTGATTCGCACTGAAAAAATTTAAGTACACAAAATTAGGCATCCCAAATCTATACGCACAAAACTAAGTGCACTGACACTGTGCCAAACCTGGGCGAACAACCAATATGTTTTAGAATGTGCGCACAGATAGTGCACCCAAAAGAAATTGGGTGCACCATTCGATGCACAGCCGGACGCACTGTGCACACAGACTGTCCTGTAGAGGACAGCTGAACAAGCAAAGAAGTGTGCGAAAACACTGCTGCAGCCTACCACGCAGCGCATAGGGAAAAAAAGCCCCCCACAAAACCCCTAAAAGCGAGGCCTAGCCAACCCGGGCTGCTCAACCTGCCAGGTTACCCAGTTCCCTTAACCTCAACAGGAGCAGGAACGAATGTCAGAATGGCGCGCCGAGCACAGAGACTGGAGGAAGTCCTACACAAACCCTCTAACTGACTTTTTTTTTTTTTTTTTTTAAACTTACCTAAGCTCAGCCCTTCCTGGCTGAGTAAAGAGACTGTCTATGGCTGCAGGGGGAGAGAGCATCTGCCGTCACCACCGTGCTCGGCTTCCTACACCTGCTGCCTTTAAGATGTACAATCAGCTAAGTCCATGCTGGCTGAAACACCAGCTTCCGGACCAAGGCACACATCTGAAGAACCACAGAAATCACCTCAGGAATTCTCAACAGGGAAAGGGACTATTTGGTATCTCCGCAGGAACTTCCTTTATAAAATTCTCCTTCTATAATCTGAAGTAATCCCCAGTAGGGAGATGCATGTCCACCATCTGCTGGAGACTGAGAATACTAGAAGAAAATTACTTCTTACCTGCTAATTTTCGTTCCTGTAGTACTAAGGATCAGTCCAGACGGTGGGTTAAGTTCCCCGTCCAGCAGATGGAGTCAGAGTAAACTTTGGAGGGTGCTGGTATATAAGCTAGTGCACCCTCCTAGATCCTCAGTATCGACAATATCAAAGCCAAGCCAGAGCACTGGACAGATCAAGGATGATGGATCAAGCATATTCGCAACCATAATAACGCAAACTTTGAACAAAATTATGCAACGTGCAATGAGAACTGTCGAACAGAAACAAGACACAAAGTCAAGAACCCCCGAAGAGGAAAGAGCAGAGAACAGTAGGACAGAAAAGAATAGCCGAGCAGGTTCACCCCTAGATCTAACACAATCAGGGTGGGCGTCTGGACTGATCCTTAGTACTACAGGAATGAAAATTAGCAGGTAAGAAGTAATTTTCTTTTCCCTGTACGTACAGGATCAGTCCAGACTGTGGGATGTACCAAAGCTTCCCTAAACCGGGTGGGTCCCTGAGAACCCTGCTCGAAGTACCCTGTCCCCAAAAGATCCAGACTCTGCTGGAGCCGGTAGTGTCTGGAAAAAGTGTGGAGGGACTTCCAAGTCGCCGCCCGACAGATTTCCTGTGCGGAGACGAACTGAGACTCTGCGCAGGAAGTGGCCTGGGCTCACAGAGAATGGGCCTTGATGCCTGCCGGAGGATCTTTCCCCGAACCAATGTAAGCAGAAGCCACCGCCTCCTTGAGCCAGCGCGAGATAGTAGTCTTTGACGCCTGGTGGCCCTTTCTGGCTCCGGACCAGAGTACGAAGAGATGATCGGAGACCCTAAATTCATTCGTCACCTCCAAATAGCGGAGAAGTGTCCGTTTCACATCCAGGCGCCGGAGGGCCGAAGGAGCGTCCGTCGGGAAAGATGGAAGTTCCACTACCTGGTTCATGTGAAACGAGGAAACCACCTTAGGCAGGAACGAAGGAACTGTTCGTAGGTAAACCCCGGAGTCTGTGAATCGCAGGAAAGGCTCCCTGCACGACAGCGCTTGTAGTTCCGAGATACGCCGTGCCGAGGCTATAGCAACCAGGAAAATCGTCTTTAGGGTAACATCCTTAAGGGAAGCCTGATGCAAAGGCTCGAAGGGGAGCCCTCCCAGGGCTCGTAACACCAAATTGAGGTTCCAGGACAGACAAAGAGGACGCACCGGTGGCCGCAAGTGCTTGACTCCCCTGAGGAACCGTGATATGTCCGGATGGAATGACGGGTCTGACCTTGCCGAGGCGCGAGCCAAGGAAGCGAGTGCGGACACCTGCACTCTCAGTGAATTGTAGGAGAGACCCTTCTCCAGTCCCTCCTGCAAAAACGCCAGGATATGTTGGCGGGAAGCTGCGGTCGCGCGAGCGCCCCGCACCGAGCACCAAACTTCAAATACCTTCCACACCCGCACATAGGCGACCGATGTTGAAGTCTTACGCGCCTTGAGGAGTGTATCCACCACGGGAATAGCGTAGCCCTTGCTCAGGAGGCCCCTCCTTTCAAAAGCCACGCCGCAAGACAAAAGTGTGCCGCCTGCTCCGAAAATACTGGTCCCTGATGACGGAGACGCGATAGGTGCATGAGCCGAAGTGGACCGTCCACCGCCACGCTGAGGAGATCCGCGAACCATGGGTGCCGCGGCCATTCCGGAGCCACTAGGATGACCCGACCGTGGTGTCGCTCTATCCTCCGTATCACCTTTCCCACCAGAGGCCAGGGAGGAAAGACATAGAGCAGAAGCTGAGGAGGCCATGGGAGAACTAGAGCATCGACGCCTTCCGCGCCACGCTCCCTTCTGCGGCTGAAGAACCGGGGAGCTTTTGCGTTGGAGGCGGACGCCATGAGATCCATCGCGGGCGTCCCCCAACGGCGGGAAGCCCAGGACCTGGAGATAATCCCACGCCGTGTGTGCCGGAAGGGAAGCAAACCGGATGATTTGATCCCGCAGTGATTGAGCCTTGTCCGGACGCAAGAAGACCTTGCCCAGAGCCATGTCGAAATGCGCCCCCAGGAAATCCAACTGTTGGGCTGGAAGCAGGCTGCTCTTGCCAAAGTTCACCACCCAACCAAGGGACTGTAGGAAGGTCACTACTCTGTTGACCGCCGCCCGTCCCTGCGGCAGAGACTTCACTCGAATGAGCCAGTCGTCCAAGTAAGGGTGAATCAAAATGCCTTCCCTTCGGAGTGCGGCTGCTACCACCACCATAATCTTGGTAAAGGTTCTGGGCGCGGTTGCCAGCCCGAAGGGCAGTGCCTGGAACTGAAAATGTTGACCCAAGATTTTGAAGCGAAGGAATTTCTGATGGGCCGGGTGGATCGGAATATGCAGATATGCTTCCATGAGATCGAGGGAGGCCAGGAACTCCCCTTGATGCACCGCCGCAATGACAGAGCGGAGCGTTTCCATGCGAAACTTGGAGATCCGGAGCATCTTGTTGACTTCCTTGAGGTCCAGAATGGGACGAAAGGATCCGTCCTTTTTGGGAACCACGAAGTAAATCGAATAATGCCCCGAGCCCACGTCTCCTGAGGGGATGGGCGAGATGGCTCCCAGGTCCAGAAGCCTGTCCAGCGTGTGTTGTACCCCCAGGCGCTTGTGACTTGACCCGCAGGGAGAGAAGACGAACCGGTCCCTGGGAGACCGAACAAATTCCAACGCGTAACCGTGTCTTAGGATGTTTAGGACCCATTGGTCCGTGGTGATGTTGGTCCACTCCTCGCGAAACAAAGCGATGCGACCTCCAATCCGGGGTAGGGAGGAGTGGACTGGCCTGGCATCATTGAGGAGGCTTGCCAGAGGCCCCCTGGGTCGAGGAGTCCCTGGAGGGTCTGCGCCCTCGAAAGGGCCGAGTCCACGTTTGTGACCGGGTTGATGGTGTCCTAGGGCCTTGTGGCCTGGAGCCCCGGTAACGCCTCTGAGTGCGGTACCGAGTCCTGGTAGTCCCAGAAAACGGACGAAAACCACGCTGGCGATCCTCAGGCAACCTGTGCACCGAATTTTCCCCCAGGGTCTGGATGATCTGATCGAGGTCCTCACCAAAGAGAAACCTGCCCTTGAAGGGCAAAGCCCCCAGGCTAGCCTTGGAGGAAGCGTCCGCTGCCCAGTTCCGGAGCCACAGGAGGCGTCTGGCGGAAACAGCTGATGCCATGGTCCTCGCCAGGACCCGCAGCAGGTCGTGCAACGTATCTGCCCCGTAAGCAATGACCGCCTCCAGACAGTCTGCCTGGGCCGCCTCCTCTGATGGTAACTGTTGAGAGGTGAGGAGCTGTTGAACCCATCGAAGACCGGCTCTCTGGGTAAGAGAACCGCAGATGGCTGCCCGGACCCCCAGCGCCGAGACCTCAAAGATCTTCTTGAGGGCGACCTCCAGCTTTCTATCCTGTATATCCCGAAGCGCAGTGCCCCCTGTGACCGGGATTGTAGTTCTCTTCGTGATGGCGGACACCGCCGAATCAACCTTGGGGACCTTGAGAAGGTCCAGGAAGTCCCCCGGTAGAGGATAGAGCTTATCCATAGCCCTGCCAACCCGAAGGGACGCCTCCGGGTTGTCACACTCCCTCACGAGAAGCTGGAGAAAGGAATCGTGGATAGGAAAGGTCCTTGCCAGGGGACGCAAGCCCGCCAAGACGGGATCTCCCTTGGTGGTAGCGGAGGCTACTGAGGGGGCCGGGGGTCCCGGAGGCTCAATGGGAGGATCGAGGTCCAATTCCTGGAGAACGTGGGGGATGAGGTCCGCCAATTCCTCCTTGCGAAAAATGCGGAGCACCCATAGGTCATCGCATTCTAAGTGCGCTGCCAAGCTTGGATCATCGTCCATGTGCGATGCTGGGTCGCCCCCCAGGTCCGGTGAGGGCGACGTTCCACCCAGGGATAGAGGTACACTCAGGGGCAACCTGGGGCCGCCCCCCACAGCCCCCGGTCCCGAAGCCGTAGTGCCCGAGATTCTGGGAGCTTTAGCGGGAGGAGGAGAGGCGACTGGCCCCCCCCTGCGGATTCAAACTCTGTAGGTAAGCCTGGTGCATGAGCACCACGAAATCCGCCGAAAAACTGAGCGGCCCAGCCGGTGGGGGGGGGGGCAAGGGGTCCCTGGAGAGTCCGGACGTGGAAGGGAGAGGCCCCGAATCCAAACTCGGGGGTGCGAGCGGCAAGAAATCCTCTGTAGGCTCCTCCGCGTCTGAGCCCACGCTGCCTTCTAGTTCCAAAATGGCCGACGTTCCCGCCAAAGAAGGTGGCGGGGCTAACCCCCGAGGCCTGGGGCGCTTGGAGCGCGGCGGCAAAATTGTCGGTGGAGCAGTGCTCGTCTCCCCCCCCCCCGGGGAGGCACCAGCCGCATGGACTGTCCCTCGAGGTGCCCTGACCCGGTCCGCCGCAGGACGGACAACGAGCACGTTGCATCGCGCGAGGTTAAGGACGGGCGCCAAACGCCGAGAGCGGCGAGCAGGAGATCGTGCCGCGGGAGGAGCGGGCTTGCCTTGCCCTCACTCAACTGCCAAATCACCCTCAACCCCGGGGGCGGCAGGGGAATGGGACCTCCGTGCCGCCTGCGGCCCCGGGGAATGAAACATCGCAGGGCTGCGGGGGAGGTGAGAAACTGCGGAGGAAAGGAGGGAAGAGGCTGGCACCACCAGCATCCACTTACTGCGCCGAAACTGAGCTGAAAATGAAGGAAACACAAGGAAAAAATAAAACCTCCCCCAAGCTTACCCCTGACAATCACCAGAAGAGTGAGCGAGGAAGGGAAAAGGAAGAGGCAGTCCTGATGGCAGGTAGTGCACAGGAGCCAAGCACAAACCGGCTCCTCCTGACAGGAACAAAACTTTTTTTTTTTTTTACAGCTTGATCCACCAAAAAGAAAGAGATAAGAATAAAGTCTATATATATAGCGTAGAACCACTAAGTAGGGGGAACAACGGGTTCCCTTCCTCACATCTGCTGGAGTCAGAGAGATACTGAGGATCTAGGAGGGTGCACTAGCTTATTTATTTATTTATTTATTAACTTTTATTTACCGACATTCGTGGAGCACATCATGCCGGTTTACAAAGAACTCAGGCGGGAAATACAATGAAACAATATAACAATATAACAATATAATATAATATAGCTTATATACCAGCACCCTCCAAAGTTTACTCTGACTCCATCTGCTGGACGGGGGACATAACCCACCGTCTGGACTGATTCTGTACGTACAGGGAACAAGCTGATATTACTGCAGGAGTATATATATATACTGTGATGTCAGTTTGAGCCGTCTCTATTTGCTGGTAGAGGTGCATAACCCACTGGTCCTGAGTCCATCTGTCTACATACTAGGAAATATGATTTCTAAGTGCTATTTTTTAAATAGACATCTTAAGCAGTGGAGGAAACATAAGGTAGTTATTCAGTTTAACCATTTTGTACAAAAGTGCTATATAAAATGTAGAGAATTAAAATGGCTCAGAAAACCCTCAGGAAATCTTTGTACTCACTGCACTAATAATGAGCCTGATAGGTACAGTAGCATGAGTCTTGTTTATTAGTTTTAGAGGGAGAGCTTTCCAACTTCCAGATGTAAGGTCACCAAAGTCTAGACCATCTGCCTTACCCACATCAACCTGTTTAAAAAGAAAAAAATATTCAAAGCATTAACTAGAAAAGTTTTTCTATAATAGAAAAATTACTACTATAAGTTTAAGAACAACTTATTTATTCAAACTTATTAATCTCAAGGCAAGTTACAAGCAAACAAGATGTACAATTAGGGACCTTTGTTTTCAGTTTTTATTATTCTTGGGAATTTCTGTGATATATATATAAAAAAAAGTGGAAAATGACTTCCACTGATTTTTTCCTGTGTTATAACAGTCATTATTCCACTGGCTTTGTTACATTAAAATTCCCTGAAAAAAAATAAAATAAAAACTGAAAATGAAGGTCCGTTTGTATAATACAAAATTTTATTCCTCACTATATGAAAAATTGGGTCATGGGCCTTGTTGGGAGTAAAGGTATATAAATAAGATGTTTCACTGAATTAAAAACATTGCTGAGAGAAAAAAATTGAGTAACTACAAATTGCTGCTCAGCATCATCCCTGGCTTCATCATGTGAATGGCAGTTCAAGAAAGGTGGCCTTTTTTGTGTGTGCTGAGGAGAATACAGGGTGTTGTGAAGGAAAACAAAGACATTAAAGAATAACAGATGACTAAGCAAACTGTTTCCCTGTTGAGGATAACTGTTGGAGATAAAACTGAAACAGAGGAAATTCAGGAGACCACAAGATCATCTCTCTAAACATACATAAAGATTTATACTATTCTGCTTATCTACATGTCAAACTATTTGGTGACCTATGTGTAAATGTGTTACCATAGACTACAGATATGTCATACATGAAAGCAGAAAGATCAATCTGCACATATGGTCTGTCCAATTTCTACATGTACGCATCTACATTTTAAAAACATCTCACATTAATAACTAATGTCAAGACACCTTAATTCCAGCAAAGAGATCAAGATTTGAAGGGAAACAGTGATGTTCTTTATTACAAAATAAAGGCAGTACATGGTTTGGAGGTACTGGTTCCCATGAAAATGAGTAAATTTAAAATCTTAACCTTGATAATTAAGACTTTAAAGCATAATGGTCCAGGTTACCTTAAATCTCTTATACTTCTCTACATTCCAGCCCTACCATTACAGTCTGGAGGGAAAAACTTAGTCAGTGCCCTCTGTTAAAAGTGCACACCTAGTTGGAACCAGGCGCCTGGCATTCTCAATTTCTAGTCCTAGCTGCTGGACCAGATTGTTAGTGAGACGTAACTGATATAGTTGAGTTTCATAAATAATTTGAGGCTTATGCTTAATTGTCTGAGGTAAAGTGACAAAGGCCAAGGTGGATAAAATTTTACGTATCATTTTAATGAATTATCACTGTTATTTGTTTTTTGCTATGTTTTTTTATTTTTAGATAATATATTTTGCCTAGCACAATTTTGTTATAGGGAGATGATAATTAATACATAAAATAAATACTGTACTGCAGTGTGGGATAAATGGAAGACTAATGGCTAACATTGAGTACTAAAATCATCAACAAGAGTTTTTGAATGCTTGGTCTTCTTCAAAGCTGACTCTACCACCACGGGAGTTATACCTTTTATGACAAAACAAGGTTGACATTGTAGTTAAGATCCAGCTTCCTTGCTACAGATAGGGTAGATAATACCATTTACAACATTTTTATTTGAGTTCTAGTACAACCATGTACTGGGACTGCCACTACTTGTCTTGGAACTTGGATATATTTAAAGACTTTCATTTTCAGTTTTTATTTTTTTTCCACTTAGCAGTGTTTATTATAAACGTGAGAGAAAACTGTGGAAAAAAGGATTCAAAATTTCTAGGCAAATATTTTTGTTCTTATTTTAACAAACACTGAAATTCCCAGGAAAAAAAAACAAACCCAAAAAACTGAAAACGAAGAATACTAGATATATTTTAATTTAGGACACCAAATCTCTTCTTTAGGTTCTGTCTCCACTTGAAAGGTAAATGGAATCATTTGGCTATTTTTTTAAGTGAAGATCAATATGACATATCCTTTGGCAGAGATGTACTTCTAGGAGTTTGAAGAACAGGATCTGATGGAAGGTCTGTAGATTCTTCATCAGAATAGTATGAGAGAATTATATGATTGTTTTCCCCCTCTTAATAGTCCAAATTAGGCAACCCTGGTCCTCAAGTGCCACAAACTAATTAGGATATCAAGAAATTAATAATGAATATTCATGAGATGTATTTCCAGGCAAATGCGTCTTATGCATTTTCATTGTGGACATTCTGAAAACTAAACCAAATTGCAGCACTCAAATAGGAGTTGCTTCCCTGATTACTGGAGATTATTCTGATGATGCTCTATCCTTGGACAAAGGTGAAAGCCGAGACTTAAAATGCAGTTCAAGCTTCATGATATCTTGCTTAGGTTGATATAGTAGAACAAAATTAATTAAATTTCTGGGCCACAGATTCCAAAATAAGAGCCTGAGATGGAGGAAAGAAAACCAGGAATGTTAGTAAAGTTATTTTTGACAGTTAAGCTACATTTTCCTCACAACACTGAAGTATCCAATACTAGGGGAAGGAATCCCATAGAAAAGCTATCTGATTCCAGTACTAAGATCACTATAGTTTGTTTAGATTCCAAATTAATTATTTTTTTTAGCTCATTGGCACTAACATATGTCATTGTGCCAACAAGAATATGGATCCTTTAGTTGTCAGTGAGACACTTCTTCCAAGTAATAAAGGCATCTTATGTATATGCCGAAGAATCCGCAGCATGAGCTAAGTATCTCTGACCTTCTTGCTTCATCGTATGCAGTTTCCCTCCCTCTTAAATAGAAAGGGAATGATACCTGCGCAGAGCCTTCCAAAGTCATCGCATGAGCAAAAAATATGTCCTTTTGCACAAATGGACAACAAAAAGACTGAGAAGACTCACATGGCAGAGGTGGCACAAAAGGCCTGGGCACATATTCAGAAAAGTTCAGTTTTTTGTAACACAGAGAGCTTTTCCATCTCAATGTCATCAAATAACAATCAACCAGAAAAGTTGGGTGATATTCTACTTGTCCACGGAGAAAGCAAAATTGCTTACCTGTAATAGGTGATATCCCAGGACAGCAGGATATAGCCCTCACATATGGGCTGACATCATTGATGGAGCCCAGGCACACCTGAGGCCAATGAGCTTGCTCAGCATGCCATAATCCCTGCAGCCACAGGGGTGTCCCTTCAATCTCGTTGGTAGCAATAAGTGTGAGCGCAAAAAATAAAATAAAACGTATCGGACCCAACTCCAAGGGGTGGCGAGTGGGTTTCGTGAGGACTATATCCTGCTGTCCTGGGATAACACCTATTACAGGTAAGCAATTTTGCTTTATCCCAGGACAAGCAGGATAATAGTCCTCACATATGGATGATTAGCAAGCTACAGGATGAGTCATATTTCCTTTGGACAAACAGCGCACAACTAGTGCAACAGGCACAACTGGTGCATTGTAGGAAAAAATGAGGCAGCCTGAAATCACAGCAGACTGGATGTGGAAGGAGTTGGAGATTAAACTGAGAACAAGTTTCTTAAAACAGATTGACCATAGGCTGAATCTTGTCGTCCTTTGTCCAAATAGTAATGTACTGCAAAGGTGTGACGAGAACTCCAAGTTGCAGCTTTACAGATATCAGCAATAGGCATTGAACGGTAGTGTACTACTGATTTTGACATAGCTCTTACTGAATGCACCTTTACTCGCCCATAGAGAGGAAGGCCTGCTTTCTCATAGCAGAATTCGATACAGTCTGCTAGCCAGTTGGAGAGTGTTTGTTTGCCCACTGCAACTCCTGGCTTGTTTTTATCAAAAGAAACAAAGATTTGGGTGGATTTTCTATGGACTGCAGTGCGGTCAAGATAAAATGCAAGTGCGCGTTTACAGTCCAAGGTGTGTAAAACTCTCGCCCTGGTGAGAGTGAGGCCTTGGGAACAAAGTGAGCAAAACTATGGATTGGTTAAGGTGAAAATATGTTACCATCTTAGGCAAGACTTAGCGGAGGACCACTCTGTCATGTAGGAATCTTGTATAGGGTGAGTAAGTAACAAGAGCTTGTAACTCACTGACCTGCCTAGCAGATGTAATGGTTACTGAGAATAGTACTTTCCATGTAAGAAATTTTTTATCACAGGAATGCAAAGGCTCAAACGGGGGTTGCATGAGCCTTGCAAGGACATTTAGATCCCATTCCGTAACTGGTGGTCGAATGGGAGGCTTAAGTTGAAGTAAGCCCCTCATAAACCAACCCACTAGGGGTTGCGCTGTTATTGAGGAATCTCCTATTCCCTTGTGATATGCTGCAATGGCACTCAGGTGTACATGCACAGAAGAAGTCTGGAGACCAGAATCAGAGAGGTGACACTGATAGTCTAATAGAGAAGGAGAGGGGCAGGAGAAAGGATCAATACCTTTTGGTGTGCACCACTTGCTAAATCTAGTCCACTTAGAGCGGTAAGATTTACATGTGGAAGGCTTTCGTGAAGCTACGAGTGGAAAGATTGAGCGGTTGTAGGATTAAGCTTTCAACATCCAAGCTGTTAGGGCAAGGGTTGGTAGGTTGGGATGGCGCAACATGCCTTGGTTCTGAGTTATGAGAGTGGGTGCTGTGCCCAGTCGAATGGGATCTGAGATCGAGGAGTATGAGAAACCATACTTGTCGAGGCCAGTACAGGGCTATGAGGATCATGGTCCCTCTGTCCTGCTGTAGCTTCACGAGAGTTTTGGATAGGAGCGGAATCGGAGGATACGCATATGGAAGTCCTGTGTTCCAGGGGTGAGCCAAGGTGTCCCTGGGGAACGTTTGTCAACGGCTGTGGAGGGAGCAGAACCTTCCCACTTTGTGGTTCAGTTTGGATGCAAAGAGGTCTATGGTTGGGTGACCCCAGCGTTGAAAGATTTTGCTCACTACACAGGGATCCAGAGACTATTCGTGGGGATGGAAACGTCGACTGAGATTGTCCGCTAGGACGTTTTGAATGCCTGCTAGATAAGTTGCTCGGAGATGCATGGAGTGCTCGAGAACCCAGGCCCAAATCTGTACTGCTTCTTGACATAGCAGATAAGGGCCCGTGCCTCCCTGCTTGTTTATGTACCACATTGCTACTGTGTTGTCTGTTTGTATCAGCACAATATTGTTTGAGAGGCAATCTTTAAAGGCATAAAGGGCATAAAGAATCGCTCGAAGTTCTAAGAAGTTGATCTGACAGTTCATTTCGAGCGTAGTCCACGTACCTTGTGTTTGAAGGTTGTTGACGTGACCCCCCATCCCAAGTTGGAGGCATCTGTGGTCAAGATGACTTGCGGAGTCAGTTGCTGGAATGGTAGACCAGCTTGTAAGACAGTTCGGTTTGTCCACCAGTGGAGCGAAAGTCATAACTGGTGGGTGACCTGTACTGTGTACGACAGTGGTTGAAAAGCTTGGAGCCCTTGAGATTTCAAACTCCATTGAGTTCTTCACATGGCTAATTTCGCCATGGGGTCACATGTACTGTAGAAGCCATGTGGCCCAGTAGTACGAGAAGTTGATGGGCAGGGGCAAACTCGCAGTGGGTTATAGAGTTTGCTAAGTGTGCGAGATTGTTCGCAGGGTCGTCTGGAAGAAAAGCTTTTGCCACTGTGGTGTCGAGGTCTGCTCCGACGAATGTGAGGAGCTGAGACGAGTCGATGTGGGATTTTTGATAGTTGATTAAAAATCCCAGTGCGTGTAATATTCATACTGTGCTTTCTAAGGCAGATAGAGCTCCCTGTCTGGATGGACTCCTGATTAGCCAATCGCCTAGGTAGGGAAAAACATGAATGCTGTTTTTTCTGCGATGCGCCGCAGCCACCGCAAGACATTTCGTGAACACTCGAGGTGCAGAGACTAGTCCGAATGGTAGGACACGGTACTGGTAATGATGTCTTCCCACTACAAATCGAAGGTACTTGCGATGTTGTGTGGAAATGGGTATGTGCGCGTAGGCGTCTTGAAGATCCAGAGAACAGAGCCAATCTCCTTGATGTAGCAAAGGAAGGATGGTTGCCAAGGTTACCATCCTGAACTTTTTTTTTGGAGAAATTTGTTGAGATTGCGGAGGTCTAGGATGGGTCAGAGACCACCTGATTTCTTTGGAATTAGGAAATATTGGGAATAGAACCCTCTGCCTTGTTGAGACCGGAGAACGGCTTTGACAGCCCTGGCAGTCAGCAGGGTGGAGAGTTCTAGTTGAAGTTGAGATGTGACAACAGAGATTGTCCATAGAGGAATCTGTGGAGAATGCGAGGGTATCATGGTGAATTTGACACGGTATCCCCGATTCAATATGGCTAATACCAATTGATCTTTGGTGATGAGACTCCAATTAGTGCTTTAAATAATGGAATCAACCTCCTACTGGTAAGTAGGGTTTGGGATTGATGGAGAGGCTTCTGTTCTCTTGCTTCTCTTCAAAACCCAGATGCTGGTCCAGTTTGTGGAGGTGGCAGGATTTTTGTTTGCTTTGGTTGACGTGAACGTCCTCTTTGTGGTGGATGGAAAAGGCGTGCTGAAGAAGTAGGCAGATGATAGGGCCTTCTGGTATCCATTCTTGTAGGTTTCCATACTGAGGACGGTTGGTCCGAAGGCAATTTGGAGAGCTGGCGGAGTGTCTCATGGTGATCTTTTAGTTGGGAGACAGTGACCTGAATCTTTTCTCCGAAGAGATGGTCTCCAGTACATGGGAGATCTGCCAGTCTTCTCTTGGACTTCCAACATGAGATCAGAGGCCTTAAGCCAAGCCCACCCTTGTGCACAGATTCCCACTGCTGACAGACGGGCAGATGTTTCAAACGAGTCATAAGCGGCCCGTACTTCATGTTTGCCGGAATCTATGCCTTTGGCAATAAGAGTGTTAAGTGTCAGCTGCTGTTGTTGCTGAGGAAGATTATCAGCAATATCTTGGACTTGCTTCCATAAGTTTCTTAGATATTGCGTCATATAAAGCTGATATGCCGCAGTACTAGTCACAAGCATGGATCCTTGAAAGACTTTTCTTCCCAACCCATCCAAGAATTTCTGTTCCTTTCCTGGAGCAGCAGAGGAATGTGGTTTTTGCTTCTTTTCCTTTCTCTGAGCCGATTCAACAACCACTGATTGGTGTGGCAATTGTGGCTTCTGAAAACCTGGAGTAAGTTGAACCAGGTATGTCGCGTCTGTTCTGTTGATAGCTGGTACAGAACAAGGATGCTCCCATAAGTGATGCTGAAGTTCCAAAAGCACTTCATGTATGGGTATCGCCATTACTTCCTTTGGTGCATCTACAAACTGTAGGACTTCAAGTGTCTTGTATCTTCTTCAGTGAGTAACTCAAAAGGAATGGTATCTGCCATTTCCTATATAAAGTTTGCAAAGGACAGGTCCTCAGGAGGGGACTTCCTCCTTTCTTCTGGTGAAGGTGGTTCAGATATTAGGTCTTCAGTATCAGTGTCCACATCCTCCCATGGACTATAATGAGGTTGGAAATGGGACCCAGAGGGATCCAAGGTGTCTTCTGGAAGAGGATGCTTTGTTTTACAAGACGACTTTGATGTATGTTTTGGAATCTGTTTTGCCATCAATGGAGGCAGAAAAGGCATCGATGGCAATCGGTGGCCGGCATCACCCAATGGACCCAGCTGTGAAGGTATCTATGAACCCTGGCATGGCATCGTAGGTACCGATGGTATATGGGCTATTGAAGGCACGCCTGCCCTTCAGTGTCATCTGGGCGCAGGTGGAACATGCGCTGACAACATGGCCTTATCCCAGGCAGGGAACACAAATGTTATGTGGGTCTGTTATTGACATTGTTCGGGGACAACTTGGACATTTTTTTGAATCCAGTGGCCATGGTGAATGAAGGCCGGGTAACAGTCAATGGCTGCGGGTAGCGGAAACGAGGTAACTGGAATCAACCGAAAATTGATTCAAAAAAAGTACTCACCAAATGGTATGTCGAAGGGAGACCCGAGTAGGTTATTTTCTGAAAGAAAAGTTATATTTTCTGTGAGGAAAATTTTGTGAGAAAAACTCACAGAGCTCCTAACAAGCGAGGCTTATAGCAACACGGAAAAAAAAAGACTGAAGGAAGAACCCTGTGGCTGCAGAGATCATGACATGCTGGGCATGCTCAGTGGCCTCAGTGTGCCAGTCAAAAGTCTCTAGAAACTTTGACAGAAGTTTTTCCGTACCAGGGCTCCATCAATGATGTCACCCCATATGAGGACTATTATCCTGCTTGTCGGGGGATAAAGCAAATGTTGCTTACCTGATGTAACAGGTGTTCTCACAGGACAGCAGGATGTTAGTCCTCACAAATGGGTGACATCGAGGATGGAGCCCACCACGGAAAACTTCTGTCAAAGTTTAAACAGAACTTTGACTGGCCCCTACTGGGCATGCCCAGCAAGGCACTGACCCTGCAGCCAGCAGGGGTCTCCCTTCAGTCTGATTTTCAAAGCTACAGGCAGTGCCTAGAAAGTAAAAACAAAACGAACCCAACACCGCGGGGTGGCGGGCGGGTTTCGTGAGGACTAACATCCTGCTGTCCTGTGAGAACACCTGTTACATCAGGTAAGCAACATTTGCTTTCTCACAGGACAAGCAGGATGGTTGTCCTCACAAATGGGTGAGTACCGAGCTGAGGATGTCCTGACTTGCACCAAATGCACCCAACGACGTGCAACAGGCAGTACAAGTGGGGTGGAATTTGGGAAAGGGCATCCGCACCCTACCGGGAAGGTGGAAGGGTGTTGGTACATCAGGTTGGAAAAAGGTTACGCAAGACAGATTGGCCGAAGATGGAGTCCTGTCTTCCAGCTTTGTCCAAACAATAGTGGGCTGCAAAGGTATGGAGAGAACTCCAGGTTGCAGCCCTGCAGATGTCAGGAAGCGGCACCGATCGAAGGTGTGCCACTGACGTAGCCATGGCCCTCACAGAGTGTGCTTTGACACGGTCTTGGAAAGGAATGCCAGCCTGCTCATAGCAGAAAGAAATGCAGTCCGCCAACCAGGAGGAAAGAGCCTGCTTACCCACAGGTTGTCCTAACTTGTTAGGATGGAAAGAGACGAATAATTGAGTGCTCTTCCTGTGAGAAACTGTACGGTCTAGGTAAAAGGCTAGAGCTCGTTTACAGTCTAGGGTATGCAGGGTCTGTTCTCCAGAGTTGGAGTGGGGCCTGGGAAAAAAAGATAGGTAGTATGATGGATTGATTGATATGAAACTCAGAAACTACCTTAGGTAAAAATTTAGGGTGAGTGCGGAGCACCGCCCGGTCCTGCAGGAGCTTAGTGTAAGGCGGATAGGTAACTAGGGCCTGTAATTCACTAACCCTGCGAGCTGAAGTGATAGCCAAAAGGAATAACACTTTCCATGTGAGATACTTTAACTCACAGGAGTGCAGAGGTTCGAAAGGAGGTTTCATTAGACGACCAAGAACCAGATTAAGGTCCCAGGATGGAGCCGGAGGCCGTAAGGGTGGCTTCAGATGGAGCAAGCCTTTAAGAAAACGTGTTACTAGGGGTTGTACTGAAATAGGGACACCCTGTACACCTTTATGGAAGGCGGCTACCGCACTGACATGCATCCTAATGGAAGAGGTTTTAAGACCTGATTCAGAGAGATGCCATAAATAGTCCAAGAATTTGGAAATTGGACAGGAAAGGGGATCAAGGGACTGAGAAGTGCACCATGATGTGTACCTTTTCCATTTGTATGAGTAAGACTTTCTTGTGGAAGGCTTTCGTGAAGCTATCAGGACTCGAGAAACGGAATCTGAAAGGTTGAAAGGCTGAAGGACTAACCTTTCAACATCCATGCCGTCAGGGACAAGGCTTGGAGGTTGGGATGGAGGAGGCATCCGTCGTTTTGAGTGAGCAGATGCGGGTCCTCTCCCAGAGGAATGTGCCTGCGGATGGAGAGATCCTGGAGTATTGGAAACCATACTTGGCGTGGCAGTAAGGTGCTATCAGGATCATGGTTCCTCCGTCCTGGCGTAGCTTCACGAGAGTCTTTGACACAAGAGGAAGTGGGGGGAATGCGTAGAGCAGACCGGTTGTCCACTTGAGGGAGAATGCATCCCTCGGCCGAGAGTTCTGGCTCCGAATGAGAGAGCAGTAATCGTCCACTTTGTGGTTCTGAGGGGACGCAAAGAGGTCTATGCGGGGAGAACCCCACTTGTGAAACAGAGAGGTCGCTATCAGAGGATCGAGTGACCACTCGTGCGGTCGGAAGACACGGCTCAGCCGGTCTGCCAATACATTGTCTACTCCCGGCAGGTAAGTGGCCCTGAGGTACATAGAGTGGGAGAGGGCTTCCGCCCAGATCTGCGCAGCTTCCTGACACAGAAGGAAGGAGCCTGTGCCTCCCTGCTTGTTTATGTACCACATGGCCACTTGGTTGTCCGTCTGGATTAAGATTATCTGATGAAAGAGATGATCTTTGAAAGTGCGGAGCGCATAGCGGATTGCTCGAAGTTCCAGGAAACTGATCTGGTGTTCGGCTTCCTCGTTGGACCATAACCCTTGGGTTTGAAAATTGTCCACATGGGCCCCCCAACCGATGTGGGAAGCGTCGGTGGTTAGGATAACTTGCGGATCCGGTGGAAGAAAGGGTAAGCCCTGAAGGAGGTTGACCTGAGTCGTCCACCAAGTTAAGGATAGGCGCAACGCTTGTGTGACTGTGATTATGGAGGACAGAGGCTGAAAAGCTTGAATCCATTGTTGTCGTAGAGTCCATTGTGTTACCCTCATGGCTAGTCTGGTCATGGGAGTGACTTGAACCGAGGATGCCATGTGTCCTAGGAGAACTAGGAATTGGCGAGCTGTGGCAGTGTCTTGAGACTGGAGCTGGTGAGCTAGGGACATGAGAGTTTGGACCCGTTGTAGCGGAAGGTAGGCCTTTGCCTGTAAGGTGTCCAAGTCTGCCCCAATGAAAGATAAGGTTTGAGATGGGACGAAGCAAGATTTCTCGTAATTGACAAGAAACCCTAAGGAAAGGAGTGTGTTGATTGTCAATTGTAGGGAGGACCGGGCAATCTGAGGGGTGGAGGCCCTGATCAGCCAGTCGTCCAGATAGGGGTATACGTGGACACCTTCCTTCCTGAGGAATGCTGCTACAACTACGAGGCATTTGGTGAAGACCCGTGGAGCAGATGCCAGACCGAAAGGCAGTACTCGGTATTGATAATGGTCGCGGCCTACGAGAAACCGCAGATATTTGCGATGGGATTGTGTTATCGCAATATGGGTATAAGCTTCCTTGAGGTCGAGGGAGCATAGCCAATCCCCTTTCTGCAGCAGAGGGAGTAACGTGCCCAGGGTTACCATCTTGAATTTTTCTTTTTGAAGGTACTTGTTGAGGGCTCGAAGGTCTAAAATTGGACGTAGCCCTCCTGATTTCTTTGGAATTAGGAAGTATCTGGAATAGAATCCCTTGCCTCGTTGAGAGGGAGGAACGAGTTCTATAGCATTTGATTGCAGAAGAAGAGATACTTCCTGTTGTAATTGAGCCAAATGGCTGGATAGACTCCACGCTTGAAGCGGCGGGGAGTCTGCCGGAAGAGTTATGAAATTGAGGTGGTAACCCTGTGCGATAATCGCCAGCACCCACTGGTCTGAGGTAATCCGTATCCAATGCTGTAGAAAGTGGCACAGACGACCCCCTACAGGGATGTGGGGGAGTGGGATATGGCATGTGCTCCGAGTCGGGAAGTCAAAGGCCTGCCGCAGGCCCGGGGGGTGGGGCTACAGCAGGTCTTTGTTTCCGAGGTTGGCGTGGCTGAGGTCTGGTGGAGGATCGAGCCGGACGAGGCCTAGTCGACGGAGGGTAATAACGACGTGGCCGAAAGAATGACTTTTTGGAGTCCTTCTTAGGTGGTGGTTTGGAGGATACCTCAGATGGAACAGACGAAAGTTGTTTCAACGTCTCGTGGTGATCCTTCAATTCCGCCACAATTTGTTGAATCTGTTCTCCGAACAGATTATCCCCTAAGCAGGGTAAATCGGCTAGACGATCCTGAACCTCTGGGCGAAGGTTGGATGATTTTAACCAAGCCCAACGTCTGGCTGAGATGGCAGTAGCTGAGACTTTCGTGGAAGCATCGAAGATATCGTAGGCCGTTCGGATCTCGTGCTTCCCAGCTTCAAATCCTTTGTGAAGGAGGGCTTGAAGCTGTGGCTGGTATTGGTCCGGTAAGGTGTCAGCGTAGTCCTGCATTTGTTTAAGGATAGCTCTGTTGTACTGAGTCATATAAAGTTGGTATGAAGCTATACGAGATATCAACATAGCCCCATGATACACTTTCCTTCCCACACTATCAAGAAATTGGTTGTCCTTGATAGGGGGAGTGGAAGAGTGTGGCTTTAAACGCTTGGCTTTCTTTTGCGCAGACTCAACTACAACAGAGCGATGATCCAGTTGAGACTTCTGAAATCCTGGTGCTGACTGAACGAGGTAGGTTGAGTCAGCTTTTTTATTGACTGGTGACACAGATGAAGGTGATTCCCAGTTTTTCTTTAAAAGATCCAGAAATACTTGGTGAATGGGGATGGAAGCGATGATCTTGGGGGCATCCAGAAATTGGAGCAGCTCCATCATTTGGTGCCTGTCATCGGTCTCAGATTGCAGCTGAAAAGGCACAACTTCTGACATCTCCTTTACAAAATTTATAAAGGAGAGATCTTCAGGAGGAGATCGTTTTCTACTCTCTGTAGGAGATGGTGGGGATGGTAAATCTGTATCTGAAGATGAATCATCACCCCAGGTATCATAAGGATCATGTAAGGTTTGCTGTCCTGAAGGACCTGGTAGAGGATCCAAAGGCATCGATGGAACCGGTGCTGCAAGCGGAACAGTGAACGGCATCGAGGGCTTCGGGGCCACCGATGGAATCGGTGCCGATCTTGGAATCGATGGAGCCGAAGGATAAATCGGTGGAAAGGTATGTGAAGGCACCGATGGAACGACACCGGACGGAGGAATCCGGAACGGTGTTTCTCCTGTCGATGAATGTCCTTCCGGAGATGATGGTGTAGTCGGTGCTAATGAAATCACCGATGGAAGGGCGCGCATAAGTGCCTCCATACGATTTAGTATCGGTGCCAACGCTTCCACTATAGGCTCGGTGGTCGGTTCCATCCTCGGTGGCAGAGTCGGTGCTGAGGTCGGTGCCTGAGGCGGTGCCGGAATCGGTGCCGGAGGCGGTGCCGGTGGAGGCTGGAATCTTCGCATCGCATTCTCGATGGCCTCCTGGACCAGCCGGTCCAGTTCTGCCCGGAGACCAGGGGTAAGCATACCCGGCTCGACGGGAGAGGGAGGCTGAGGCAGGGCCGGAGGGACCACCGTAACCGGTGGGATCACGGCCCCCGCACCCCGGGAGGGTGAGGGTTTCCTCGGTGCCTGCGAACGAGACGTGGACGGTGCCAGGTCCGACCGAGGCTTTTTCTTCGGTGGCTCGGCCTGTTCAGAGGTCGATGGTTGCGGATCCTCGACGGGCCGAGACTTGTGCCGTCGATGGCGATGCTTATCCTTCCGATCTCCTCGGTCATCCGGGGAGGGGACAGGAGTCGACGGCCGAGAAGTCATCGATGGTGGACGGTCACCGGCGGGTTGGCGATGGTGGTGCAACTTCGACGGTGCCGGTTCCGATGACGTCGATGCTATCGATGGCGTTGGGGTGGGTGCATGGAAGAGGAGCCCCATCTTCTCCATCCTGGCCTTGCGACCCTTAGGTGTCATTAAAGCACATTTGGTGCAAGTCAGGACATCATGCTCACTACCCAAACATAAAACACAAACCCTATGGGGGTCAGTGATGGACATAGTCCGGGTACAATCCGGACATCGACGGAACCCCGTCGCCATGGCTTAAGGCCAAATTTAGGCGCGGGCTCAGTAAGTTCCCACAGGCCTCAAGGGCCAAAATCGACGGCCGCCGATTAAAAAAGGGAAAAAACTTACCGGTTTCCGCGAAAGTGACAAAAATTTGTCGAAGGGAGACCCCTGAGGGGCAAATTTTCTTCGGATAGAAAAATACCGAATTCCTGTCAGGAACGTGGTAAGAGAGCTCCTTTCACCGCGTGGCAACTGCTGCGCGGAAAAAAGAAGACTGAAGGGAGACCCCTGCTGGCTGCAGGGTCAGTGCCTTGCTGGGCATGCCCAGTAGGGGCCAGTCAAAGTTCTGTTTAAACTTTGACAGAAGTTTTCCGTGGTGGGCTCCATCCTCGATGTCACCCATTTGTGAGGACAACCATCCTGCTTGTCCTGTGAGAACAAGCCTTTTCATAGAAAGCAAATGATGTTCTAATTGATTGAGTGGAAGAAACAAAGTGGTTTAATTCATCTACAGACAAGTCATGCAAGCTGGAAGATCCATTCCTATTAGCCTCTTGCAAGACAAATAATTGGTCAGATTTCCTAACCAACTTACTTTCCCCTCCCCCAAGATATTTTAATAAATTCAAAGCTACAGAATGACATTCCACTTCCCTGGGATTCTTGAACTTTGGACCAAATGTGGCAAAGCATTTTCTTGGTTAAATTTTGAAGAAATAATTAATCCTAGAAACCACATGAAACCACGTGAAACAGTTATCACATCCTTGTTCATGGAAAGAAAATGCACAGGAGGAGATATTATGGACAGAGTTTTCAATATTCTTACTAAGCAAATTTAAGCAAACCCCTACATTAAATAATCAGAAAATAAAGAATGTAAAACCATTACATTCAACACCATATTCAGACTGAGAAAGTAATGGTTTAAAAATTGTAAGCTTCTACAAATTCACTATTCTCAAAAAATGTAACATCTGTGTGAAAAGGAAATAACTATCAATCAAGCTTCAGATATTGTAAACAGCCACTTAAAATGTATTAACATTTAGACACAAGTGTAAGCCTGATTCAAAAAAAGGTAAACCCTAGGTAATCAAGGCCATTGAAAGCCTGATATTTTTTGCACCACAAAACAACCTGTTACCAGATAACATATTTGAAACCTTCCTTGCCTCTACTAGCCCTTATTTTACTCTATAAAAGTACTCAATGGATCTCTCAACAGGCCATCAGTTTTAGAAATTATGGCTTGGTGTCAAGAATGTGGCCTTGTCTTTGTCTGGAACTTCTAAATATGAGAGTTTCTTACACATTCAGATCAAGCAACTCTTGAAACCAAGATTACTTCAACCAGAAAGGTAACATCAGTAATAATTCTGCTCTGCAAAATACCATCTCTGCTGGCACAGGTCTGGTAGCACTGCCAAGGCTGTCTAAATTGCTTAGTTTTTCTATTTCCAGTCTCATGTGTGTGCATCTATAGCCACTGTACTGTCTGTCTTAAAGTAACTTCAGCAGTTTCATGCTTAACAATGCCCTAAAAGTCAATGATTGGGATGCCCCACCGAACATAAATGAACATGAAGATCTCCCCTTCCCTCAAGTCAGTACTGATCTTCTCAACCAGTGGGTCTACGAAGTTGGTTTTTAGTAGTTCACCTTGTAGGATGCCTAACCAGTTTTATTTCTGCCCATAAGAACACCTTCATTGTCTCCTGAATTATACTGGCATGGCCTCTTCCAGCTGTCTTTGTTCAAATAGTTTACAGTCACTATACAGTCTCACCTGATTGTTACATGTTTTTGGCAAATTCCATCTTGAAAAGCTGTCAGGGTCAAAAAACTACCCTCATTTCCAGAACATTCAAAGGCAAAGCATTATCATGTGAAGAAAAAAGACCCTGAGGTAGACAAACAAAAGGGTAACCTCATCACCAGAAACTTGTGCTCAAGTGTTTACTTGAGTAAAACTGGGTTGTCCTTAGGATTTACCTGCATAAGTGCACTTAACTCGAGTAAACGGCTTTTGAAAATTGATAAGATAGTATGCTATACTTACGTGCGGTACACCTTTGAAAATTACCTCCATAGTGTTTACATCTACTGTGGTATGCACTGGCTCTTGGTTATCCTATTTTTAATATAGCCATTTATCAGAGGAAAGAATTTTAAACACACCTGATTGACCTAAGTAGAACCTGAAGCTGTGATCTGGATGCAGGCTAACTGCATGTTAAAATACTGCAGGTTTCCCATCCAATAGTTGACCTAAGGAAGCATCTCTCTTGTAGAAATTATGAGATCCACTATCTGGAAATGAAGACTGGCAGAGACCACTTTCATTGTACTGAAGTGCCAACCTGTACAGGACTTAGGGAACTTGTATAACTTTAGTCTTAACTTGGTATAGATTATCATTACTAAGTAAGATAGTTCTAGCAGCAAATCAGAAGTTTTGAACCAAATGATAATCCAGACACAAAAATATGAAATGAAATTGCAGGACTTATTGCACTCAAGGTGTACCCATCCCTTAAGTGTGTCATCCAAAAGCAAAAACATAAATAGGCCCCACATCTTCAACTTGGAGATTTATTTAACAAAATGTATATGCCGCATCAACTAAAACTGAGTGGCTTACAGTTAAAACATTATATTACCGAGAAGAAAGTTTATTTCTTGGTAGAGAAACATCCAGTGATATCTACATTTTACCAGAGATCCATAAATCTATTATGTCATTGGCATAGGCTCTATTTTAGAATCTGTCAATTTTTGTGGACAAATGTTTGCCTATAAATATTGCATTAGCGGTTTGTTTTAGTGCTGTGATTCTAAGGCTTGATGGAGCAAAATAGTAAATATAGATAAACAATTACATTTGTACCTAACGAATTAGGATTTGTGAGGCAGCGTTTTATGATTATTTTTTGTTGTTTCAAGCAGGTTTCAGTTTATTGAAATCTGGGTGAAATGAAAGTGGACATGTTAAGCCTTAGAAGCAATATTTCATTAGAGTATTGTTATGTTAAGGTAAGTTATTGGCTATTTAGCTATAGTGGGCTTTTACCCAAAAAAGCAAGTTTGCTTACCGTAAACGGTGTTTTCCATAGACAGGGTAAATTAGCCATATTGCCTGGGAACGTCCTCCAGTCCTCTAGGTGGCAAAGCTCCTCAAAGCTCTCCCACATGGCTCCTAGCTTGGCTCAGTCTGTTATCTAAGCTTGTACTGAACGGTTAGGAGACTGTCCAGGGAGGTAGGTGGGTTAGCATGGTTAATTCACCGTGCTAAGGAAAACACCATTGACGGTAAGAAAACTTGCTTTTTTCACCGCAGATAAGCAGGCTGAATTAGCTATGTTGCCTGGGAGTCCCCGGCTGGAAGGTTGAGCGCAACATGGTCTCTGGAAGTGGTGCGCAATCCATTCTGGTTCTTGTAGGAGGTGTACTCAACCTGGTACGTTATTGCGGACAGTCTCTTTAGTTGTTCCTGCCAGAAGGATGGCTCGACCCACCACAGCATCTGCAGCCGCCTGCTGGTTGAGGCCATAGTGTGAAGTGAAAGTATGGGATAATGAGGAGATTATTTCTTTAATTTCTGTATTTGTATTAATATTATATTTGATACAGTGGATTAACTAGTAAACCAGAAAGGCTGAAGATTTGCAGTCTCTGCATTTGCTCAGAAATAATGCACATTGGACACAGTATAGTGGACATTGGAATGTTGGAAGATGACAACGACTTTTGGAGTGAGCTAAAATAGTTTACATTTGGAGTCTATCAACCATGGATGTAGTCATAGAATCAGTCATTGATGTAGTCACTGATTGGTTGGTCAGAAAAAACCCAGAAGAACAAGTGGTGCTATATGGTACAGAATAGTTGTGCTAATAATTGATTCTTATTTGGCTGGGGCTATTCTGGAACAAAACCATATATGACAAAGAGAACTTGGTTATTCTGGTACAAAACCATATTTGAGGAAAAGAGCTTCAATCTATGACCAATCAGAAAAGAACACTTGTCCTTGATTGCACTTGGGAAACTATAAAATAGGGAGCAACAGTATCATTGATTTGGAGGCAGAGAGAGAGACACACACCCAGAAGACATCAGCACAGTGTTACGCTCCCCACTGTGAGTATCAATAGCCTGGCCAGCTACAACTTACATTGTAAGTATTTGATACAATATTAAGTATAGAGATCTGGGAAATGTACTCTGCATTTATTCCTTATTTCTCTGAAAAGCTCCTGAGAGAGAGAGAGATAGATAATAGGATAAGGAAGTATATACTTTATTGTATATTCTAAGTGTATATTAAAGAAACATTAAAAAGAAATATTAAATCAAATTTTACCAATCTGCTTATTAAAAATTGTTATTAAATTGGAGTCTGTGAATTATTCCTTATCAAACTAAAATAGTAACAAATTGGTGGAGAATGCAGGGGGAGATAGGAATAAAAGCAGAGTTTTAAATAATTCTCCCTGATAGGTTATATATCTGTATTTTCATGTTGTGTGGTACACCATTAAATATTTTGGAAATTATTTAGACAAAGGAATTTAAGGAATTCTACTAGTAACAGCTTGAAATGGTTGGGGCTTGTTGCTCTTTAATTACTCAAGGAAGGTTCTGAATAAGTTCCGTAAAGGTTACAGTAGGAAGGGGGAGTTTACATGAAAGTAAGAAAAAATAAATAAGACACATATGTTCTCAATATAAGGAGGTCCCTGAAGGATAAAGGAGGACGTGTGTCTATCTGGTGTTCTGTTTGAGTTAAAATTATTGTTTACTAACCATGTTTAAGCATAAGAATATTACAAAACAGGAACAAAAGTAAAAGAATAAATATCCAGGAGTCGATAGCCCATCCCCTCCTGAGGCAGATAATACAAAATTCAGTCCTTGCCCTTGGAATTATTCCTGTACAGGTGTAATCAATTCAGTATTTGATTTGGAATCACAGCTTGAAGCATATTGCAATCTCTATTCAGTGAAGAATACTCAGAAACAGATTTCTAGTTGTTTGTGGTTATTATGGAATTCTGTTAGTAAAATATTTAAAGAAAATGCAACATTAAAGGAGCAGGTGACAGCTTTAGCACATGAGACAAAAGATTTAAAGGATAAGCAGGAACACTGGAAATGACTTGCTCATTCTTCTCAAGCAAACGTAGAACATTTAAAAATAGTCGATGCACAAGCTGAGATTTTAAATTTAGAGCCAAAGATATGGGATCAGGAAAAACTCCAGAATGAAAATTATGTATTGCAGGGACTTGTAAAGAAGTGATCTTTAGAACAGGGACATAATCCTGTAGATCATGAGTACTGTCTCTCTCATCTTAAGAAATTGACTCAAGCAGTGAATATGCATAGAGCCCAAATAGCTGCTATCTCTTGTGAGGATGGCAAATGTGATGGTGATTTTTCAGACAAATGGAATGGTGATATCTGGAGCTGGTATCCAGATGGTGCATGTCACCCTGTTGCAGTGGTCACCCGCACTTCCAATGCCACTACTCCATGTGGAGATGGGGATAATGATACCCCCACCACCACCACTACAACAACCACTCAGAGTTTGTCACCTGTAGATATGCAAGCCCTAGGGAAGGAACTAGGACCCCTTACAATTCACACATGGTCAGATTGGTTAATCAAATATATGGGAACTGTTTTTAGGGAGAATTTGGATAGAAAGGAAGTTCAACATTTGATGTTAGCATGTGCAGATGATTCTGCAAGCGGCATAGTGGAGAGAATTGCTGCAATCCCTGGGCAACCATTGTTATAACTAATGATACAATTGGGATGTTCAATGGGTCAGAAAGATCTTAAAGTTAAAGCAGCTATTTTAGTTCAGGGATCATAGGAAGACCCAGATAATTTTTTCACCAAGTGGGGTCTTTTACAAGTTATGGCAGGGAATACTCGTCCAGTCAGGAATGGAGAAAATGTTCCTGCAGAGAATTTAGATGAGGTAGCTTATGGCTTTTCTGCCTTAAGAGACTCGGTAGCTAGTTTGCATCCCCACTATAGTAATAGATTTTCTGTGTGGGAGGATAATCATCCAGCTACAATGACAGATGTGAGAGAAAAGGTACATCAGGTTCAGATGTACTATGGCTTACCAAAAGGGTGTAAGAAACAAGGTGTAGCCTCATTAAGGACTACAGATATTACATATAGTAATGAGGGTGGATGGAGATCACAGTCAAGAGGCAGAAGTCGAGTTAGAAATAGAGGTGTGGTAGGAAGAGGCAGAGGAGGTTTATATCCTTCTCTCAGTCAGTGGCAGGATAAAGTATATGAAAATGCTACACAGGAAAATGATAATCAAGTACATGCTTGGAAAATTCTGATGCAGCATGGAGAGAATTGTAATTATTGGAATAGGAAACCCACTTCCAGTATCATTGCTCGAGCTCTCCAACTTAATTGTAAACAATTTCCAAATGCTGCTGTGGATTTTTCTAATTTTGTGGAGTATGGAATAATTTTGAAAGAAGATTGAAATGAGGCGTCTGAGGGACATGATAGCACAAGATGTGGTAAGTGGATCCAGTTGTGCCAGTTACAGTGGGATCCTGGAGGCAGACCAAGAGTGACTCTCAGGCATGGAACTAAAGAAATAAATGCTTTACTAGACACTGGTGCAGCTATTACATTAATTCGTGGTAAGCCAGAGGAAGGAATTAGAGTCAGATCAGTACATTTACAGAGTTTTCAGGGCCATGATTCAAAGGGTATTTTATGGGGAAAAGTACCAGTGAATATTGCAGGAAAACAATTAGTTGGTTCTATGGTTCAGAACCCTGATATGCATGATGATAAGATACTAGGGATAGATTGGCTTAAGAAACATCAATGCATAGTAGATATTCCCAATTGTGTTCTCTGGCAGGTTAGTCAGAGAGATGCATGGCTTCCAATTAAAGATGTAGATGAAGGGATTGATATTACTGAAGTATGTGGAATTGTGTGTAAGGAAGAGAAGGAATATTGGCAAAATAAATGTCCTAGTCTATGGACAACAAAACCCACAGATTGTGGTAAAATTGAAGCTTGTGGTAAAATTATAGGAGATTTTGTGGCACCACAAGAACAATATAGTTATCCCTCGGAAGCTCATAAAGGTCTAAAATAAATTATTGATGACTTAGCACAAGGGGTAGTTAGGAGAACAAATTCACCATTTAATTCACCTATTTGGCCTGTTAAAAAAGCTGATGGAATTAATTGGAGAATGACAGTGGATTACAGGAGAGTTAATAAAGGTACTCCTCGAATGGCGCCAGTAGTAGCTAATATTACAGAATGAGTACAAAAGATTCAAGATCAATGTAAATGGTTTTCAGTGATAGATTTGGCAAACTGTTTTTTAATATCCCTATTCAATATGAGAGTCAGGAGCGCTTTGCATTACAATTTGAAGATAAACAATACACTTTTGTAGAGTCCCTCAGGGATTTCACAATGCACCTGCAATAGCTCATGCACATGTAACCCAAATGCTATCTTACAAGAGTCAGACAAAGATCATGTATATTCATATGTGGATGATATTATTACAGGTGTTAATAAACAGGAAGTACAAGAGAGGACAGAAAGGGTACTAGAGCTTATTCAAAAAACAGGTTTTAAGGTTAACCTGGAGAAGGCTCAGCTAGTTCAAGAACAAGTTCAGTACTTGGGTACTCATATAGGTAAAGAAGGAAGAAAAGATGATCAGAGAAAGGTTACAGCATTAGTGGAAGCTCCTGCTCCAACTGTTGCTCATTCTCTTAGAGTTCTATTAGGAGGATTTAATTTTTTTGAGATCGTACATTTTTCAATATGCACAAACACCAGCCCCATTGTACAAACTGTTAAAGAAGAAATATCGGGTCCAGAACATGATCAAGCTTTATCTCAATTTAAAAAAGCTGCGCTAAGAGCTCCAGCACTTAAATTCCCAGATAGTTCTAAGCCATTTAGTATTAGGCTTGCTACATCCAATGTAGCTCTTGCTGCTCTGCTTTTACAGAGAAATGCAGATGCTAAATTGGTGCCAGTTGTATATGATTCACGGAAATTGCAGAGCACAGAATTAAATTTTGATCCTTGGGAAAGGGAATGCTTGGCTGCAGTGTTGGCAGTTCAGACTTTTGAACCACTGACAGGTACAGCTCCAATAACAATTCCCACAGGTTATCAACCTTATCAAATTATTTTGGTCATGCTACGCCACTAATAATTAATCAAGACTGGATGTGTGAAGGAGATGAACAAGCCATGGATTATCAGGTAATTCAGCATATTAAAACACTTTTACAAGATAAAACAACTATGCAGTTTTGAATGGATCAGGCTTTGCAATCCATTATAAAGACACATAACAAGAATAGCCCTGATCAAGACAAACCAGATGGATGGGATGTTAGTGAACAGGTTATGTACCTTAATTTGAGTAAAAAGAAGCATGTTTTAGAACCTAAATGGTTGGGATCTTGTACATTCACTAACCGTATTAGTCCAGTTTATCAGTTTGTTTTACCCAGTGATGAGCTTAAATGGGTACATATCTCACAATTAAAGAAATTTTCTTGAGTTTTCATGTTACAGGATGGATCCATGGAGACTTCTGTGTGGAGTGAAGCGCCCATGCCAGAAAGTGAGACGGCCTCCTCTAAGATCACCTTTCCAGCCTACCTGGCATCTTCCCTGGAAGAAGATGTTTTGTCTATCTTGTGTCTTCTGGTTGTTTGTCCATTTATCATACACTCATGCTGAAGAGGTTTCTCTTCATCTTTATTGTTCAGATGAGTCCAAATTGCAAAATGTAGAGATTACTTACCTGATAATTTCCTTTTCCTTAGTGAATGCAGATGGACTCAAAACAAGTGGGTATAGTGTGCTCGTGCTAGCAGTTGGAGACGGATCTGACATCAGCACGGGTACATATACCCCTGCAGGAAGTGCAGCAATTAAGTAATCTTCCTTGCAAAAGCTGTATGGATATATGTGTAACTGACCGATCGATTAAATAAACAGGATTACCCTGACAGATTGATAGTAGCTGGAGACCGCCAGCGTTCTCAACCGGAAGGCGTCGACACTCGGCAGGGTGGATGCCCTATCATAAGAAAACATGGCTTATCGTGAGTCGCTGAATCCCCATGTATACCGGCAGCCAGGAGGGATGCTGAGTCCATCTGCATACACTAAGGAAAAGGAGATTATCAGGTAAGTAATCTCTACATTTCCTAGCGTATAGCAGATGGACTCAAAACAAGTGGGATGTACAAAAGCTACTCCCAGACTGGGTGGGAGGCTGCCCGAGGACCGTTTAGGATTGCCCTCGCAAATGCTGTGTCCTCCCTGGCCTGGACGTCCAGACGGTAGAATCTGGAGAAGGTATGGAGGGAGGACCACGTCGCCGCTTTACATATCTCTGCAGGCGACAGCATCCTAGTTTCTGCCCAAGAAGCCGCTTGCGCTCTGGTAGAGCGAGCCTTGACCCGTAGAGGTGGTGGTTTTTCCGCTTCTACGTAGGCTGCCTTGATAACTTCTTTGATCCAGCGGGCGATGGTTGCCCGTGAGGCCGCTTCACCTTGCTTCTTCCCGCTGTGAAGGACGAACAGGTGGTCCCGTCTTTCGTACTGCTTCTGACATTTCCAGGTATCTGGACAGCAGCCTGCCGATGTCGAGATGGCATAGTGTTCGGCCTTCTTCTGACTTCCTCAAACCTTCCGTGGTAGGCAAGGATATGGTTTGGTTGAGGTGGAAGTGTGAGACTACTTTGGGTAAGAAGGAAGGAACCGTGCGAAGATGGATAGCCTCTGGAGTGATTCTGAGAAACGGATCACGGCAGGACAGTGCTTGTAGCTCTGAAACGCGGCGTGCTGAACACACAGCCAGCAAGAACACCATCTTCAAGGTTAACGAACGGAGAGACAGGCCTCGAAGGGGCCTGAAGGCGGGTCCCGCTAGGAATTCCAACACTAGGTTGAGGTTCCACAGGGGCACTGGCCACTTCAGTGGCGGGCGAATGTGTTTGACTCCTTTCAGGAAACGTGAGACGTCTGGGTGTGTGGCAATGGTGTTGCCGTAGCAAGACAGCGCTGCCACCTGAACCTTGATGGAGTTGAGGGATAGACCATTCTGAAGTCCATCTTGCAGGAAATCCAAAACGATAGGGATTTTTGCAGCATGTGGATTGATGCTGTGAGTGTCGCACCAGGCTTCAAATACTCTCCAGATCCTTATATATATGTTAGTGATGTGGAGAACTTGCGTGCTCGGAAGAGTGTATCTATTACCGGCTCCGAGTATCCCCTTTTCTTCCGTCTAGCCCTCTCAAAGGCCAGACCGTAAGAGAGAGTTGAGCTGGATCCTCGTGGAGGATGGGACCTTGCCGCAGCAGGTCCCTGTGAGGAGGCAGGGGTAATGGATTCCCTGCCAGTAGTCTTCTCATGTCTGTGTACCAGGGACTTCTTGGCCAGTCCGGGGCCACTAGAAGAACTAGGCCTCTGTGCCGCCAAATCTTGTGTATAATGGCGCCCAGCAGGGGCCATGGAGGAAAGGCATATAGCAGGATCCCCTGAGGCCATGGCTGTACCAGGGCATCGATCCCCTGGGACAGAGGATCCCGCCTGCGGCTGAAATATCTAGGTACTTGAGCGTTGGACCTGTCCGCTAGTAGGTCCATGCCCGGCGTCCCCCACTGGTCCACAATCATCTGGAAAGCTGTGGGCGACAGCTGCCATTCCCCCGGATTTAGACTTTCTCTGCTGAGGAAGTCTGCCGTGGTGTTGTCCTTCCTGGCGATGTGGACGGCGGAGATGTCCTGGAGATTTGCTTCCGCCCACGTCATCAGGGGGGCTATTTCTAGAGATACCTGTCGGCTTCTGGTTCCGCCTTGACGGTTGATGTATGCCACTGTGGGCATACATCAACCGCTCTGTTTCGAAGTCTGTGGGCAAATCGCAGGCATGCTAGCCTGACTGCCCTTGCCTCTAGTCTGTTGATGTTCCACCCCGACTCTTCTCTGTTCCACCGCCCTTGGGCGGTGAGTTCTTCGCAGTGTGCTCCCCATCTGTTCAGGCTGGCATCTGTAGTGAGCAGGGTCCAGGTTGGGGAGGACATTCTTGACCCCCGGCTCATGTGGCCGGGCTGCAACCACCACCGTAGCTGATTCCGCACTTTGGCTGGTAAAGGTAGGTGTACGGTGTAGTTCTGTAATCGTGGGCTCCACCGAGATAGGAGGGCATGTTGTAATGGTCTCATATGAGCCCGTGCCCATGGTACCACCTCCAGAGTGGATGTCATGAGGCCGAGGACCTGTAGGTAATCCCAAGCTGTGGGCCAGGCGGCGCTCAGCAAAGCCTGCAGACGATTCCAGAGTTTTGATCTCCTCTTGGAGGTCAGGCTGACCTTGTCCTCCTGGGTGTCGAATTGAACTCCTAGGTATTCCAGTGACTGGGAAGGCTGTAGGGAACTCTTGTTTGTGTTGACTACACAGCCTAGGCTTTCTAGAAGAGATATAACTCTGTTGGTTGCCCGGTGGCTCTCCTCCGGTGACTTTGCCCTGATCAGCCAATCGTCCAGGTAGGGATGGACGAGAATTCCTTCCTGGGTGCCGCCGCCACTACTACTATGACCTTGGTAAAGATCCGCGGCAGCTAACCCGAAGGGTAAAGCTCGGAACTGGAAGTGCTGATTCAGGACTTTGAAGCGTAAATAGCGCTGGTGATCCCGATGGATTGGGATGTGCAAGTAGGCTTCCGACAGATCTAGGGATGTGAGAAACTCCCCTGGCTGTACTGCATTCTTGACAGACCGCAGAGTTTCCATGCGAAAGCGGGGGACCCGTAGGTGTCGGTTGACTGACTTGAGGTCCAGGACGGGCCTGAAAGTGCCCTCCTTCTTGGGTACTATGAAATAAATGGAATAATGCCCAGAATTTATCTCCCCTGCAGGCACTGGGATTATGGCTTTTAGGGACAGGAGCCTCCGCAAGGTAACTTCTAGTGCCGCCTTCTTGAGGGGTGAACAAGGAGATTCCACAAACTTGACTGGCGGGAGCCGAAGAAAGTCCAGGTAATACCCTTCTCGGATGAGGGCGAGGACCCACTGGTCCGAGGTAATCTCGACCCACCTGCGGTAGAAGAGGGTTAGCCTGCCCCCTATGGCTGCTACCCCCGGATAGGTCGGCTGATTGTCATTGTGGGGTGCTGCCGGGACCAGAACCCGAGCCGGTTCTCCTCTTGTTGTGCTTAGTCCGAAAGGGCTAGTTCCTGGCCTTAGAACGAGGTGCTTGGTAGCAAGCCCTGTAAGGGTTGAAGCGCTGAGAGTTTCTACCTCTGGATGTCCTAAGTAAAGAACGCTGGCTCCTCCTCAACCTGTCTTCTGGTAGACGGGGTAATGGACAGGCGCCCCATCTATTAGCCAGTTTCTCGAGATCGCTGCTGAACAGTAGTGATCCCTTAAAGGGCAGTCTTGTGAGGCGTGTCTTGGAAGAAGAGTCGGCAGCCCAATTACGTAGCCAGAGCTGTCTCCTGGCTGCCACTGAGGATGACACTCCTTTGGCTGCCGTATGGACTAGGTCGGAGGCTGCGTCAGTGAGGAACGAGAGAGCTGATTCCATTTCTTCTCCCGGGTGTTGTTCCTAGCTTGTGATAAACAGGAACGCGTCACCACGGTGCAGCAGGTCGCAATTCGTAGGGACATGGCTGCCACCTCAAAAGCTTGTTTCAGAATTGCGTCCATGCGCCGGTCATGTGTATCCTTGAGGGCCGCTCCCCCCTCCACCGGAATGGTGGTGCGCTTCACAATTGCGCTAACTATGGCGTCTACCTTGGGGCACGCCAGCAGCTCCTTGGTCGCCGGGTCCAGAGGGTACATGCCAGACAAGGCCCGACCCCCTTTGAATGAGGCCTCCGGCGCATTCCATTCCAGATCGATTAGCTTCTGTGCTGCTTGTAGGAGGGGAAAATGGTGAGCCGTTTGGCGCAGGCCCTATAGCAGGGGGTTCATTCTAGGTTCCCCTGGGGTGTCCTGGCCCGGAATAGCCAGTTCTGACAGGCATTGAGAGACCAGGCCTGGGAGATCCTCCTTCCGAAAGAAGCGTCTCATGGTCCGATATGGTTCTATCTCTGAGGGGAGTTCTCCCTCCTCGGGGGGCTCCTCGTCTTCCTCGGGGCAATCCGAATCCCCATACATGGGGCTTCCGGGTGGCGAGTCTTGAGGGTCCAGGGGCCGGATCATCCGGTACGGAAGGACCCAGTCGAGGAGCAGACTGCATCTGGATAAAGGCGTGAATCCCCTTGAATAATTCCATCCAGGAAAGCGAAGCCGGATCTGGCCTTAGGGGCACCAGGTCACTCGGGTTCCCTGGATGCTCACCGCGGCCTAAGTCCGGGGTGTTCCCTGAGGAACTGGCAAGTACGCTGGGCTGGGACCGGTCCTGGCACTCCCAAGGCCTCCTCACATTGGGCACATAGGGAGTCTGCATCCTCGCTCAGTGTGGCTCTGAGGTTGCATGCTGAGCAGAGGCTTAGAGCTCTTATGTCTGATTCTGGAGGTGCAGGCTCTGCGGACGCATGGGCTCTCTTACGCTCCATTTTGTCTGTTATTTCCTTCCAGCTGGAGTAGGCGCTTTGTAATATGTGCCGCTTACTAATATGCGCTTATCCCCAGGCGCTTATCAACGGGCGCCTATGAATGCGCGCTTCTCAACATGCGCTTAGCAACATGCGCCTAGGAACGGGCGTCTTATGAACGTGTGCCTATGAACGCGCGCCGATGAACGGGCGCCTATCGGCCTGCGCTGAGTAACATGCGCCTATCAGCGTGCACCTAGCGACGTGCGCTTAGCCACATACGCCTATCCGCGTGCACCTAGCGACGTGTGCCTATCGGCGTGCGCTTAGCAACGTGCGCCCAGGTGGCGAAGGCGAGCAGGCAGGCAAAATGGCGACCACCTTGGCGGGCTGCCACGTAGGCAGACCCCGCAAAACCTCACTTCCTCGGAGACCACAGTAAAGATGTACGCCTTACCTTGTCTTCGGCGCTTCCCGGCTGCAACCCGGGCGGTCTCCGGCTGCGGGGGGAGAGGGTGAGTACCATCACCGCCACGCTCGAGGAAGTGCACCCGCTGCCTCTAGGCCGCGCCCGAACTCGTCTCGCTCGGGGGCCAAGTCCTCACCGGGACCGAGGCTGCCTCTATGCCGCGCCCGAGCCCTTCCCACTCGGGAGCTAGGTCCCTGCCGCGAGTCGGCCACCGGACCGAGACTCTTACCTCTGAGGGATCACGGAAATCAGCTCGGGAAACTCAACTGGGGGAGGGACCGAATGGTATCACCGCAGGAGTGCGGGGCTCGTCTTCAGGTAGGTTTCTTCTATGAATTTAGTCGTTTAGAATTTGGAAATATGCTCAGCGAGCGTGAGGTAGCTCCGAACTGCTTTGGAGACGGAAATTAGTGAATTGCTGCGCTTCCTGCAGGGGTATATGTACCCGTGCTGACGTCAGATCCGTCTCCAACTGCTAGCACGAGCACACTATACCCACTTGTTTTGAGTCCATCTGCTACACGCTAGGAAATGGTCAATATAGGAAAAAAAAGTGGAGTTCTACAAAACAAAGTGGATCTCTAGCTTGGCAATGTACATGTGAATATTTAGGGAGTCCTTCCCCCAACATTATGTCTACAATGATAACACTATTCATTTTCAGATCTGTACTGTTTCACAAAGTGAGATGTTCGTCCGTGATAATAGATTTCAGTTGGATGAAAGGATAGTTTACTGTGTTTCTTATTGTGTTCCATACACTATACGATGTGATCTGACATACCCTATTGAAACTGATAGTTGCTTCCATGATACACCTTTTGTCTTAAGTACACATCCTTTCCAAGTTAAATATGATGAACCTCATGATGTTTTATATCATGTAGATTATCATTGTTACGTGGCATTTACGTCCTCATTTATTTCTAGTGAGTTACATCTATCCAAATTGCTCTAGTTTCATTGCTAATCATATTCAATTACTTAAATCTTGGTTTTCTCTTCAAACTACTTATTCTCCAGATGAAACTATTTGACATAAATGTAGCATATTAAATACTATCTTAGGTGGTGATAGAACAAAATGACTTCTACAGCTCGGCATAATGCTGATGGTTTTAGATCCCAATATAATATTAATGAAGCTTCCTCTCGTTTATCTAATGTTATTGTGGATACTACTAGTCTTGTATCATCCATTTTGGAGAAGAAAATACTTACGCTTGCTAAAAGTGAGTATGAACTTTCTAAAGATGTGCCTTGGGCATTAGCTTGTAGCCAAGTACAAACAGAACTTAACACTATTCTTAAAGAAATTTTAATTACTGCTCGTCTAGGTCATTGGCCCCCTTCACTCATGCAACTTGCAAGTAAGTATATACCTCAATTTGCTCTTGAAAATTTAGACTGGTGGACTGTTAGTGTTCCTTCTTGTTCTTTTACTGGTTGAACAATTGGTACCTTGCTTCCATGGCAGGGTGAACATTATTTATCCTACAGTTAACACTGGTATTCAATTACATAATGTGGTTGAATATCTTCGTGATGTTTTGAATTGGATTTTACCTCTTGATAATGCATGGAATGAGTTTCAACCTATTGATCCAAGTTTATGTAAACATTTTCCTTATTTTGATGGTCAAGTACTGAATATGTCATCACCTGTTTACTTAATTCATCTCAATGCTTTTTAGAAGCATCTGTGGAATACAATCCTAATGAAGATTTTATGGTGTATTATTTGGATGCAGAACATTTCTGTTTTCACTTGTTTACACCACAAAGCTTTCCTTACTACTAAAGTTCTGTTCCATTTTCTGTGGACCTTACCAATGACACATGGCGTTCTACTCAGTCTCAAATTCTAACTTCGCTTCGTATCAATGGGATGTATTTTCTACTCCTACCATCTTTAAGCAGTCTGTGGACATCACAAAGGACTTTCTTTTTCTGTTCATCCTTTACCATTGGGACTAGGTGAAGATATCTATCATCACTTAGTAAACTTTACAGCTCTTCATCACTATATTGCTTATTTCACATTGAATAATACTCAAGTCCAACATACTATTCGAAATGAGAATGAGAAAGTATCACGCACTTTCTTAAATAAACCTGTTCATTTCTCTTGGTGGGACTCATTGTTCAGATTTTCCCCAACAGCCTCATGTTTTTTATTTTTTAATTCATCCAATTGTTATTATGTGTGTTGTGCAAGTTATATTCTTTTTCATTTTATTGTTTATGTGCTATTGGGTACGTAAAAAGACATTGCAGCTTTCAGTTATGCTTGCAGATTTCCATTTACAACTGAAGTTTTATAAGAATACGTAATTGTGCTGTGAACTTTAGTATGTGATTCCTTGTTCACTGATGAGTTCTTGTGGAATCATTTGAGGGAGATATGGGATAATGAGGAGATTATTTCTTTAATTTCTGTATTTGTATTAATATTGTATTTGATACAGTGGATTAACTAGTAAACCAGCTAAAACTTACTAGTAAACCAGAAAGGCTGAAGATTTGCAGTCTCTGCATTTGCTCAGAAATGCACATTGGACATAGTATACTGGATATTGGAATGTTGGAAGATTAACAACGACTTTTGGAGTGAGATAAATAGTTTACATTTGGAGTCCGTCTATCAACCATGGATGTAGTCATAGATACAGTCATTGATGTAATCATTGATTGGTCAGAAATAATCCAGAAGAGCAAATGTTGCTATATGGTACAGGATAGTTATGCTAATAATTGATTCTTATTTGGCTGGGGCTATTCTGGCACAAAACCATATATGACAAAGAGAACTTGGTTATTCTGGTACAAAACCATATTTGAGGAAAAGAGGTTCAATCTATGACCAATCAGAAAAGAATATTTGTCCTTGATTGCACTTGGGAAACTATAAAACAGGTAGCAACAGTATCATTGATTTGGAGGCAGAGAGAGAGACACACACACCCAGAAGACATCACAGTGTTATTATCCCCACTGAGAGTATCAATAGCCTGGCCAGCTACAACTTACATTGTAAGTATTTGATACAATATTAATTAAGTAGAGAGATATTTATTTATTTAACAGTTTTCTATACTGACATTAAAATACACATCATATTGGTTTACATTATAACAGCAGGTAGAAATTACATCGAACGGGGAGATGGTGTTATGAATTCGCCGCCCTCGGGGTTCCCCCCCCGCGAGCAAGCTGACTCACCGCTGTTTTCTTCGCCAAGGCGGCAGGACGCCGCCCTCGGCCTGCCCACGCGGCCCGGAGGCCGCCCACCGCCATCCCTGGCTCCGCGGTCAGAGCCACGGCCTCCCACGGGGCAGGGAGTGCCCCCGACGTCATCCGGATCTTCGCGGCATTTAGGCCGCAGCCTCGGGCTCGATTAGTAGCAGGGCTGTGCAGGACCCTGGCCGCTGTCCAGAGTCCTGCACAGCCCTGCTCTGCCTGCCTTAGACGCGCGGCCGCGTCTCTCTGCAGGATTTAAAGGGCCAGACACAGGAAGTGTCTGAGCCCCACCTAAAGACTGTTTCCTGGCTCAGCCCTATAAAGGGCTGCTCCGTTCTTCATGCCTTGCCTTGCATCGTGTTCGGTCTTCCCCCTGGAGGCTCCCGCCTGCCAGGGCCCATGTAAGGTCTTCTTCCGGAGCTCCGCACCTTGATGTCTTGTTCCTTGTCCACGTCTTCGCCTGAGGTCCATGTCCAGGTTTCTTCGCCTTCGTCCTGATGTTCCTGCCTTCACTCCGCCTCGTCCTCGCTCTGGAGCCTTCTGGTACCAGTAGGCCAGGGGTTCCCCAGATGTAGTTCCTGGGTGGACTAGGCTACCGGTGGACAGTTGTCCTGTGCTCCTGAGCCGTGAAGCCTGATGTGTCTTCCTGCGCTGTCCCACTCCCGTCGTGGTCCGCGACCAGCCTTGGGGCTCTGTAGGGCGCGTAACAGACAGGGTGGTCCGCGACTCAGTCCCGCGGGTGGCCTGAGTAGGGCGCCCTGAGAGACAGTGCCTATGTCCATGCCTTGTGTCTTGCCTTGATGCCAAGTGTCTTCGTCCGCCTTATCCAGCCATGTGTCTTGCCTCGGATGCCGTCTGCATCATCCCAGCCATGAATCCTTGTCTTGGATGCCGTCTACATCATCCTTGTCAAGTGTCTCGTCTGCGATGCCGTCCGCATCGATCCTGGTGTCTTGTATCCACAGCCCTGATGTCTCGTCTTCTGCCAAGTGTCTTCGTGCCATGTGAAGCCGTTGCATCAACTCTAGTGTCTTCATGCCAAGGCCCGTCTGCCCTCAACCTCCGGCCAGGACTGCTGCTTCATGCTGCTCGCAGCAGGTCCGAAAGGGCCCGGAATGGTCGGAGGACCATTCACCTTCCAACATCCTCGGATGTTTGGCCATGGGAGCTTGCCAGCCTGGCAGAGGGTAGAGTGTCCAGCCATGAGGAGCCACCGTCAGCCCTCGGTTCGGCCCTGGACGGCCGGGGTCGGGCTGAGGCCCATGGGCACACGAAAACCACCGTTCTCAACAGATGGGGATGGAGAACCGATAGGAACAAGAGTTAGAGGGGCTCTAACAGGGAGCCCGAGGCAATAGTTAAAATAGAAAAGGGGGGGGGGGGAGAGGTATGGGAAATGTACTCTGCATTTATTCCTTATTTCTCTGAAAAGATCCCGAGAGAGCGAGAGAGAGAGAGAGAGAATAGGATAAGGAATTCTTTATTGTATATTTTAAGTGTATATTAAAGAAACATTAAAAAGATTTAGTAAATCAACTTTTACCAATCTGCTTATTAAAAATTATTAAATTGGTGTCTCTGAATTATTCCTTATCAAACTAAAATAGTAACAAAAGTATACAATGACGACCACATGGCGGCTTTGCATATGTTCTGGAGAGGCACCTCGCTTAGGTGAGCGATGGAGGCTGCCATTGCTTTGACTTGGTAGGCCATTGGTGAGGTAGACAGGGTTTCTGCTCTTCGTTGTAACAGAACAGGATGCAATGGGAGATCCAAGACAATAAGGTTCACTTGGAGACAGGGAACTCAGGGGCGTTTGGGTTGAACATAATAACAGTAATAATGGCAGAAAAAGACCAAAATAGTCCATCCAGTCTGCACAGTAAGCCCCCCAAGGTAGTAATTGCCGCTCTTTGAAGGTTACCCCCACGTTTCTCTTAAGGTAGTAATTGCTGCTCCGTGCCGGTTAAGCTTTTTTATTTATTCCCATCCTCTTGGGAGGCCCTTGACTTCGAATGTGTGCGCCGTTTGTAGTAAGCTAAGGCACATTTGCAATCCAATGTGTGAAGCCATCTTTCCGTTTCAGATTTATGCAGCTTCGGGAAGAAAGTCGGTAAGGAGATTGTCTGAGGTGGAATGCTGGATACCACCTTGTGGAGGAAGGAAGGATTAGTTCATAATGTCACCTTAACGTGGTGGAACTCCAGGTATGGTGAATAGCGGACCAATGCTTGCAGTTCACTGACCCTCCTTGCTGAGGTGAGGGCGACCAGGAAGAGGATTGAATGTGACTACTGTCCATTCAATCTCCATGCTGTCAGATGGAGGGAGGAGCACATGGGGTGAAGAAGGGATCCTCCGACCTGTGATAGCAGGTTCCGAGCGTGCCCAAGGGGCACTGGTTGATAGGTAGATGTACCATGGTTGCCAGGGTCACACTAGACCTATAAGAATGAGATCGGTTCTGTCCATGATGCACTTCTGGATGGCCTCGATATGAGCGGGATGGGAGTAAGGCATAACAGTCCCTCCGTCCATGGGATGAGGAAAGTGTTCTGTTCTAGACAGTGCTTGCTGGGGTAGACTGAGGAGAACACGGGCACCTTCCTGTTGCTCTCCATGATGAAGAGATCTATGGAGGAGTGGCACCACAGTTGAAAGAGGTGGTCTGCCAACTCCTGGTTGAACTCCCATTCGTGGGGATGTTAAATCCTGCTGAGTCTGTCTGCTTTTGAGTTTCCTATACCAGGTATGTAAGTTGCTTGGAATGCATATGGCTTCTCAGTAGAGCCTTCATGAACTGGAACCATCTTCCTGGTTTATGTAAAACATCACCACCTGACTGTTTGTGTGAATATGATTGTCATTCCCTGTAGGGCTTCCCTGAAAGTGCATAAGGCGTACTTGATCACTCACAGTTCCAACGGGTTTATTTGCTGAGTTCTCGCCCAATCCGAACATGGACCTTGGGTTTGAAACTGAACTATGTAAGTACCCTAGCCTTTGCTCGAGGCGTATGAAGTCAAGATGACCTGATGAGCCAGCTGTCAGAGGGGCATTCCCATAAACAGTGTTGCAGGGCGCAGCCACCACTGGAGATGCCTTTTCATGCTCATAGCGACCTTGACCCATCATGAAAGGGGGTGCAGATGCTCTGTCTATTGTGTTTTCAGGCCCCACTGTAGTCTATGCATATGTAGGCGCGTGTGTGGCACCACGTAGACTGACACTGCCATGTGCTCCAGGACAGTCAATACTTGGGCTGGGGTGTATGTGACCACCAGCAGTTGTGTAGCCAGGGTCCACAGAGCATGACCCCTGGATTCCAACAGGAACGCTTTGCCTACTTTCATGTCCATTAATGCCCCCATACACTGAAGGGTTTGGGTTGGTTGTAGGTTGAACTTATTGTAGTTGATAAGAAGCCCGACTCTTCCAGGCATCGGAAGGTGATTCTTAGGCTGTGTTGCAGGGAGGATGGGTCTGGGGCAGCTAGCAGACAGTTGACGTAAGGAAACAGCTGTATTCCCTGTTTCCTGAGAAGGGCCACCACCACTGCTAGGCCCCTGGTAAAGACTCTCGGGGACAACGAAAGTCCAAATGGGAGTACTTTGATTTGGAAATGATGCCCATTGACCTGAAAGCAGAGATACTGCCAACAGGTATGGTGGATGGGGATGTAGGCATACACAAAAACTTTAGGTCAAGTACATTCATCCAGTCGTTGGGCTGTAAAAAGGGTAGGATAGACTTGAGGGAAGTCATCTTGAACTTTTCCTTGCAAATAAATCTGTTGAGCATCCATAAGTCCAGGATGGGGCAAAGGCCTCCCGATTTCTTGGGAATAAAATCCCCGATTCTTCAAGGTGATGGGGAGTCAGCGGAAACAGCCCTGGTAAAGCATTCTGGAGACTTCCTCCTTGAGGGCATTCCTGCTGCTCGCTCCATCCCCCTGTAGCCGTTAGAGATACGGGAGGGTCGGTGTTTTGAAATTCAGGGTATAGACCTCCTTGATTATCAGCGGTCGATCATAATTTCGTCCCAGGACTGATAAAAATAGGAGAGACTTCATCCCACCATTAGCGGTGGAGAAGGTTTGGGAGTTCCTAAAACACCTGCTGTGTTTTGGAGTTGGTTGAGTCTGCAGGGGCATGCGGAAGCCACAAGTTGTGTTGTTGACCATGGCTTTCTGTTTACTGTGGCTGTGGTGCCCTAGGTGGTTGGTATGACTGTGGGCGAAAGAATTGTAGAGTCTGCCTGTAAGTGATTGAGCATGTGTTCTCTGGGGGGCAAAATATCATCTTCTGGGTGATTGATCTCTGAGAAGTAACGGACTGCACCGCGACATTTTGTTCTTTTAGCTGGGCCACTGTCTCCTGTACCTTATCCCCAAAGAGGATTTCTAGGAAACAGGTGTGATCAGTGAGTTTCTCATGCACATCCTCCCTGATAGCACTCACCCGTAGCCACGCCAAACATCTGGCTGATGTATCAAATGCTTCATAAATGGTGCAGAGCAAGTGGCGTAGGCCTTCCTCCATCACATGCAGCTGAGCCGGTGGGTTGCCATCTGGGCCAGCGCTCACCACCATGGGCTTCAGGGATTGGAGATACTCGTACAAGTATAAGGTGATATAAAACTGGTGCTGCTGTATTTTGGCATTCAGTATTGCAGCCTGGAAAGTACGTCTTCCAAAATCGTCCAAATACTTGTCCCTCCCTGTAGAGGGGTATTAGAGTGCAGTCGCGATTTTTTAGCCCTCTTCGTGACTGACTCTAACACGAAGGAAGTGTAGGGGAGCCGGACCGTGCTATAAAAGGGTGATGTGCGCATCTGGAATTTCAAGTCTGTTTTGCGGAATGTTGCTGGGCCCCAACAAAGGAGACTGCCATGCTCGTCATTAAATCATCCAGGACTGCATATGATGGTATCGCAGTTGGCTATGCTGGTGTCTTGAATATATCCAGGACTTCCACCCAGCATCTTCCTGGTTTCTATATTGATAACATTCCCCACATTCTCCACAAACTTGGAGTAAGAGAGGTCTTCTGAAGGGGAGACAGGCCGAGTGTTCTTCTGGGGAGTTGAAGGGATAATCTGTCGAAGAGCGAGGAGATGCAGAGGATGACTCGTATGTGGAAGATACCTGAGGCGCATCTCGAGGGGGGCTTAGTATTGGCCGGTCGGTGCTCTCACCTGGTGAAGGAATCTTCCTGCGGTGGAAATTCTCTCCCTGCCTTCCGCCGTAATGTTGTTCCACTGATGAAAGAAACTGTGTCAGTATTTGCGAGATTTGTGTCAACACCTGGGAGGCCAGGGTTCCCTGTGATCTAAGGGAGGGTTCCCTTGGAGGCCCTTTGGGAGCAATGCCGCCAGTAGAATATCAGAGTCAGGGCCTCTGGGCTATATGGGCGCCTGTTCTACATGGGGGGCCCGCTTGTGCCTTTTTTCAAAAGGCACTTGAAGATATGACCCTTCTTGTTTGCGCCTCGACACTGAAGATAGGTAGGAGAAGAACCTAGATGAATGGGAAGATCCCATCGACCTGTCACCTGATGTCTGTTCTACGTCTGAAAATACGAGCTCCAGATCTGGAACAGAGGGCACGTGCAAGGCTGGCAGCTGGGCTATAGGCGACAAACCCTTATCCACCGGAGAGGTACGTGGGACCCGATGGTCCGCGGGTCTCCCCTGCTTCGATGCACTCTTCTCAGATGCATGGTGCTTCAGAGATGGATCCTTGCGTCAGTGAGTGGACCAACACTCTCTCATGCCTCAACGCATGTGCATCAGTGTGGTGTCATACGTTGGGCGGGTGCGTCGATACGTTGGCATTGTCTGAGACTTGCCTGGGTCATGGAAGCTGCGGATCATCCAGCGCTGCCTGCATCCAGGTGGCATGGGCACACTTCTGTGGGGCTGTTAGGTCATCTGAGGGGCCTGCTGCGGAGGCCCTTATTGTCCCTGATCTCCGGGGCCCCCAGAGAGAACTGAGTGGATCCTCGAGATGGCTCTGGAACACAGGATCCTGAAGCTGCCTCCTTCAGCTTCTCTATCTTTGCTATACTCTGCCTGCATGCTCTTGGGGACAAGTCTCTGCAGCTGGATGGGTCATGGTCTGGCCCCAGGGAAATGTAACAGCGCACATGGTACTTTATGCACTGGAAGAATTTAAAGCCAGGTGGTCTCAGTATCACCACTTTGCCGTTTTGCAGCAAAGTAATCAAACGTATTTAAATTGTAGCCAAAAAATGGCAACAGTATAAGAAAGAGGAGCTCAGCATGCACCCTGCAACTCGGAAGAGCAAGACTGAGGCAAGCTGGGAGCCGTGTGGGAAAGGACACAAACAGGCACACAGAGCAGAGCTCTGTGTGCTTTGAAGAGTTCTGCCACCTAGAAGACGTGAGGTAGTTCCCAGCCAATATAGCTAATTCAGCCTGCTTATCTACGGGAAAAAATTATTTTCTAAGGATTTCTTTTTATGTTTGCTTTCCTAGCTCATGGTAATTTGGAGCCAGCGGTTGATGCTGATGTATGCATTGGATAAGAGCATTCAATATCGACAGTCCATACTCACAAGTGCATTGGACAGATGCCTACAGAACTTGTTTGAATCGCTGGTGAATGTGTGGATATGTATAGGGGTTAAAAACTTTTTAAATATGGTATATTTGAATTTTTTTTGTTTTGGTATCTTACAGGCCGATGCAGTACAGTGCGCTCCGGTGAAGCGCACTGTTAGCCCAGGTTTGGACGTGCGTTTTTGACTCGCTAGCTTTACCCCTAATACAGTAAGGGGTAATAGTGCGTCGAAAACGCGTGTCCAACCCCCCCGAAACTAATAGCACCCGCAACATGAAAATGCATGTTGATGGCCCTATTAGTTATTCCCGCACAATACAGGAAGTAAAATGTGCAGCCAAGCCGTACATTTTACTTTCAGAAATTAACGCCTGCCCAAAGGCTGGCGTTAATTTCGGCTGGCACCGGGGAAGTGTACAGAAAAGCAGAAAAAACTGCTTTTCTGTACACCCTCCGACTTAATATGATAGCGATATTAAGTCGGAGGCCCCAAAACTAAAAAAAAGAGAAAAAATAAAAAAAAAAATTCTGTATCAGCCTTGTATAAGGCGACACTGGGCCCCTAGTCGGGAATAAAATCTACTTTTTCATCAGTTGCTGAAATCGGGTCTGAAATTTAAACTGTTGTCTGACGTCGTTGGTCACTGAATTGTCATGTAGTCTTTGGGTTTGAAATAGTGATATTTTTAGCCGATATCTGGGGTTAAGACTACTTTAAATCATTAGCCCCTCTATGCCAAGAGCTATATATCTGTAGAAGTTTCTCTTACCGAGTACGTTTTACATTAAGGCACTTTTTATGTTTTGTAATATGGTTTGATTTCATTTTATGTTAGATTGATGTGCGAGGAAGTACTTCCTGTATGTGTGTGTTAATGAATGTATTTTATGGGTGGGATTTATTAATATAAGTGAAGTCTGTACTATGTTTCTGAGTAAAAACATTTGATCAATATTTTGAAAAATGATATATGGGATATATGTTTGTTAAGCTTTATTCAAATTTATCTACATAATAGTATGTATATGAAAATGTGAATAAAAGCTTATTTATAAAAAAAAATATCCTAAGGATTATTGAAATTAGCAAATACATTGACATTGACTATATACATACCCCTAGTTTGTTTTTGTTTTTTATTTATATTTAATTCAGATTTTCAATAAAGCAAATGTTGCTTACCTGTAACAGGTGTTCTCACAGGACAGCAGGATGTTAGTCCTCACATATGGGTGACATCATCAGGATGGAGCCCAATCACGGAAAACCTCCGTCAAAGTTTCCAGAACCTTGACTGGCCCCTACTGGGCATGCCCAGCATGGCACCAACCCTGCAGCCAGCAGTGGTCCCCCCTCAATCCTATTTGATAGCTACAGGCAGTGCCGAAAAAATAAAACAAAACGTTACGAACCCAACACCGCTGCGTGGCGGGCGGGTTTCGTGAGACTAAAATCCTGCTGTCCTGTGAGAATACCTGTTACAGGTAAGCAACATTTGCTTTCTCACAGGACAAGCAAGATGGTAGTCCTCACATATGGGTGAGTACCGAGCTGAGGATGTCCTAACATGCACCAAATGTACCCAACGGCGAGCAACAGGCACAACAACTGGGGTGGAATTTGGTAGAGGGCATCCTGAACCCCACCTGGCAGGCGGGTGTTGGTACGTCACGTTGGAAAATAGGTTGCACAGGACAGATTGGCCGAAGATGGAATCTTGTCTTCCGGCTTTGTCCAAGCAATAGTGGGCTGCGAAAGTGTGGAGAGCGCTCCAGGTGGCAGCCCTGCAAATGTCAGGAAGCCGCACCGATCGTAGGTGTGCTACTGAAGTCGCCATGGCCCTCACAGACTGTGCTTTAACACAGACTTGGAAAGGAATGCCTGCTTCCTGATAGCAAAAAGATATGCAGTCCGCTAACCAGGAGGAGAGAGTCTGCTTACCCACAGGTTGCCCTAATTTGTTGGGATGGAAAGCGACGAATAACTGAGTGCCCTTCCTGTGGGCAACTGTACAGTCTAGGTAGAACGCTAGAGCCCGTTTACAGACGAGAGTATGCAGAGCCTGTTCCCCTGGGTTGAAGTGGGGCCTGTGAAAGAAGATAGGTAGTATGATGGATTGATTAATGTGAAACTCCGAATTTACCTTGGGCAAAAACTTAAGGTAAGTGCGGAGTACGGCCCGGTCCTGCAGGAGTTTAGTGTAAGGCGGATAGGTAACTAGGGCCTGTAACTCACTAACCCTGCGAGCTGAAGTATAGCTAAAAGGAAAATCACTTTCCATGTGAGATATTTTAGGTCACAGGAGTGAAGAGGTTCGAAGGGTGGTTTCATGAACCGCCCAAGAATCAGATTAAGGTCCCAAGAAGGGGCCGGAGGATGTAAAGGTGGCTTGATATGGAGCAAGCCTTTAAGAAAACGTGTTACGAGGGGTTGTACCGATATAGGGACATCCGACACCTTTATGGAAGGCGGCTACCGCACTGACATGCATTCTGATGGAAGAGGTCTTTAGACCTGATTCTGATAAGTGCCAGAGATAGTCCAAAATACTTGGGATTGGACAGGAAAAGAGATCAAGGGGACTGCGAGGTGCACCACGTTGTGTAGCTTTTCCATTTATAGGAATAAGATTTTCTTGTGGAAGGCTTTCGTGAAGCAATCAGGACACGAGAAACCGAATCTGAAAGGTTAAGTGGTTGAAGAATTAACCTTTCAACATCCATGCCATCAGGGACAAGGCCTGAAGATTGGGATGGCGTAAACATCCATCGTTCTGAGTTATCAGAAGCGGGTGCGTTCCCAAGGGAATGTGCCTGCAGATGGAGAGATCCTGGAGTATGGGAAACCACACTTGGCGTGGCCAGAGAGGTGGTATCAGGATCATGGTTCCCTTGTCCTGACGGAGCTTCACGAGAGTCTTCGAGAGAAGAGGAAGTGGAGGGAATGCATGAAGCAGACCGGTCGCCCACGAGAGGGAGAATGCATCTCTGGGCTGAGAGCGCTCGCTCCGAATGAGAGAGTAGTAATTGTCCACTTTGTGGTTCTGAGGGGACGCAAAGAGGTCTATTTGGGGATGACCCCATTACTGGAAGAGAGAGGTCGCTACCGAGGGATTGAGAGACCACTCGTGCGGTTGGAAGACACGACTCAGTTTGTCTGCCAAGACACTGTGCACTCCCGGCAAATAGGTGACCCTGAGATACATCGAGTGGGAGAGCGCTTCCGCCCAAATCTGCGCAGCTTCCTGACACAGAAGGAAGGAGCCTGTGCCTCCCTGCTTGTTGATGTACCACATGAACACCTGGTTGTCCGTCTGAATCAGGATGACGTGATTTGATAGGCAATCCTGAAAAGCTCTGAGAGCATATCACATTGCTTGAAGCTCCAGGAAATTTATCTGGTGTTTGGCTTCCTCTGGAGACCAAACTCCTTGCGTCTGTAGATCGTTCACATGAGCTCCCCACCCGAGATTGGAAGCGTCAGTGGTGAGAATGAGTTGAGGATCTGGTAGATGAAAGGGCAGTCCCTGGAGGAGATTGTTTTGATCTTTCCACCAGGCGAGAGAGAGACGGAGTGCGTCGGTGATGTGGACAATGGTTGACAGAGGCTGAGTCGCTTGAATCCATTGTGACCTCAGAGTCCAATGCATGAGCCTCATGGCCAGGCAGGTCATCGGTATGAGATGGACTGAGGACGCCATGTGTCCGAGAAGGACAAGGAATTGCCGAGCTGTTGCTGTATACTGAGACTGCAACTGATGGGCGAGAGACACGAGGGTTTGCACTCGTTGTTGAGGTAGAAAGGCTTTTGCCTCTAAGGTGTCCAAGTCTGCCCCAGTGAACGACAAGATTTGAGATGGGACTAAATAGGATTTCTTGTAATTGACGAGAAATACTAGAGAAATTAGAGTGTGTAGGGTCAAATCCAGGGTCGATCGAGCGGCTTGCTGATTATCCAGTCATCTAGATAGGGGTAGACATGAACACCTTCTTTCCTGAGAAAGGTTGAGACAACCACGAGACATTTGGTAAAGACTCGTGGTGCCGATGCTAGGCCGAATGGAAGCATCCGGTATTGATAGTGCCTTGGGCCTACTAAAAACTTGAGGTACTTGCAATGAGCTGGGGCTATCACAATGTGGGTGTACACGTCCCGGAGGTCCAGAAAGCAGAGCCAGTCTGCTCTTTGTAGAAGAGGTAGACGCGAGCCCAAGGTTACCATCTTGAACTTTTCCCGCTAGAGGAACTTGAGGGCACGTAGATCCAGAATTGGACAAAGCCCCCCGGATTTTTTGGGGATCAAAAAGTACCGGGAATAGAACCCTAGGCCTTTTTGCGAAAAAGGAACGGGTTCTATTGCCCTTAACTGGAGAAGAAGGGAAACCTCCTGCTCCAGGAGGACAGAGTGGTCGGTTACTCTCCACACTTGTAGAGGTGGTGATTCCGGTGGAAGAGCAAGAAAGCAAAATTGCTTACCTTGTAATAGGTGTTATCCCAGGACAGCAGGATGTAGTCCTCACATATGGGTGACATCACCGAACGGAGCCCAGCGCGGGAAACCTCTCTCTCAAAGTTTCTAGAAACTTTTCACTGGCCTTGAGAGGCCACTGAGCATGACCAGCATGCCATGATATTCTCTGCCACAGGTGTCTCTCTTCAGTCTCGAATGTAGCAAAAGAGTTAGCAAAAATAAAATAATAAAAGGTATGAGACCCAACTCCGCGGGGTGGCGGGTGGGTTCTGTGAGGACTACATCCTGCTGTCCTGAGATAACGCCTATTACAAGGTAAGCAATTTTGCTTTATCCCAGGACAAGCAGGATGCTAGTCCTCACATAAGGGTGAATACCAAGCTAGAGGCTGAGTCATTCGTGGTGAAGCAACAGTGAAGTACTGTTGTTGAAAATGAGTCAGCCGAAGATCATAGTAAGTTGGTCGTAGGAGGAGTTGGGATTAAACTGGAAACAAGTTAAGACAGATTGTCCATAGGCAGAATCTTGTCGTCCCTGCTTGTCCAAGCAGTAATGAGCTGCAAAGTTGTGAAGAGAACTCCATGTTGCTGCTTTACATATGTCAAGGATTGGCACTGAACGATAGTGTGCTACTGAAGTTGACATTGCTCTTACTGAATGTGCCTTTACTTGCCCTTGGAGAGGAAGGCCTGCTTTTTCATAGCAAAACTGTATGCAATCTGCTAGCCAATTGGATAGAGTATGCTTACCCACTGCTTTGCCTGGTTTGTTTGGATCGTAGGATACAAAGAGCTGGGTGGATTGCATGTGAACTGCAGTGCGGTCTATATAAAAGGCTAGTGCTCGCTTGCAGTCCAAGGTATGCAAGGCTGTTTCTCCTGGATGGGAATGAGGCCTTGGAAAGAATGTGGGTAAATTTATGGATTGATTTAAGTGGAATTCCATAACTACTTTGGGAAGGAATTTTGGATGTGTACGGAGAACCACTTTGTCATGTAGAAACTTAGTATAGGGTGGATATGTAACAAGTGCTTGTAACTCACTAACCCTTCTAGCTGATGTAATGGCTATGAGGAAGATAGTTTTCCAAGTGAGAAATTTAAGAACACAAGAATCTATGGGTTAGAAAGGAGAGCGCATGAGTCTTGTTAATACCAAATTCAGATCCCACTCTGGGACAAGTGGTCAAATTGGTGGTTTAAGTTGAGTTAAACCTCTCATAAATCTGCTTACGAGAGGTTGTGTGGAAATAGGTGCATCTCCCCATCTTGTTATGGTAAGCAGAGATTGCACTTAAATGTACTCTTATAGATGAAATCTGGAGACCAGATTCCGAAAGATAGTATAAGTATTCCAGTAGAGAAGTTGTGGGGCAGGTGAAAGGATTTATGTTCTTTTCGGAGCACCACAAAGTGAATCTCTTCCATTTAGAAGAATAGTTCTTTCGTGTGGAAGGTTTACGTGAAGCTATAAGCACTTGAGCTATATGAGATGAAAGATTAAGTGATTGTAAAATCAAGCTTTCAACATCCATGCTGTCAGGGAGAGGGATTGAAGTTTGGGATGTCGCAACCGGCCCTGATCCTGAGTTATGAGAGTGGGAGCTATTCCCAGACCAATTGGATCCCTGACTGAGAGGTCTAGCAGTGTGGGGAACCAAACTTGTTGAGGCCAATATGGGGCTATGAGTATCATGGACCCCTTGTCCTGCTATAGTTTCACTAGAGTTTTGGTTACGAGCAGTATTGGAGGGTACGCGTATAGTAGGCCTGAGTTCCAAGGGTGAGCGAAGGCGTCCTTGGCAGGCTGAGTCTTCTGTTTGTGCAGAGAACAGAAGTTGTCCACTTTGTGATTAATATGTGACGCAAAGAGGTCTATTGTTGGTTGTCCCCAACATTGAAATATCCTGGTTGCTACTGCATGATCCAGGAACCATTCGTGTGGTTGGAACTGACGACTGAGATCTGCCACCACATTGTGAATGCCCGCTAGATAAGTGGCCCGGAGGAACATTGAGTGGTTCAGGGCCCAGCCCCAAATCTGTGCAGCTTCTTGACAAAGGAGATACGAACCTGTACCTCCCTGTTTGTTGATGTACCACATGGCTACTGTGTTGTCTGTTTGGATCAGAACAGTTTTGTGTGAAAGGCAGACCTTGAACGCATATAGTGCATAACGTATGGCTCGAAGCTCTAGGAAATTGATTTGAAATGTTGCTTCGAGTTTTGTCCAAGTCCCTTGTGTTTGGAGATTGTCTAAGTGAGCTCCACAACCCAAGGTGGATGCATCTGTAGTTAAAATTATTTGTGGGACTGGTTGTTGAAAAGGGAGGCCTTTGCACAAGTTGTCCTTGTTTGTCCACCAACGTAGAGATGATCTTAGTTGTTGGGTCAATTGAATTGGATAGTGTAGCGGTTGAATGGCTTGGATCCATTGTGATCTTAAAGTCCATTGGGTAATCCTCATGGCATGCCTTGCCATGGGTGTAACATGAACCGTGGAGGCCATATGACCAAGTAAGGTCAGGAACTGATGAGCTGTCACTTGTTTCTGTAAGGAGATGGATTTTGCTAGTAGAATGAGTGTGTCTGCTCGATCTACAGGTAGAATGGCCTGTGCTAGATTGGTGTTCAAGTCTGCTCCTATGAATTGAAGCAGGTGAGTTGGAATGAGATGGGATTTTTGATAATTGATGAGAAATCCCATGGAGTGAAGTAGAGTAATTGTTCGTGTCAGAGAGGTAAGAGCTCCTTGTTGAGACTGACTTTTTATGAGCCAGTCTAGATATGGGAAGACATGGACACCTTTGTGCAATTGTCCTACTATTACTGCCAGACACGTGGTGAAGACCCTGGGAGCAGATGCCAGTCCAAAAGGTAGAACTATGTACTGGAAATGTTGATGGCCCATCATGAAGCGCAGGTACTTGCGATGAGGAGGGAATATTGGTATGTGAGCGTAAGCATCTTGAAGATCCAGAGAACAAAGCAAATCTCCTGTTTGAAGAAGTGGAAGCATGGTGCCTAGAGAAACCATCCTGAATCTTTCTTTTTTCAGATATTTGTTGAGGTTTCTGAGGTCTAGGATGGGACGTAGGCCTCCGGTATTCTTTGGAATGAGGAAATATTGGGAGTAGAATCCTCTGCCCTGCTGTGACCGGGGTACTGGTTGTATGGCCCTGGCTCTCAGAAGGGTGGATAATTCTATTTGTAACTGATGAAGTTGAGAATTTTGTTTTGGGCAGGAAGTTGGTGGAAATTCTGGAGGAATTGAGGTGAAATTTAGTTTGTAGCCTCGAGAGACTATGGAGAGTACCCATTGGTCTGATGTTATGTTTTGCCAATTTGTGTAAAAGTGAGATACTCTTCCGCCTACTGGTAGATTTGGCTTGGGATTGAAAGGTTGGATTTGTCCTCTGGTCTGTGTTTCAAAAGCCTGTCGCAGGGCCTGTCTGCGCAGGAGTTTGTGGGCGAGCAGGCCTAGATTGTCTGGCCTGGGATCGTTGTGGTCTGGTAGACCTACCCCTAAGAAGTGTGGGGGTAGTATCTGCGTGGCCTGTAACAAGGACGTCTGGTTTCTCTTCGCGGAGGATGACGAGAAGACTGAGTAGCAGGCTCCTGTGGGGTTTGAGACAACTGACGTAGGGTCTCAGTGTGGTCTTTAAGCTGTTGTACAGCTTCCTGAATCTTGTCCCCGAAGAGATTGTCACCCAGACAGGGCAGATCCACAAGTTTTTCTTGGACCTCAGTCCTGAGGTCAGATGCCTTGAGCCAGGCCCATCTACGGGCAGTGATCCCAGCTGCTGCTGTTCTAGAGGCAGTCTCAAAATTGTCGTAGACTGCTCTCACCTCGTGTTTGCCCGCCTCCAGGCCTTTGTTGATTACAGTTTGTGCTGGTTCTTAGAATTGTGTGGGTAGGGAAGTAAATTCTTCCATTTGTTTTCAGAGGTTCCTCTGGTATTGAGTGATGTACAGCTGGTAGGCAGAAATCTTGGTGTTTAACATACAACTCTGATAGACCTTCTTTCCCCATGAGTCTAGGAATCTATGGTCCCTACCAGGTGGGGGTCGATGAGTGTGGGCGCAGAGGTATGGATTTTTTCTGTGCCGACTCCACTACCACAGACTGGTGTGGTAATTGCTGTTTCTGATAGCCTGGGGCTGGCTGGACTATATAACTAGTGTCCACACGCTTGTTCACTGCAGGAACAGAAGATGGATGTTCCCAAATTCGTTTTTGAATATCTAATAGGACCTCATGGACTGGCACTGCCAGTACTTGTTTGGGTGGGTCAAACTGTAAAACCTCAAGGGTTTGTGCCCTGGTGTCTTCCTCTGCTGTGAGCTTGAATGGAATCGAGTCAGCCATGCTTTGGATGAATGAGAGGAATGACAGATCCTCTGTGGGTGACTTCTTTCTCTGATCTGGAGAAGAAGGGTTGGACATAAACTCTTCTGAAGAAAATTTAGAGTGTTGCTCATCCCAAGAATCCTCAGAATCTTCTCTGTAAGGAGATTTTGATGTTTCTTTAGGCTTTAGGAAGTGAAGGCCTGAGGGGCCTGGCTGTGGATCATCGATGGAAAATGCTGCAGGAGTGTCCTGTGGCCTCGTAGATGGTAGAGCATCGATTACATCTTGATACCTTTGTAAGAGGCGCCTATAGAAAGCCTCGTCTTGCACTTCTGGTGGTTCAAGTAAAGGTTGCCTCGATGGTGGCCTCGATGCTGTCATTGACGGAAGCATTATCGAAGTCATCGACGTCGATGGAATAGGAAATGTCATCGATGGGCCCGATGGAATATGGGCAAAAATCGATGTCGATGATGTCCATAGTCTTGGCGTAGTTGTGATGGAATCGATCGATGTCCTTGGTGTCGATGAAGGCGCAGTCATCGGTGTATCCACCGGCATCGGTATTGCTGGAGGCATCGGCATCGATGTTGGGGGCATCAGCATCGATACTGGAGGTATCGGCATCATCGCCGGGACAACTTGCTCTTGAAGAGCCTGGAGGACCGCTTGTCTTATTAAAATAGACAATTCCGGCTGTACAACTGATGTAGTCATCGAAGTTGTATGCGGTGGCGGTAAGGAAACATCCTGTGACTTCTGAGTTGTGCTTGGAATCGGCGTAGACGAGGGCCCAGGCGCGGAAGGTGCCGGTGTTTCCTGTTCTCTGGGCCTCTTCGGCATCGATTCTTCCTGGGACATCGACGTGAAGGATGACGGCCGTCGATGGCGATGCTTAGGTTTTTGATGGTCCGCCGACTTTGTAGATAACACAGACGATGGTGAGGACAGACGATCAGCGGATCCGTCCGGACGTGGTTTTTTTTTAACTAGTACTTGTTTGGTTGCTCCAGCCAGAGACGACCTCGATGACTTGGAAGGAGAGGGAATTAACTGTATTTGGAACATATGTTCCATCTTCTCCTGCCTGGCCTTCCGTCCTTTTACTGTCATTTCGGCACATTTGGGACATGTACTGACATCGTGTTTCTCTCCGAGGCAGAGAACACACTCCAAATGTGGATCGGTTATAGACATATTTCTATTACAAACGGCACTTTTTGAATCCTATCGTCATTTTGGAATCAACGGCCGTCGATGAATGTGAATTCGAGAGAATGAAAAAAATGAGAAATCAATGTGAATGGTACTCACCAGCCGGCGAGAAAAACCCCGTGAGACACCTTATGAGAGAGAATATCGAGAAAATGAGAATTCTAAGTTTTAGTCACACAAGAATTCGCGAAGAAAGCAACAGCTCCAGTCCCGCGATGCGTGAGGCAGCGCGGAAAAGCGAAGACTGAAGAGAGACACCTGTGGCAGAGAATATCATGGTATGCTGGGCATGCTCAGTGGCCTTTCAGGGCCAGTCAAAAGTTTGTAGAAACTGACAGAAAGGTTTCCCGCGCTGGGCTCTATTCGGTGATGTCACCCATATGTGAGGACTAGCATCCTGCTTGTCCTTGGATAAAGTTCAGGTGGTAACCCTGATCAATGATTGCTAGCACCCATTCGTCGATTGTGATTGATAGCCACATGCCGTGAAAGTGGCACAATCAACCTCCCACTGGTATGCCTGGCAGAGGAATCAGGCTGCTGCTCTCCAAGGGAAAGTCAAAAACCTGAAGCAGGCCCCGGCTGGGGAGCTGCTTGTGGCTTTTGCTTCCGGGGCTGGCGAGGCTGAGATTATTGATAAGGCCTCGTAACTCGGGACCTTATGGTGGAGGATAGTACTTCCTTGGGCGGAAGAATGACTTTTTAAGAGTCCTTCTTGAAGGGCTTTCTAGAAGGGAAGTCAGAATGTATCGATGAGAGCTGTTTGAGGGTCTCATGATGATCCTTTAACTCAGCCACTATTTGCTGAATCTGTTCACCGAATAGATCATCTCCTACACAGGGCAGGTCGGAGAGCCTGTTTTGTACTTCTGGGCGAAGGTCAGAAGACTTGAGCCAGGCCCAGTGTCTTGCCGAAATGGCAGTTGCACTCTAGTGGAGGTGTTGAAGATATCGTAAGCTGTTCTTAACTCATGCTTTCCTGCCTCAAACCACTTGTTGACAAGGATTTGAAGATGTTCTTGGAATTGGTCAGGCAGGGTTTCAGAGAAGTCCTGTATTTGCTTGAAAAAGACCCTGTTGTATTGGGTCATATACAGCTGGTAAGAAGCAATTCTGGAGATGAGCATTGCCCCTTGGAACACTCGTCGACCAATATTGTCTAGGAACTTGTGTTCCTTGACAGGAGGGGTACAGGAGTGAGGCTTCGTCCTTTTTGCTTTCTTTTGAGCTGATTCTACCACAACTGAGTGGTGGTCAAGCTGAGGTTTTTGAAAGCCAGGGGCTGACTGTACTAGGTAGGTAGTGTCAGCCTGTGTACTGGGGTAATGGATCCAGGGTTTTCCCAGTTCTTTTTGAGAAGGACAAGAAGAACTTGATGAATGGGAATAGAAGTGATCACTTTAGAGGCATCCAGAAATTGGAGAAGCTCAATTATCTGGTGCCTATCATCTTGCTCAGTCTGAAGCTGAAAAGAGACCAATTCCGACATTTCCTTCACAAAATTAATGAAAGAAAGGTCCTCTGGAGGAGAACGCTTTCTACTTTCAGTAGGAGAGGGAGGTGAAGGTAAGTCATCGTCTGTGGAAGTATCATCAACCCAGGTGTCATAATGATCAGCAGGCTGACCTGTAGGACGAGAAGGGGGTTGGATACCCGAAGGGCCCGGCTGAGGCTCCGAGAAAATCGAAGGAATCACCGGGGGCACCGTGGACGCCTTGGGGGGTATCAGTGCTGGCATCAAAGGCATCGATGGCGCCGATGTGCGTATCGCCCCCGATGAATGAATCGGTGGCGAAGGCCAACATGGCATCGATGGCTGAGGCAATAGCCCTGGAGGAGGAATGCGGAACAGTGTTTCTCCTCCTGAAGAAGCTGTCATCGGGGAGCACAGCGGAGCCATCAGAGACCCTGGAATCACCGGTGGAAGGGCAGTCATGAGCGCCTCTATCCAGGATAGCAGCGGTGCCAGCGCTGCTGGAATCGGGTCGTGACCGGTTCCACTCTCTGTGCCGGTGCAACCTGGAGTCGTTACATCGCCTTGTCGATGGCCTCCTGGACCAGCCGGTCCAGTTCTTCCCGGAAACCTGGGGCAATCAGCCCCGGCTCCGTGATGGAAGAGGAAGGCTGAGGCACAGTCGGAGGGACTACCTTTACAGGCGGAATCTAGACTCCCAAAGCCCGATCGGGTAAGGGTGGCCTCGATGTCCCTGTCGCAGGAGTGGTCGGTGCCGTTTCTGGATGGGGCTTCTTCGATGGTGGCTCGGACGGTGGCAAGGTCGATGATTTCGCTCCCTCGACAGTCCGAGACTTACGATGCCAATGGCGATGTTTCTCCCTACGATCCCCTCGATCTTGAGGGGGAGAAACGGGAGTCTATGGCCGTGAAGACGTCGAGGGCAGGCAGTCACCGGACGGTTGTCAATGCTGGTGAGACTTCGACGGTGCCGGTTCCGATGACGATGCGATGGATGGCGTCGGTGTGTGAGCACGGAAAATGAGTCCCATCTTCTCCATTCTGGCTTTGCGACCTTTTGGTGTCATGAGGGCATATTTGGTGCAAGTCAGGACATCATGCTCACGGCCTAAACACATTACACAGACTCCATGAGGGTCTGTGATAGACATCGTGCGAGTGAAGTCCAGGCACCGACGAATCCCAGACATCATGGCCATAGAAAAATCGAGCCGAAGTACGGTCGATGGCCAGTAGGACGCGAGGGCCAAACTCGACGGTAATAGACGAAAAACGGTGAAAACTTACCTGAGTACCGCGGCCTCAGAAAAGTTAGAGGAGGGCCCCCTGTGGGGCATTCTAATTTTAATTAACTCCGTGAGGAAAATTCCTGTCAGGAATCTCTTCACAGCTCCTAAACCACGAGGCTACTGCTGCGCGGAAAAAAGAAGACTGAGGGGGAACCCCTGCTGGCTGCAGGGTTGGTGACATGCTGGGCATGCCCAGTAGGGGCCAGTCAAGGTTCTGGAAAATTTGACAGAGGTTTTCGTGATTGGGCTCCATCCTGATGTCACCCATATGTGAGGACTACCATCCTGCTTGTCCTGTGAGAAATTCTTCTTATATTTGCAAAAATCAAGAAATTAATCTTTAGTACTTGAAACCAAATAGGAAATACCACTCAGTAAAACTTTTCAGTACATCAGATATATAGTCCCCAATAATGGGAGGATATACAAAGAAAAGTAACCAAAATTACTTAATCGAATTAGTATAAGTAGGGGAGGAAAGACGATGCACTCTGAATCCGCAGCTTACCACCCCAAATAAAGACACCACACTGTTTGGCATTTAAACTTGGCCGCAGTTTAATACACCAGAAACAATAGCCCTTACAATTAATGTTGAGATTATTTACCTGATAATCTCCTTTTCCTTAGTGTATGCAGATGGACTCAGAACAAGTGGGGTATAGTGTGCTCGTGCTAGCAGTTAGAGACGGATCTGACGTCAGCACGGGTACATATACCCCCACAGGAAGTGAAGCAACTCAGTAATCTTCCTTGCAAAAACTGTTATGGATACATGTGTACTGACCGATCAATGAATTAGTGAAACAGGATTCCCCTGACCGATTGATAGTAGCTGGAGATTGCCAGCGTTCCCAACCGGAAGACGTCGACACCTGGTAGAGTGGACACTCTCGTGTAAGAAATGACATGCCTTACCTTGAATTGATGAAACCCCATGTATACTGGCAGCCGGGCGGGATGGTGAGTCCATCTGCATACACTAAGGAAAAGGAGATTATCAGGTAAGTAATCTCAACATTTCCTAGCGTGTAGCAGATGGACTCAGAACAAGTGGGATGTACAAAAGCTACTTCCGAACTGGGCGGGAGGCTGCCTGAGGACCGCGTAGGACTGCCCTCGCAAATGCTGTGTCCTCCCTGGCCTGGACATCCAGACGGTAAAATCTGGAAAAGCTTCTGGAGGGAGGACCATGTCGCCGCCTTACATATCTCCGCGGGCGACAGCATCCTAGATTCTGCCCAAGAGGCCACCTGCGCTCTGGTAGAATGAGCCTTGACCTGCAGAGGCGGTGACTCCCGGCCTCTACGTAGGCCGCTCTGATAACTTCTTTGATCCAGCGGGCGACGGTTGGCCGAGAGGCCGCTTCCCCTTGCTTCTTCCCACTGTGAAGGACGAACAGATGGTCCGTCTTTCATACTGCTTCTGTCTTTTCCAGGTATCTGGGCAGCAATCTGCCGATGTCGAGATGGCGTAGCAAACGCCCTTCTTCTGATTTCTTCAAACCCGCCGTGGTTGGCAAGGATATGGTTTGGTTGAGGTGAAATTGTGAGACTACTTTAGGTAAAAAGGAGGGAACCGTGCGAAGATGGATAGCCTCAGGAGTGATTCTGAGAAAGGGATCACGGCAGGACAGCGCTTGTAGCTCCGAGATGCGGCGTGCTGAACACACAGCCAGCAAGAACACCATCTTTAAAGTTAGAGAACGGAGAGACAGGCCCCGGAGGGGTCTGAAGGTGGATCCCGCAAGGAAATCCAAAACTATGTTGAGGTCCCACAGGGGTACTGGCCACTTCAATGGCGGACGAATGTGCTTGACTCCTTTCAGGAAGCAGGAAACATCTGGGTGCGTGGCAATGGTCTTGCCATCCCTCCTGGGACCATAGCAAGACAACGCAGCCACCTGAACCTTGATGGAGCTTAGGGAGAGACCCTTCTGAAGCCCATCCTGCAGGAAATCCAGAACAATAGGGATTGTGGTCGCATGTGGATTGGTGCCATGAGTGTCGCACCAGGCTTCAAATACTCTCCAGATCCTTATGTAGGTGAGGGATGTGGAAAACTTGCGAGCTCGGAGGAGTGTATCTATCACCGGCTCAGAGTAACCTCTTTTCTTCAGTCTAGCCCTCTCAATGGCCAGACCGTAAGAGAGAATTGAGCTGGATCCTCGTGGAGGATGGGACATTGACGTAGCAGGTCCCTGAGTGGAGGCAGGGGAAGAGGATCCCCTGTCAGTAGTCTTCTCATGTCCGCGTACCAGGGTCTTCTTGGCCAGTCTGGTGCCACTAGAAGAACTAGGCCCCTGTGCCTCTGAACCTTGTGTATAAGGGCGCCCAGCAGGGGCCACGGCGGAAAGGCGTATAGCAGGGTCCCTGGAAGCCATGGCTGAACCAGGGCGTCGATCTCGTGAGAGAACGGATATCGCTTGCGGCTGAAGTATCTGGGTACTTGAGCATTGGACCTGTCCACTAGTAGGTCCATGTCCGGAGTCCTCCACTGATCCACAATCATCTGGAAGGCTGTGGGGTACAGCTGCCATTCTCCCAGATTTAGGCTTTCCCTGCTGAGAAAGTCTGCCGCGGTGTTGTCCCTTCCGGCAATGTGGACGGCGGAGATGTCCTGGAGATTCGCCTCTGCCCAAGCCATCAGCAGGGCTATCTCTAGGGACACCTGTTGGCTTCTGGTTCCGCCCTGTCGGTTGATGTATGCCACCGTGGTGGCGTTGTCGGACATCACTCTGACTGCTCTGTTCCACAATCTGTGAGCAAATCGCAGGCAGGCTAACCGGACTGCCCGTGCCTCTAGACGGTTGATGTTCCACCCCGACTTTTATCTATTCCACCGCCCTTGGGCGGTTAGCTCTTCGCAGTGTGCTCCCCATCCGCTCAGGCTGGCATCTGTGGTGAGCAGAGTCCACGTGGGGGAGGACATCTTCGACCCCCTGCTCATGAGGTCGGACTGCAACCACCACCGTAGCTGGGTCCGCACTCTGGTTGGTAGAGGTAGATGCACGGAGTAATTCCGGAAGCGTGGGTTCCATCGAGAGAGAAGGGAGCATTGTAGTGATCTCATATGGGCCCGTGCCCAGGGTACCACTTCCAGGGTGGATGCCATGAGACCGAGAACCTGCAGATAATCCCAAGCTATGAGCCGGCTGGCTCCCATCAAGGACCGTAGACACGTCTGGAGTTTTAACCTTCTCTTGGTGGTGAGGCTGACTTTGTCTGCCTGGGTGTCGAACTGGACTCCCAGGTATTCCAGTGATTGGGAAGGCTGTAGGCAGCTCTTGTTTAGGTTGACTACCCATCCCAGGCTTTCCAGCAGGGAGATCACTCTGTTGGTTGCCCGATGGCTCTCCTCTCGGGATTTCGCCCTGATCAGCCAATCATCTAGGTAGGGATGGACAAGGATACCTTCCCGTCTGAGCGCCGCTGCTACCACTACGATCACCTTGGTGAAGGTCCGCAGCGCCGTGGCTAACACGAAGGGCAAAGCCCGGAATTGGAAGTGTCGTCCCAGAACCTTGAAGTGTAGGTAGCGCTGATGATCCTGATGGATCAGGATCTGCAGGTAGGCTTCTGACAAGTATAAGGCCGTGAGGAACTCCCCTGGCTGTACTGCGGTCTTGACTGAGCGCAGAGTTTCCATGCGAAACCTCGGGACCCTTAAATATCGGTTGACTGACTTGAGGTCTAATACGGGCCGGAAAGTGCCCTCTTTCTTGGGTACCATGAAATAAATGGAATAGTGCCCAGAATCCATTTCCTATGCAGGTACTGGGATTATGGCTTTCAAGGACAGGAGACTCGCCAGGGTAACTTCTAATGCCGCCTTCTTGTGGATTGGACATGGAGACTCCACAAACCTGTCCGGAGGGGTGTGATGGAAGTCCAGATAATAGCCCTCTCGGATGATGGTGAGAACCCACTGGTCCGACGTAATCTCGACCCATCTGGGGTAGAAGAGGGTTAACCTTCCCCCTATGGCTCCGTCCCCCGGATGGATCGGCTGATTCTCATTGTGAGGCGCGGCCGGGACCTGAACCTGAGCCGGCTCCCCTCCTGCGCTACTTGGTCCGAAAGGACTGGTTCCTGGCCTGAGGGCGAGGTGCCTGGTAGCGACTCCTATAGGGAGTGAAGCGTTGGGAGCTTCTAACTCTGGAGGGCCTCGGAAAGATGCGCTGGTTCCTCTTGGACCTGTCTTCCAGCAGTCGAGGTACTGGAGGGGCGCCCCATGTGCTGGCCAGTTTATCTAGGTCACTGCGAAACAGGAGAGAACCCTTGAACGGCATTCTAGTGAGACGTGTCTTAGAAGGAGCATCAGCTGACCAATTCCGTATCCAGAGCTGCTTCCTGGCTGCTACGGAGGATGAGACCCCCCGTGGCTGTCGTACGGACTAGGTCGGAGGCGGCATCCATAAGGAACGAGAGAGCTGACTCCATGTCCGCTGCCGGAGCATTGTTCCGGACCTGTGACAAACAGGAACGCGTCACCACTGTGCAGCAGGTTGCGATTCGCAGAGACAGAGCTGCCACCTCAAAGGTTTGTTTCAGGATGGCGTCCAGGCGGTCATGAGCCTCCTTGATGGCCGCCCCCCCCCCTCCACTGGAATGGTAGTGCGCTTGACCACAGCGCTAACCAAGGCGTCCACCTTAGGGCACGCCAGCATATCCTTGATTGCCGGGTCCAGGGGGTACATGCCAGACAGGGTCCGACCCCCTTTGAACAAGGCCTCCGGCGCATTCCACTCCAAATCTATCAGCTGTTGCGCCGCTTGCAGGAAGGGGAAATGGCGGGCTGTGGGACGAAGACCCTCCAGCAGGGGGTTCTGCAAAGATGCCTCCATGGTGCTGGGGCCTGGAATAGCCAACTCCGTCAGGCACTGAGAAACCAGGTCGGAGAGATCTTCCTTGGGAAACAACCGCCTCATAGTTCGATATGGCTCTATCCCCGGGGGAAGGTCCCCCTCCTCGGGGGGTCCGGACTCGTCCTCCGAGACATCAGGGTCCGCATGAGCCGGACTGCCCGGAGGCGGGTGCCCGCGATAAGGGCGAGAAGGTCCGGGGGCAGGGTGAGCCGGAGCAGCCACAGGGCCTGGACGGGAAGCCGACTGCATCTGTAAATAAATAAATAAATCCACCCAGGAAATGGAAGCGGTCTCCAGCCGTCGGGGAACCAGGTCCCCCGGGATTCCTGGCTGTTCGAGACGACCCGCTAGGTCCGGGGTGGCCCCTGGGGAACTGTCGGTAAACCTCGGTTAAGACTGGTCCTGGCCAGAGGCTCCCACGGCCTCCTCACATTGGGCACAAAGGGAGCCTGGCTCCTCGCTCTGCGTGGCTCTAAGCTGGCAGAGGCCAAGAGCTTTCACGCCGGAATCATGAGGTGCCGCCTCTGGAGACGCCGGGGCGTTTCAGTGTTCCATCGCGTCTTGCGAATGCAGGGCGCCGGCGCTTATGCTGTCAGCGATATGCGCTCGATAATAATATGAGCCCAATAACAATATGCATCAATAACATGCGCTCAGTAATAGGCACTCAGCAATAGGCGCTCAGCAATAGGCGCTCAAGAAAATGTGTTCAGCAATATGCGCTCAATAATAAACAATATGCGCTCAATAATATGCGTACAGCAATATGCGCTCAATAATAAACAATATGCGTTCAGCAATATGCGCTCCGCTCAATAACATGCTTAGCAATCTATATGCTGCGTTGTGCGCCTATCAACAGGCGCCTATCCATGGGCGCTCAATACCTGAACAAGGCAGACAAAATGGCGACCTCCACGGCGTGCCGCATGCAGGCAACGCCGCCGATCCTTGTACCTCGGAGACCAAAAGTAAAAGATGTACGCCTTACCTGATCCTCTGCGCTTACCGGCTGTAACCCGGGCGGTCTCCGGCTGCGGGGGGAGAGGGGTAATACCTTCACCGCCGCGCTTGAGGAAGTGCACCCACTGCCTCTAAACCGCTGAACTCGTCTCGCTCGGGGCTAAGTCCACGCCGGGACCGAGGCGCCTCTCAGCCAGGCCCGAGCCCTTCTCGCTCGGGGGCTAGATCCCTGCCGCGAATCGGCCACCGGACCGAGGCTCTTACCTCCGAGGGACCACGAAAATCACCTCGGGAAACTCGACTGGGGGAGGGACCCGAGGGTATCACCGCAGGAGTGCGGGGCTCGTCTTCTGAGAAATTTGGAAAGTAGAAAGTAGTATTGGAAAACACGCTCAGCGAGCGTGCAGGCACTCCAAACTGCTTTGGAGACAGAAATTACTGAGTTGCTTCACTTCCTGTGTGGGTATATGTACCCGTGCTGACGTCAGATCCGTCTCCAACTGCTAGCACGAGCACACTATACCCCACTTGTTCTGAGTCCATCTGCTACACACTAGGAAATCACCGTTAACGCTCCTCCCCCTTCCTCTTCCCTCCACCACCTTAAGCCCCAATGTTGGAGATAACCTCCACCTTCCCCACCTGCTCCACCTCATGCCAGCGAGAGCAAGCTTGACTGTGGACCTTAGCCTCACGCTTCCCTGGTCTTCCAACGTAGCCACCCACCCCAGCTACGCAGGTCACATCTCCCCCTCCACTAACCCCTCCCCAAGTTACAACATAACGCTGGGCTCAGGTTATCCGCCACAGAACAAGTTGCCTAGCAACTTGTTTCCAACTGCGGTCATCTAGTTTCTGCTACTTATCACTTTCTCCAAGCCCTCCTGTAGAGTATGATTAAATAGATCCATGCCAATGTCTGACAAATGGACCCCATCCCCGCTAAAGAAACCTGCATCTCCCTGCAACACCCACACATGCCTTATCCAAAAACCCCCTTCCCACCCCATCCACTTTCCCATTTGCCTATTGATCTTCTTCCATATGGTCTCCTCACTATGGTGCAGTCTGATAATAATGTCTGACCACCCTACTTTCACTGAAGGCCACCGTACCATAATCTGTGCAATATCTTTCTTGATACAGGTCAATAGCTCCCAGCAGGTCTTTTGACCCACACGATTACCCCCAAATGTACAATTAGTAAGTCTGGTACTCCCCACATGTCTATCTTGTCGCTCAGAAAATGCAGGAGCTCGTCCCACTCCATACCCCTGCGACTAAACCACGCCAATTGCCACTCTAGGTGCTCGAATTCCAGTTCTCCATAGGGGCGCTTCGTGGCTCGGGGTTGCGCTCGGTGGATATATGACTGTCCCACGATCCAGGCACATCCCTTCGCGCTCATCCCCCAGGTTTCTGAAAGAAAAGAATGCATTAATATTTGCGTTCAACTACCCCCTCCCCCCAGTCTCCTTTCTGACCTCCTCCCTTGTACTTTCCACCTACTTATTCCCTTTTTTTTTTTTATTCGACTCCCGCATCCCTCCGTATGTATTCCTTGAAAACCCTTGACTTCCATCGCCCTATGCTATTAATCCCTGCCTCTGATAAACCCGCCTTGGCCGCAGACGTCGCTGCACCTATGCGAAAGGAATGCGCACCAAACCTTGTAGCATCCCTCCTGTCTTCGCATATCACCTTCCTCAGCACCTGAACAAATTGATACTTAGTCAATACCTCCCCAATCTCATGCACTAGGAATGTCCCTCTGGTCGACGGCCTTATCCTGCTGTACCGCCACGCTGTGCAAACTGGGAAAATCGAAGGTATCTCCGCTGGCTCCAAATGAATCTCGAAACCCTTGCCTTTCTGATCAGTTTTGGATTTCAGGAGGAAAAGAGTAACCAATTAAGGTTGTATAGAAATGCATTCCACCGTGATCCCTGCGTTGCCTGACTGTGCCACCAATTCGCTCACTCGCATAGCTCCAAATAATGCCCACGAGAAGGCCACTCTAAACAGAATTACCTCGAACTGCGACCAGCAAACCTGCGGCAGCAACCCTGTGAACCTTATCAAGTCCTGGTACCGTATTGGCAACCTCAGGTCTCTCTGTCTGCCCAATCGTCTCTGCCACCTCCTAGAACCTTGCGGACTCGAAAACTATTTAAAGGGTTGCCCCAACCTTTTCACTTTTGAAAGAAGGAAAAACCAACTAAATGCAACCTCGCTGTCTCCTTCCCCACCCTACGTACATGCTCGCCCCTGTATGTTAATTATGCCCCCCAACTTGGTTAACTGAGACCTACATCTATTCTGTCGTCGTAAATGTATAAATGGGTTTTTTTTTGTTTTTTTTTTACACTCCCCTCACCCTCTCTTACTAACTCCCTCAACCCGCTATAAGCCCCCGGAAAGGCCTTTGGGGGGGGGGGGGTGTCTTGCTCCTCTTCCCCTTTTCACCACTAAGCTTTGATGACTTTTGGTTCTAACCTTACCGCTTGACTGTGTGCACTTGGAACTCGGGTGGGCCCCATTGCAAGAGGCGCACGCATGCCGAAACATACATTCCGGAAACAAGCAAGTAGCTCTATTGAAACGCCAACAAATATCACCTTTTGACACGGTCGTCTTACCCTCCTTCCCCATCTGTCCTCCACCTCTTACCACCTTCACCTGCGCCTGCACTATATTTTGCCTGCTTGGCGCTCTTATTGGTCATCTGCATAAGCCATAAATGAATGTCCTGTGTACCCCACAACACGAATCTGTTGCCAGCCATCTTCTCCCGGAAATGCTCATTGTAATTGAGCCAGGCCCACCCCTCATAATCCTTGAATGCCCCTAATATGCTATCACAGTACGCCAGGAGTGCTCCGTGCTGGTCCGGCTTGTAGTGCTCCACTATGCTAGCCAACCGCAAGAAACCCCTCATCCAATTGAGAAGATTTTTGGGCACCTTAAATCCTGCCTCCTTCCCCTTCTTCTTGCTTCCTTTGCTGCGCCGGTTCCTGCCACCCCTTCTACCTGCCACTAATTGAAATATGTTAACATACTTATGTTTTTTGATGTGTCTGCGCACCTTACCTGGAACACCCTCCCATAACTCTGTCAATGATGCTAATGCTGGGTGCCCCTTATTTTGTGCTGGCCCCAACCCGCTATCTCCCTTCCGTCTCCCTGAACTAGTGGCAGAATCAGTTGACCTACTACTGTCTGTATTGCTAGAGCTACTATCCCGCCTACGTTTTACCTTTGCCTTGATTTGAGGCTCACTAACTTCCCCCTACTCATTACCTTCCTCCGCGCTCAGTATTCGAGACCTGGCCCCCTCTCCTCTCGGTCTGTCTGCACGTCCTGCCACCGGTCTATCTTCGTAGGGATATAATGGCTCCTTCCTCCATCGCTCTTCGCTGTATGAAGCACCCGGCCACTCCATGCTCCTGGGCTCTGCAAATGACAAAAGACTGGCACCAGTATCTGTCCTGGCCATAGCTGGCCATCCCGTATCAATCACTTCCCTACTCTGCCCCCCCCCCCCCCCCTCCCGGTATTCCCCCTTACCGACTCTGTCTGGGCTCTATTCCCTTGTCCCCTAACCCAAAATCTCCCTGTTCGCCCTGCTTCCACGCTGGTCATCCTCCAAAGCCTCTCCTCCCACCATCCCTGTATTCTCCCAAACCCGTGTTCTCCCCATCGCTCCCATCCCCTTTCCCGTTCCAAGCGCATGCGACTGCACTCACCGCACGTGTGCTCCTGCCCGAAGCCATGGGCCTCGATATCGCTCCCGCCTCTTGCTGCCGCCGCGCCTCTGGTTCCCAGCCGTCCTCGCCTCTCTCCAGAAAGGAACCTGCGCTCCGCCATCGACGCTTGCCTGCCTCCCCTGGTGTGGCTGGGGCTGGTAACCCATCTTCCTCCTACGCTCTGCCTCAGCTTTAGGCCTCACCCTCTGCTGCCGCCCTGTCTCGCTTCTCCCAACGCCTCGACTGATGTTCCCGCCTCCGCAGGCGTTGAGGGGTACACGTCCTGTGCCCTTCCTGCTACCTCTTCAACCCGCCCCTTGGGTCCCGCTCTGACTTGGACAGGGCTCACGTGCGGGCTTGGCCTGTCCTTCATGGCTCCCTGCGGCCCTGGGGAGCTGTGGAGGGACTGCGTAATGCTCTCCACGGGAAGGGCTGACACGGGGCTTGCCTCCAGTTCTGATTTGGGCTACTCTCTCCTGAGCCAACTACCACTCGCTCCTGTTCCCTTCTGGGAGTGGGGAGGCTCGGGAGAGATTTTTGGGATTCCTGGCTGGCTGCCCTGGCTCTGCAAAAGCCACGACCCCCTTTCTTGGAACCTGCCCTTCCATGGCTCACAGGCAGGCTTTTTCTTTCCCCGCATCTTCTCATCTTTCCAATGATTACAGTGCTGATCTTTCACTCTTGTAAACGGCGCTGGTAACCATAAATGCAAAGTTCCACAAAGTTCGCCGCACCTACCTCCCTGCTTCCCTCGCCAAACTGACCAGTTACTCTCGCTGACGTCACCCTGCTCTAACCAGTCCTTTCGTCGTTTGAATCTCCTACATTTTCCACTCCCTCTCCCTCCCCTGCGCTCTAACTTCCTGCTTCCCTACTCTTCCCCCCTCCCTTCTCTGGCTGCTGGTCCTCGCGCGCATTCCCCCTGTTACTGCCGCCACGCTGTAAGCCAGCGCGGCTTGCTTTACTTATACTAAAAGAGAGACTTTTATTCTTTTTATTACAGACTTTTACCTCAGCCCTGTTCCTTGTCAGTCAAGAATATCTCTAGATGGGTGGGCTCTTGGAAAATACATTTATTTTTCTGTAAGATAATTAGGCATTTACACAGGAATCTTAGGTAAAAGGTCGCCCTGAGGGCTAAAACCCTTGACTTCAGTGTCAAAAATTGCTTCTGCCGTAACTGCATGCTACTGGCTACGTCAGGGAAGACTTGGAACTTATGTCCGTAAAAGAGAAAATCTTTATTTCTAAAGAATTTTTGTAAAATTAAACTCTTATCCTGTTCTCTACAAAAAGAAACAAGCAAAGTTGCTCTACTAGAAATATCGTCCACCGAGGCCTCTAAAAAGGATGTCAAATTTGGTGATTCCCGTTGTACAATGTCTAATTCTTCCACATCTTCTTGAGTTTGAATCCTTGACTTAGGTATATAGTACATTTTAGAAATACTTTTGTCATCTATAGTAGAAATAGACAATTTCTATCAAATATTTCTTCAATAATTCAAGGGAGGATAATCTAGATACCAGAAAATTAAGAAATCTTAAATTTCTAATACAATTTTCATTCTCTAACATTTCTAAATGACGATGTATTAAGCTATCTTTAACAAAAAAGCTATCAGCTGCTTGTAACAATGTTATCTGAGTATTTGTTACCTTACCATTTTCATCAATTTGATTTAATCGACTCATGTTTCTCCATCTTACTATTTATCTCCACTATATCCTGCTTTAATTGTAAACAAGAGTTTGATAAGGGTTTTTTTTTACATCTATAAGTACCCTCCAAATATCACCTAAGGTGACATTTTGAGGATCCATTAATTCTAAATTCGTATTTCCTTCTAACATCAATTCTTACACTGATAATATGCCCAAACTGTCTTGTATCCTCCCACTCTCTATGTTCACAATGTTACCAGGCTGTACAGTATTTACTGACCCCCCAGTCCCTTGTACCATTACTTTGAAGATTAGGTCCCAATATCTCCAACGGCATTAGAGGTGACTGCATCTGGGCTGGACTCTCTGGGGATCCGGATGAGAAAGAAATTTCCGGTATGGAATGTCTTTCAAATTGGCCAACTTGCATTACCACATGGGAGTCCATGGGTCCTCTAGTTGCTGTAGCTGCTGGCGAAGAAGTTAGAAACTTTGTTTTTCTTTTCCTACCCATAAATTATTAGGGAGGAAAGAAATAGGAAAAAAAAATGTAGAAGGGGCACGCCCCTTTGGCGCGCGGCTTTGGCTGTGCGCCTGCGGCTGTGCACAGCAGCTCTTACAGGTTTATCGGGAGTCAAGTCCTCGCTTGATGATGTCAGCGGGGTTAAAGCAGCAAAGGTAGATGTTTCAGTTCCCTGGGCTCCCCGAACTCACTCGGGCACCCCGTCGCTGTCCTCCTGCCCTCCTCTCTCTCTCGAGGTATATCTCTCCAGATTCCTCCGTCTGAGCTGCCACAGCTCTTCCGTCAGCGGGGTTAAAGCAGCAAAGGTAGATGTTTCAGCTCTCTGGGCTCCCCAAACTCACTCTTACACCCCATCGCTGTCCTCCTGCCCTCCACTCTCTCGAGAGGTATGTCTCTCCAGATTCCTCCCCATACTCCTAGTTTTTCACCATATTTGTTTCCCAACAAGAATTTCGGTATATAAAAATTCTAAATAAATAAATAAATATTCTTCTGAAAACTTAGGAATATTCACCTTTTCTAGAAAAGCTCTGCACTTATATTCCTCTGAAGTGTAAACCTTTGTAAAAGTGCTTTGTTGACGATTTCAGTATTAGAGTTCACTAAAATCCCAGTTTTAGCCTACAGAGTAATATAATCGTGACTTGTACTCATTCTAATCAGGTTAGCCACAAGCTCACCCTTTTGATTACTATACTGATATAGACTAAATATGTAATATTTTTAACAGTTCTTTGATGGATTAGGGACTTTAAACCCACACAGTCGGCTAAATATGGCTCTCTAATTCTTAGTGCTTGCAGCGGCCAACTTTTTCTTGGCCTTACTGAGGTGGTTCTCCAAATTTAAAAATTGCTTAGCAACATCCTTCCTCCTTTTAGCAACATAAGAGATCACCACCTCGGAGGAACATCTTCGCAGTATACCAAAAGAATACTGGATCATCTTTATGCCTACTATTATGACATTCAAAATCACTCTACTTCGTTTTAAGATAGTCCTGAAAATGTTTCTCTAAAGCCAAATATGGAAATCATTGTAGCAAAATAATATGGAAATCTCCAAAGTTAACACCCCCGTTCTCCATTTCTCCAAACTAAATTGATCCAAATCCAGGCACTGTCTGAATGTAATGTCCTTATGTCTGTATCTGTTACATGGGAGAAAATATTCTGAGGAATTAAAATGTAGTCATTCCTATAGTAAGAAGAATGTGCACTGGATAAATGAGTAAAATCTTTCTCTAAGGAGTGAAGAAGTCTCCAAAGATCCACTCCATTCAGCCCTTCCTCTAAAAGATGAACTCTCTTGCCCCTCTGAATCTCACCTTCTGAACAATTATGGGATTTATCCGACCTAGGACACGATCCAGATTAAAATCTCCACCCCCACCCCCATACCAACCTAACATCTAAATAGGGAAGTAGAAGTTTGTGTAGATTAACAAAATAAAATAGCATGCTGATAGTTGTTGAGCATAAACATTGCACAGGACTAAAGGTCTATAACAATACAATTCAGCGATCAAAATCACATATCGCAGAAGGGTCCCTTTCTTTCTTCACTATCATTGATAGATTCTTATGAATCAAATTAGCCACTCCAGCAGATTGTGTCTGGCGATGCATATCTAATATCTCCGACCCACCATTTCTTCAACTTTTGGTTTTCTAAATTGTTTAAGTGGGACTTCTGCAGTAGGACATCAACCTTAAGACTGGTATGAATTTTGGTTTGTTTAATCACCGAACCAATACTGCAAACATTCTATTACAATTTTTACCTCAGAACAAGTAATTTTACCCCACATTTATTATTTATTTATTTATTTTTAATTTTTATATACCGATGTTCCTGTATAGCATACATATCGCACCGGTTTACAAGGAACTGAACAGTCGCCTCAGGGACGGGATACAGAAAACAGTCGCCTCAGGGGCGGAATACATTAAAACAGTTGCCTCAGGGGCGGAATACATTAAAACAGTTGCCTCAGGGGCGGTATATAATAACATAGGAGGACAGGAAAACTTTTAGGGAGACATTCGTAAACTCGAATAAATGTAACTGGGTTTCAAACTGGGAAACATAAATACAGAGGTAAGTATATTGTCTATCGTTTCGACCGGTTTTTAGCTCTCAGGGAAAGCTTGGGTAAATAGCCAAGTCTTTAGCTTCTTTTTGAATGTCAGAAGGCACGGTCCTTGGCGGAGGTCCGGAGGAAGTAAGTTCCAAAGAGGGGGACCTGCAGTGGACAGGGCTCGTTTCCTCAGGGAGGTTCTTGCCGGTTGGGTGTGAAGCATGTTCTGGTATGCCCTTCTGATTGGTCTTTTGGAAATGTGAATGTAAAGAAATGTGAATGTGCATACTACATTGCATGTGTGGGCCTTCCAGGCACGGGTCCCAACAGAAGTTCAATACTATCTATTGCACAGCTATAACCACTATAAATTCTAAGCTCTGAATGTCCCCGTGTATTATGTCCTCAGATAATATCCCTCCTCCCTTTCCACCCATTCCTTCCCTTCCATCCCCCCCCCATTCTATATACTGACCACCACATATCTCCCCCTCTTAAAAATCATTCCCTTTAACATTTTTATATAAATGTTTTTTGCTTGGTTTATTTTTTTAAATACTCCCTTCTGCAATGAACCGTGGAAAACAGCTTCTGTATAGCTATTGATACTTGCAGCTTCTTCCCTGATAAGACAACACCTGCTCTGTATTGTTTATGATCCAAGTTAAGGAATTTTATCATCAGTCAGAGCCAGATACTACTTGGGAACACACCAAGGATTTTATGAGACATGATTCCTGATCCTATACTTGTATTTGCTTGCTTGAATATAAATATAGCAAAATGTGCACAGGTAGTACACAGGCACCATAAAAAGGGTTTTAACTGAACAGTAGTAGCCTCACAAATCTAAAACCTGAGACTCAGCATGAAAAGTTATATCACTGGGCACTCTAGGTGGTTCTTGGGCTAAGAGTTTGACCGTGACTCAAAAACGTAAAGAAAATGACGGGACAAGACCTGTGCTCCCCGTCCAGGACCGGAACACCAACCTGCCCGGAAGCTCCGATGAGGTGGGAGGAGTCCAAACGCGCCAGAAAAGCGGCGCAAGAGCAGAGAGGAACCGCGGGACCAGACCAGTGCTCCCCGTCCAGGACCGGAACACCAACCTGCCCGGAAGCTCCGACGAGGTGGGAGGAGTCCAAACGCGCCAGAAAAGTGGCGCGAGAGCAGAGAGGAACCGCGGGACCAGACCTGTGCTCCCCGTCCAGGACCAGAACACCAACCTGCCCAGAAGCTCCGACGAGGTGGGAGGAGTCCAAACACGCCAGAAAAGCAGCGTGAGAGCGGCGCGCCACTGCCGCCAGCGCGCCTAAGGGGCGCGCGCGGCTTGGTCCAGCTTAGTCAAGACTAGACGGACTGACGGGGAATTCTTGGCGTCTCTCCCAATTCTGAGCTACACACAAGGTAACAGACTTGAAGCGATCAAATTTCTTTTTTGTGAATTGCTTTTAATTTGATGCCTGCAAAAAGGAAAGGGAAGGTAAGGGCTTTCCCTTCAGAGCCCTTGCCTCCCTTATTACAATTAGAAATTGACCATTTCATGACACAGCTGGCAATTGAGGGACCCAGTGAATCCGCTAAGATCCCTCCGGGGGGAGAACGGGTGGACCTTTTGGATGAGGCTTCCCTTAGTCCAGAACAACGTTCGCCTCCGGTACAGCGAGGAGCAGACGGAAACGCAGCTGAGTCAACCACCAAAGAAGTGGTGTGTCTTGCAGCGAAAGAAGGTGCTGAATCCGTGCCCGGAAAAAAGGGAGGCAGCCCAGAAGGAGAGCTTTCTTCTGAGGAGGCCCTCCCACTCTGGAAGGGACCTCTGCAAATTTTGCAAGTATATATCAGGAACCCCCTCAAGTGAGACAATCAGGGGATCCTCAGCTCCCGCTAGCTAGGCCTGAGACGATAACATTGCGAGCCATATGGGATCTGGTCAGTGGCTTAAATGTGACTGTGAATAGGCTTGAAAGTAAAATTGATGCTGTTTCTAATAATTTTCAACAACAGTTTCAGGTAGTGCAACAACAGGTGGATGATGTTACGGTTAGAGTTCAGAGAGTGGAAGAAAATGTTAAAACTATACAGTCTTTAAACTTAGTTGTTGTAAAGGACCAGTTAATGAACTCACGAAGATTGGAAATGTTAGAAAATAATGCTAGACATTTAAATGTTAGAATGCTAAATTTCCCTAAAATAGCTGGAGAAATACCGTTTGTTACAGTGAAGAGATTTCTATTAGAGGAGCTCGGATTTTCTGAGAATAATGTGTTATCAATCAATTCTTGTTTCTTTATAAAAAAAAAAAAGAGCTCCCCAAATGGCAATTTCAATTCCAACTAATCTTACCAGCTTTTTAGAAAACTCTGCTTTAGAGGTTATGGAAAGAGATACCTTAATAGTATCCTTTATTACAACTACAGATATTAGTAAATTGATGAAAAATTATTTTCAGAGATACCCGATTTCCTATTTAGGTCAAAATGTAAAAATCTTCCCAGACCTTGCACCTATTACTCGTACTAAAAGACGAGAGTTTTTGGTATTTAAACAGAGAATTCTTTCTATGCGATTTTCTTTTCTTTTGAAATACCCCTGCCAGTGCATTATGAAAAAGGGAAATGAGTTTTTCAGCTTTACTCAAATAGATCAGTTGCGTCAATTCATAGAGGCACGGGAGCCATTAACCTCCTCTCCGGTGTCGCAATCTAATGAGACGTGAACAAATTAAAACCAGCAGTGGTTTATGTATTTATCCTATATGGTTTAATATTTAATTTCCAACAAATCTCCTTATTACTGTGTAGTCTCAGTTATATCTATTATTAGTTTCTCATTTACAAATTAATACATATCAGCTATAGTATTATATGTTAGCAGTATACCTTAAATTGTCTGATCTAGATAAATTCAATTATTATAGCTGAATTTATTGATGTTAAAGTTTCAATGCAAGGAATTGAATGAATATAATTTCTTATTTGTAAAGTTGAAAAATGATAAATAAATAATTAAAAAAAAACGTAAAGAAAATAAAGATAAGCAATAACAATGAGAATACCTAGCTAGGAACAGATTATACACAGGATGATGTTCCAGATCTGCTCATAGTAAAGTCAAATTAACAAGATTTATACTTTCCTACAGACACTTGCTTATTAATCGATAAGGAGGAGAGAGAAGTCCATCTCATCAGGCTTCATCTAAGATTGAAAATTCACAAAAGTTGCCTGGAACTGTGACAGTAGCATCCCGTGCCAAAAAAGGAGCTCCTAGTTGTTTGGAAGGGATGTGGGCATTTAGTTGCCCATATGTTATGTTCTTTACTATCATATTGTCATAGATAGCTGTAATAGCATAGTTTCTCTTCTATGAATCATTTTCAACCATATATTCTTATAATCTGGGTCCTGCAGTTTATTAAATCTTCCAAGACCTCAGATAGCACATTTTCCCCCTAGTCCTTGGCACCTGTTTGGCTATGACATGACTGGTCACTAATAGTGCTTCCTGCACTGTCTAGCCCATGAGGAACAATAAAACCATTCCCCTTCTCTGCAGGCCAACATGACAAAAGAGCAGTCCAAAAGATTGCCCAACACTTTCTGCAGAGGCTGATGCACTACCAACTCTTCTACGCTTCCTCCATGTGGGCAGTCACACTTACTGCCACTTCCTCCACACAGGCAGAAGCAGTTGTCTTCTCTTCTTTGCAATATCAAGGTACACTGGTTCTACCATTTCTACTGCAGCGTATGAAATCCCAATCTGCAGGGCCCCCTAAAGCACGGAGCCCTGGATAATTGCCCTAATCTCCCCTCCACTAAAGAGGATCTTACTCCCTATGAAGCTGCTGACCTTCTTCTCTACCATACAGAAGAAAACAGATGGAAAAATCAAATGAAATTTTGGTGAAAATAAGACCAACCAAAGTCATTGAAAAACCTTACAAAAAAGGAGCAAAAGGTTCCTAGCCTTACCAACTGTCACAAAAATCCAACTTACTAGGTGCTGAAATCTTTAATACTATAGAGGGAACGTTTCATGTGTTATCCCAGGACAAGCAGGATGCTAGTCCTCACATATGGGTGACATCAGTAATGGAGCCCTATGTACGGAAAACTTCTGTAAAAGTTTCTATGAAACTTTTGACTGGCACCAGAGTGCCTACTGAGCATGCCCAGCATGCCATAATATTCCCTGCCACAGGGGTCTCCCTTCAGTCTTCTTTTTTCCGCGAAGCAGTTAGCCTCGCGGTCTCTAGGAGTCCTGTGGAATTCTCCACAACTTTAACTTAAGGAAAAGCTAGAAAACTTCAAGCCGCAAAGGGTCTCTCCCCTTAGTAATCACTGATCGCAGTAAGTTTTCCATTTTCGCGGTTCCGTTCCGTTTTTTCCAGATTTTTTGTCCTGAGTCATTGGCCGTCGATGGCTGTCCGGCCCCAAAATGGCTTCAGGCTTCAAAAAGTGTCCCAAATGCACCAGGAACATGTCCATTACGGACACTCACCAGGACTGTGTCCTCTGTCTCGGTGAAGGGCATGATATTAAAACTTGTCCCTTGTGTGCCACGATGAATCAAAGGGCCGTCGTCTATGACTAGAGAAAATGGAGCAATTGTTTAAAATACAGCTTGTATCAGCTCCATCCACCTCAGCACAATCGTCTCCGGCTGGGTCGATTCGAAAAGTCGTATATAAAAAGCGTCTACCAGGTGAGTCGGGAGACGCTCCCTTTTCCTCCCCCTCACCATCGTCCAGGGCGTCGACATCCGGCAGTGAAAAAGCCCGCGAAAAAGACAAGCATCGCCATCGGCACCGTAGGCCGCATACGGCATCCGCGACCTCGATACCCGGCGAGCCATCGACAGAGGGCGGTACACCGACTAAGAAACCTCATCTCCAGGATCAGGCTTCAGAGCCATCGACAGGGCGATCCCCGCCGATTCCGGCGCAGGGAACCGTGCCTCCTCAGAGCTCTGAGGAGGTACCGGCATCGCCGTTACCGCCTCCCCCCATGGGTGCTCTGTTCTCACCATCCATGCAGGCGGAACTTGATGTATATATACGTCAAGCGGTCAGAGATGCTTTCATCGAGGCGATGCCACGACCTCAGCCATCTACGCCAGCGATGCCTTCGACACTGATCCCGATGACATCGCCGGTTCCAACACCGGTGCCCTCGATGCCAATTCCACCGCAACCATCGATGCCGTCGATGCCGATGCCACCGGTTCCGGCGTCTGTGCCAATGATGCCGTCGATTCCTATTCGGCCACCGGCACCGATGCCACCATCGATGACAGTTCAAGAATCCTCCATTTTTCAACCATTAATGGATAAATTGGATTCCCTAATTCAGGCTTTTTCTACTTCACCTCAGGATTTCGATTCAGATCCACATCAAGAACCACTGCCTGGTCCATCAGGAGTTATTCTGCCTGTCAGACCACGTACACCAATGTCTGAGGTCCCATTTAAGCCACTTAGACCATCTGGACATCCACTGGATACTGGTACTGACTCAGAGAATGATCTATCATCTGAAGAAGATTTCCTATCTGAACCTTCACCACCAGAGGACAGAAGGAAATCACCACCAGAAGATCTTTCCTTCTCTAATTTCATAAAGGAGATGTCGGTCATTATCCCATTCTCTCTCCTCTCGGAAATAGACACTAGGCAGAAGACCTTGGAGGTCCTTTAGTTCGTGGATCCTCCTAAAGAAATACTAGCTATTCCAGTGCACGAGGTCCTGCAAGAGCTAATGTACCGGATGTGGGAGCACCCTGGCTCTGTGGCAGCAGCAGTTAATAAACGAGCTGATGCCACATATCTCGTACAACCCATTCCAGGGTTCCAAAAGTCTCAATTGCCACACCAATCTGTAGTGGTTGAATCAGCCCAGAGAAAGGCTAAGAGGCTGAAACAACATGCTTCCACACCTCCAGGTAAAGACAGTCGTTTCCTTGACAGTTTAGGAAGGAAGATCTTCCAAGGAGCAATGCTGGTTTCACGGATAAACTCATACCAATTATTCATGAACCAGTATCAACGTGACCTGTGGAAACAGGTTGAAACTCTTTCCCAACATTTACCAGACCAATTTCAAGAAGGTTTCCTCCGCCTCGTGCATAAGGGCCTAGAAGCAGGCAAGCACGAGGTGAGAGCCACTTACGATTCCTTTGAAACAGCCTCCCAGTTATCGGCCTCAGGTATAACAGCTCGAAGATGGGCCTGGTTGAAATCTTCTGAACTCAGGCCAGAAGTACAAGAAAGGTTGGCAGACTTACCTTGTCTAAGGGAAAACCTTTTTGGAGACAAGGTCAAAGAGGCAGTGGCAACCATAAAGGACCACACGGAAACCCTGAAACAGTTGTCTCAACTTCCTCAAGAGACACATCAACCTTCTAGGAGGCCTCCTAGAAGAGAAGTCAGGAAACCGTACTATCGCCCTCGACGATATTATCCTCCTGCTACTAGAGCCAGACAGCAACGCCCTACACAGCGTTCTCAAACTCGACAGAGGCCTGCTAGGCCCCAGCAGCCTGCGCCTACTGCATCCACATCAGGCTTTTGAAAACCAGCCAGTGCGCAGAAACCATTCTCGAAATCCTCTTCCACATTTACCAGTCGGAGGTCGAATATCTTACTACCATCAAACTTGGACCTCCATCACAACAGACCAATGGGTACTCTCAATTACATCTCAAGGGTACCGCTTGGATTTTCTCACTGTACCAAACGAAAATCCTCCTCTTTCATCTTGGACAGTGTCTCATCACGCCACAATTCTACAAGCAGAATTATCCACCCTTCTGAATGCCAGGGCTATAGAACAAGTTCCCAGGCCTCAGTGGGGCAGAGGATTCTACTCCCGATATTTCCTCATTCCAAAGAAAACCGGGGGCCTACGTCCTATTCTGGACCTCAGAAATATCAACAAATTTCTGAAGAAAGAGAAATTCAGGATGGTATCGTTGGGCACCATGCTACCTCTTCTTCAGAAAGGAGATTGGCTATGCTCTCTGGATCTTCAAGACGCTTACGCTCACATTCCCATCTTTCCTCCTCATCGACAGTACCTGCGATTTCTGGAGGAAGGACAACACTTCCAATATCAAGTACTACCATTCGGCCTAGCGTCAGCACCTCGAGTATTCACAAAGTGTCTTGCAGTAGCAGTCGCACATCTTCACAAACAAAGAGTGCATGTGTTTCCTTACTTGGACGACTGGCTCATCAGGAGTCAAACACAAAGCACTTCTCTCCAGCTCACAATAAAGTTGCTTCACTCCTTGGGATTTCTCATCAATTACGAGAAATCCCATCTCACACCATCTCACCAGTTGCAGTTCATAGGTGCAGATCTCAATACCATCACAGCAAAAGCTTTTCTTCCAAGAGACCGGGCTCAAACGCTCGTTCTCCTAGCGCACTCTATACGCAATCAGTCTCGAGTTACAGCTCATCAGTGCTTCACCCTACTCGGACACATGGCCTCAACAGTTCACGTCACTCCCATGGCCAGATTGACCATGCGACTAATGCAATGGACACTGAAAAGTCAATGGATTCAAGCCATTCAACCATTGTCCACTTCCATTCAGATAACACAAGATCTGAGATCTTCCCTTCTCTAGTGGACATCAACGCTCAACTTGCTCAAAGGTCTACATTTCCAGCAACCAGTTCCACAAGTGACTTTAACTACAGATGCGTCCACCTTAGGTTGGGGAGCGCACGTTGGTCATCTAAAGACACAGGGCACGTGGACAAAACAAGAAACCTCTTTTCAAATAAACTTCCTGGAGCTTCGAGCTATACGCTATGCTCTACATGCGTTCAAGGACTGCCTTTCACACAAGACTGTTCTGATCCAAACGGACAACACAGTAGCCATGTGGTACATCAACAAGCAAGGGGGAACAGGTTCCTACCTCTTTTGTCAAGAAGCAGCTCAAATTTGGGACTGGGCCCTAACACACTCAATTCTTCTACGGGCCACCTACCTAGCAGGCATCCACAACACAGTAGCGGATCGCCTCAGCCGTCACTTCCAACCACACGAGTGGTCTCTAGACCCAACGCTAGCAACCAAGATATTTCAGCGCTGGGGTCAACCATCAATAGATCTCTTTGCATCCCATCTGAACTACAAAGTGAACAACTACTGCTCTCTCCTCTGGCAGCAGAACAGCCTACCAAAGGATGCCTTTGCTCGTCATTGGAACTCAGGCCTGTTATATGCGTATCCACCGATACCACTCATAACCAAAACTCTAGTGAAGCTTCAACAGGACAAGGGGACCATGATACTCATAGCCCCATACTGGCCTCGACAAGTATGGTTTCCCACACTTCTAGATCTCTCAGTCAGGGATCCCATTCGCCTGGGAGTAGCTCCCAATCTCATAACTCAGGAACAGGGTCAGCTGCGCCATCCCAACCTTCAATCCCTGTCCCTGACAGCATGGATGTTGAAAGCTTGATCTTACAACCACTCAACCTTCCAACCACTATATCTCAAGTGCTGATAGCATCACGTTAACCTTCCACTAGAAAGAATTATTCCTACAAATGGAAACGGTTTACTTTGTGGTGCACTCAGAAAGCACTAGATCCTTTCACTTGCCCCACTACCTCACTACTAGATTACCTATACCATCTTTCAGACTCTGGTCTTAAGACTTCATCTGTAAAAGTACACTTGAGTGCAATCTCAGCTTACCATAACAAGCTGGGAGACACACCTATCTCTACACAGCCTCTCGTCAGTAAATTCATGAGAGGCCTAACTCACATTAAACCTCCAGTTCATTCCCCAAGCATTCAATGGGACCTGAACATAGTATTAACTAGACTTATGCGTTCTCCATTTGAACCCATAGATACCTGTGACCTTAAATTTCTTACATGGAAAACGGTTTTCCTTATATCCATTACATCAGCTAGAAGGGTCAGCGAACTACAAGCTCTAGTCACATACGAACCCTTTACAAAGTTTCTACATGACAGGGTGGTCCTCCGTACTCATCCTAAATTCCTTCCAAAAGTAGTCACGGAGTTCCACCTCAATCAATCCATTGTTTTACCAACATTCTTTCCAAGACCTCACTCTCACCAGGGAGAAAGAGCCTTACACACCTTAGACTGTAAGCGTGCATTATCTTTCTACTTAAACCGCACTACAGTCCATAGGAAATCCAGTCAACTATTTGTATCCTATGATCCAAACAAACCTGGTAAACCAGTGGGTAAACATACTTTGTCAAATTGGCTGGCAGATTGTATCCAATTTTGTTATGAAAAAGCAGGCCTTACTCTTCCAGGGCGAGTAAAAGCACATGCAGTCAGAGCAATGTCAACCTCAGTAGCACACCTTCGCTGTGTACCTATTCTGGACATTTGCAAAGCAGCAACATGGAGTTCTCTTCATACCTTTGCAGCTCACTACTGTTTAGACAAAGAAGGAAGACAAGATTCAGCCTATGGACAATCCGTCTTAAAGAACTTGTTTCCAGTGTAATCCCAACTCCTTCCACATCCAACCTGCTGTGATCTTCGGCTGATTCATTTCAACAACAATACTTCACTGTTGCTTCACGACAAAATAACTCAGCCTCTAGCTTGCTAATCACCCATATGTGAGGACTAGCATCCTGCTTGTCCTGGGATAAAGCAAAATTGCTTACCTTGTAATAGGTGTTATCCCAGGACAGCAGGATGTAGTCCTCACGAAACCCACCCGCCACCCCGCGGAGTTGGTTCCGATACATTTTATTATTTTATTTTTGGCTAACGCTAATTGCTACAAAACCAGACTGAAGGGAGACCCCTGTGGCAGGGAATATCATGGCATGCTGGGCATGCTCAGTAGGCACTCTGGTGCCAGTCAAAAGTTTCATAGAAACTTTTACAGAAATTTCCGTACATAGGGCTCCATTACTGATGTCACCCATATGTGAGGACTATATCCTGCTGTCCTGGGATAACACCTATTACAAGGTAGGCAATTTTGCTTTCTGAAAATGTAGCATGAAAAATTTGTGACAAAAACATCTGGCCAGAGTATTCATCAAAAAAAATCACTGAAGCGGCACTAATCAGCAGGAACATAGTAGGGAGTTCCCCACAAGTTAAAAAAAATTCTAAGCTCTTCTATAGTTATGGAAGAAATGTTCCATATTTTGTGCCATCGAATAACAGGATCAACATGTAATTGATTCATACTGCTCACAGATTGCTGCATTTATGTTTGCTCCACCTCCTGCACATCACACACTTCTCTTCTCTGGCTATGCTCATTACATTTTGTCAGCCCCAAAATTTCAAATAAATCTATTTAGAACTGTAAATACTCAAGAAAACACAGTATTCAGTCACTACTTGCCAAATGAAGACCTAGACCTCCAGGGGAGATTCAAACATTTGCTTTATGAGCCTTTTACTCAATTATGGGTACCCAGGCAACTGCAACTTTAGAAAAGTTAGAGAACTTTATTCATAGGATAATTTGACTACATAAGCACCATCTAAAAACACATTTCTTATGTATTTCAGCACAAGTAATAGAAATAGAATTATTTTTTTTTACCTCTATTAAAGGATTTTCAGCAACAGCCGTCAAAACAACTCTAACAGCCAGTGCTTCTGATCTGACTATTGTCTCTGCATCTGCAGAAACTGGCCAAGAAGAAACATTAAGCACAAAATGGAAGATGCCAGAACAGTGGGGCATGAAAAGCATTTTCATGTCTTCTGCAGCATGTGGTCCAATAATGGTTTTGTTTTTGAATACGAGACATTGGTATGTCAAACTGTCCATCTGAAAAGCAAATGTTAAGCAATTAAATCTTGTTGAAAACCAATTATTCTGTTATATGACTGTTTTTAACAGATCTAGCTCCCAGTTTAACCCATGCACCAATCTATATTAGGCCTACAGAGAAAGCAGAGTTGCTTATTTGTAACAGGTGTTCTCCCTGGACAGCAGGATGGTAGTCTTCACAGATGGGTGACATCATCAGAAGGAGCCCTGTCACAGAACACTTTTCTCAAAGTTTCTAAAACCTTGACTGGCACACTGAGCATGCCATTATCCCCATGACCACATGGGATCCTCCTTCAGTCTTGTTTTATAGCAAAAAGGCACGAGCGAAAAATAAAATAAAACAGAAGCAAACAAAACTCCGCGGGGTGGCGGGCGGGTTTCATGAGGACTAACATCCTGCTGTCCTGGGAGAACACCTGTTACAGGTTAGCAACTCTGCTTTCTCCCAGGACAAGCAGGATAGTAGTCCTCACAGATGGGTGAATAGCAAGCTGTAGGTTGCTCCCTGAACACCTCGGGCCAACAAGCACCCAATAACGTGTACAGGCACAACAGGCGAGCTGTTGGCAACAATGGGGAAGCCTGAATACCATACTGGGCCCTAGGTAGGAAGAGTTGGGTTGTTACACTGGAAACAGATTACAGAGGACAGACTGGCCAAAAATGCTATCCTGTCGACCGTCCTTATCCAGACATTAATGGGCTGTGAAAGTGTGAAGGGAACTCCACATCGTGGCCTTGCAAATTTCAGAGATAGGGACTGCCCGGAAGTGTGCCACTGACACTACCATGGCCCTATCTGAGTGTGTTTTCACCAGGCCCTCAAGCGGAAGGCCTGCTTGCTGATAGCAGAAAGCAATACAGTCCGCCAACCAATTGGAAAGGGTCTGCTTGCCCACTGCAACTCCCAGTCTTATTCTTGTCGAAGGAGACAGAGTTGGGTGAACTGCCTGTGGATTGCGGTGCAGTCTAGATAAAAGGAAAAAGCATGTTTGCAGTCCAAGGTTTGCAGAGCCCGCTCATCTCGGTGCGAGTGTGGCCTCGGAAAAAAGGTGGGCAACACAATGGACTGATTTAGGTGGAAGTCAGTCACTATCTTAGGCAGGAATTAGGGTGAGTGTGCAGTACCACCCTTTCGTGGAAGAACCTCGTATAAGGCGGTTAGGTCACTAGGGCCTGCAGCTCACTGACTGCGAGCAGAAATAGCCGTCATGAGGAAGAGAACCTTCCAAATGAGGTGCTTGAATTCGCAGGAATGCAGGGGCTCAAACTGAGGTGGCATGAGCCACACCAGCACTATGGTTCAGGTCCAAGGCCACATCAGGGGGACGTAATGGAGGCTTCAGTTGAAGTAAGCCCCTCATGAAGCACCCAATTAAGGGTTGCACTGACACTGGTGTGTCGCCCACCCCTCGGTGGTAGGCGCTAATGGCACTCAGATGTACCCAGATTGAGGATGTCTGCAGACCAGACTCTGAAAGGCACTAGAAGTCCAAAAGCCTCAGCGTGGGGCAAGAGAAAAAGTCAAGGCCTTCCTGCGTGCACCAAAAGGAGAATCTTTTCCACTTCGCCTACTACGATTTCCTCTTGGTAGGCTTTCGCGAAGTTACTAGAACCCACGATACATTGTCAGAAAGGTCGAGGGGCCGTAGTATTAGCCTTTCAACATCCAGGCTGTTAGGGACAGCGACCAGTGGTTCGATTGGCACAGCCTGCACTAATCCTGCATGATGAGGTCGGGCGAGGTGCCCAGGCGAATTGGCTCCTGGACAGACAGGTCGCAGAGAATGGGAAACCAGACCTGACGAGGCCAATGCTGTGTTATTAGGATCATGGAGCTTCGGTCCTGCTGTAGCTTCACGAGAGTCTTGTCTATAAGCGGAATCAGAGGATAGGCATATAGGAGGCCCGATTTCCAGGAGTAGGTGAAGGCATCCATGGCCAGTCTCCCTCGGTCCCCGTGTAGGGAGCAGAATAGGTCCACCTTGTGGACCTGCGAGGATGCAAAGAGATCTATGTCCAGCTGACCCCACCGGCGGAAGATACTGGCCGCTACACAGGGGTTCAAGGGACCACTCGTGGGGCTGGAATGTCTGGCTAAGGCGGTCTGCCACTACATTCTCAGTGCCTACCAGGTAGATGGCTCGCAGGAGCATGGAACGCGACAGGGCCCAGGCCCAAATCTGCGCCGCCTCTTGGCAGACTAGATAGGAACCTGTGCCCAACCCTGTTTGTTCACGTACCAAATGGCTACCTGGCTGTCCATCTGGATCAAGGTGAACTTGTTGGACAGACGGGCCTGGAATGCATAGAGGGCATACCGCATTGCCCGGAGTTCCAGGAAATTGATCTGGCAGGCCACCTCGGCTCGACCATACGCCTTGTGTCTGCAGGCTGTTGACATGGGTTCTCCAGCCTAGGTTGGAGGCGTCCATGGTCAAGGTCACCTGAGCAGCCGGGGGCTGAAAGGGAAGTCCCAAGCTCAAGTTGGATTCCTGAGCCCACCAGGCGAGGGAGAGCTGGAGCAGGATGGTTATCTGGACGAGTGCTGAGAGTTTCTGAGTGGCTTGGTGCCACTGAGACCTCAGGATCCACTGGATGACACTCGTGGCTTGACAGGCCATTGGGGTGATGTGCATTGACGATGTCATGTGACCCGCAACTTCAGGAGCAGGTGGGCGGAGGCCGTCTGCCGGTGGTGGATGGATCTGGCCAACCCAACCAGGGTGGCTATGCATTCGCCATGGAGGAATGCCTTGGCTACCGTGGTGTCCAGGTCTGCTCCTATGAAGGTCAGTCGCTGGGATTTCGGATAGTTGACAAGAAACTCCATTGACTGGAGGAGGGGTAGCATCACGTTGAGGGACTGAAGGGCCCCCTCTATTGACGAACTCTTGATGAGCCAATCATCCAGATTTGGGAACACATGTACCCCATTTCGGTGCAGATGTGCTCCCACCACTGCCAGGCACTTCATGAAGACCTGGGGCGCAGAGGCTAGCCTGAAGGGGAGGACCCTGTACTGGAAAGATTGGTGGCCAACTACAAAGTAGAAAAATCGTAAAGTGCGCGTAAGCGTCCTATAGATCCAGAGAGCAGAGCCATTCCCCTTGATGCAGAAACAGAAGTAGGGTGCCCAAGGGCACCATTCTGAATCATTCTCTGGGAAGGAATCTGTTTAAGGCTTGAAGATCAAGGATGGAACGGAGGTCGCCTGTCCTTTTTGGGAGGAAAAAATACCGGGAGTAGAACCCTTGTCCCTGCTGAGCCCAAGGAACTGGTTCCATGGCTCTGGACTGTAGCAGGGCCGAGAGTTCTAACTTGAGGGTCGATGTGTGTTCCACAAGGCTCCACGCCGGGGAGGGTGTGGAGTCTGGTGGAACAGTGAGGAGATTCAGGTGGTAACTGTGAGCTACGATGGACAATACTCATCGGTCGGTGGTTATTGGGTGGTTAGCAGAGACAACCTCCCACACATAGGTGGATTGGACAGTGTGGGCAAAGGGGACTGGTTTCTGCTCTCTGGATGCCAGTCAAAACCCAGCTGCAGGCTGGGGAGCTGCTTGAGCTCTAGGTGCTCTCTGTTGGCAAGGGTGCCCTCTTTGGTCAGACTGAGCAACACAAGCAATCCAGGAGAGAGGGGGTGCCAGCATGGCCATTTGACTAGGGCCTACAATGTTCAAGGGGACTACTTTTGTAGGGCAAAATTTTTAAAAAAGATAAATATTTCTATTTCTAACATGTATAAATAAAAATTTCAATTGTAATTAAAGAAATTGCTAACAAAAAAGCTCGTAAAGCCTTCTTAAATAAATACAAATTATTTGGGAAATTTAGAAAACTATTTCTCTAATTAAGTATCACAACAGAACCTTACATAGGTGCCTACTTTTCTTAGCTGGCACGGGCTAATTCCTGCTCTCTCTGGCCCTGAACACAAGCACGGGAGACCGGAGGGCAACATCTCTGTTGCTTGTAAAATTGCTTTCTGGTATCCCGACATGGACCTCTATGGGTCATCGAGGAGGCATCAGAGGTGGTAGTGGATAACTCAAGCAGGGTCTCATAGTCGTCCTTGAGTTGAGCCACTGCATCATGGATTCTGTCCCCAAGCAGGTTTTCTCCTGTACAGGGGAGGTCAGCCAAGTTTTCTTGGACCTCTGGACAAAGGGCTGAGGCTTTTAACTATGCCCAGCATCTAGTACTAATGCCATCTGCTGAGACCCTAGACGCTGTCTCAAAAACATCACAGGCCGCCCTCACTTCATGCTTACCAGCCTCCAAACCTTTCTAGAGGATGGATCCCAGGCCCTCCTGAAACTGCTGTGGCAGGGTCTCCGAGAACTCTTGAACTTGTTTCCAGAGGTTCCTGTTAATACTGTTTCATGTATAGCTGGAATGCAGCTATGCAAGCAATCAGCATAGAAACTTGGAAAACCCTTTGACCTAGGGCATCTAAGGCTCTTTGGTCTTTCTCTGGAGAAGCAGAGGAGTGAGAGCGGGTTCTCGGCCTTTTTCTGGGCTGATTCCTCTACCACAGACTGGTGTGGCAACTGGCTCTTCTGAAAACCCAGGGCATGTTGCACTAGGTAAGTGGCATCCGTCTTCTTATTGACCGAAGGCACCGTACCTGGATGTTCCCACAGACTGTGAAGGAGGTCCAGAAGAACCTCTTGTACCGGGACCATCATCACTTCCTTAAGAGCGTCCACAAACTGTAGGACCTCCAACATTTTGTGGCGGGTGTCTTCCTCTGTTGACAACTGGAAGGGAATGGTTTCCGCCATATCCCTGACGAAACTAGCAAAGGAGAGAACATCCGGAGGTGAGCACCGTCTCTCTCCCGGGGGGGAGGGCTGTGAAAGAAGGTCCTCGGAGGCCTTCGATGAGTGTTCAGAGGAAGCATCGCCCCCATGGGTCATAGAGGGCCTTTTCCTTACTGACGAAGCACCTGAGATGAGGAGAGAGGCCAAAGCCCAGGGTACGGGGCGCAGGCACCGATGGACAGTGAGGTGGCACCAACAGCAGTGGTGCCAGCATCGATGGCATCGGGACCTGTGAAGGATGCCGGGACCTGCGAAGGACGCTGGGATACCAGAAGGCTCGATTGCCTGGGTATAGGCTCTGGCATCGGAGGTTCCGAGTGCGGGAATGGCAGAGGAGCCGCATCTTCCTCCTCCGAGGAGCCTGGAATCAGGATCAAGACTGGAGGAGGTGCCGGTGGTTGGCTGAGCATCGAGGGACCCGCCGGTAGGGTCTGCGTCGGCAAACCACCAAGCAACACGTCCAGCCTTTCCAGGAGAGGTGCCAGCATGGAGGGCACTGGTTCCATTGCCAGTATGGTGGCTGGCATCTGTGGCGGATGAAGGCTCCAAAGGGCATCGAGCACTGCCTGCTGGACCACGCAGTCTAGATCCTCTCTAAATGAGGATGCAGACAAAACTGACCTTGGAGTAGGAGGCAGGCTAGGCTTCACCGGAGCGTCCACAGGGCCTCTTCGGAGGGGGTTCGGCCGAGGCTGATACCACTGCAGTGTCTGTGCCATCACCGGATGGCGACGACAATCAGTGCGCCAGTGTCGATGCTTCCCACGGTGCTCGGCCCAGTCTTTCTCTGGCGCAGAGTACAATGATGTGAAAGTCTTCATATGCGTTGATGCTGGCGAGGGGTGGTCTCTCCTGCTCCTCTGTCTTCTTTCTGGGGCTTTGAAGGGAAGGTCCAGAGTCAGAGTGATCCCGACGACTTGAACTTGGCACCGGAGTCGATGGAGGAGATTGCCTGGAGCCAAACAAGTCTCCATCTTCGCCAGGTGGGCACGCTGGCCTTTGGGGGTCATCTGCGCACAGCTTGGACATTGACAGATGTCATGGGAAGGCCTGAAACAGGACGCAGATGTAGTCTGCAGACCCTCCTGGCATTTCAGATAACCAATCGCCATTACAAAAAGGGGGCGCATGCAGTCGGTGACCGACTGCCACCGGGAGGTAACAGCCGGGAACAGACCGCAAAAAACCACGAACAAACTTAAAAGACTGAGAAATTGGGGGACCCCAAGATGGGGAAAAATTGGAAGAAAACTTTGAAATATTCTGTGTGAGAAACAAAACTCAGAGCTCCAGTAATCGCGCGGAAAAAAAAAAACTGAAAGGGAACCCCCTGTGGCCACAGGGTTAATGGCATGCTGGGCATGCTCAGTATGCCAGTCAAAGTTTTAGAAACTTTGACAAAAGTGTTCCGTGACAGGGCTCCATCTTATGATGTCACCCATCTGTGAAGACTATGATCCTGCTTGGCTGGGACAATCAATCAAGAAATAATTTATCATGGACCTGCTAAATGTAAGAAGACTAACTCTCTTAAACCATCAACCACAAATACTAAGTAGAACCTAACAGCTCTGTAAAAACTAGAAAAAGTTTTATACAGTACAATCCATGCAGAGCTATTAAAAAGCAGTTGGTATTTTTGTATCTTTACTTCATATATAGACACTGAACATGCATGAAATATTGTGCAAATATTAAATGTTTTAGTGTCCTCATAGCTGCATTCAACCAATGCCTCTATAATCTATTTCACATTTGTCATCATGGAACCCAAATTTAGGTCTTAGTATTTTTTATTTTTGCATATAAAATAACTCAAAATGCTCCCTCAAAATGAAGTCATTATAATATAACCTGTCACCTGCCATAACATTTCCTGCAAAACATAACTATTTTATTTAATAATCCAAAATATATCATTATATCAAAAGAAAAACAGTATTTATAAACTGTTACTGGTGTATAAATGTGGGTTGGACTTCATGTTTAAAGTAACAAATACAATAATAAATGTGAGCTCTAAATATAGAAGTTCATTTACACTTACAAAAGCCAATGTTTTGCTAATATTTGAATTCAACTTCCAAGTTTGTTAAAGATATTTAGAATGCTTTCAAAGAACTACCCTACTCAGGAAACCAAATTTTATTGGATCAAATTCATAAAACTAAGTGAATCAGAAAGAAAAAATGATGGGATAGCAAATGTTGCTTACCTGATGTAACAGGTGTTCTCACAGGACAGCAGGATGTTAGTCCTCACAAATGGGTGACATCGAGGATGGAGCCCACCACGGAAAACTTCTGTCAAAGTTTAAACAGAACTTTGACTGGCCCCTACTGGGCATGCCCAGCAAGGCACTGACCCTGCAGCCAGCAGGGGTCTCCCTTCAGTCTGATTTTCAAAGCTACAGGCAGTGCCTAGAAAGTAAAAATAAAACGAACCCAACACCGCGGGGAGGCGGGCGGGTTTTGTGAGGACTAACATCCTGCTGTCCTGTGAGAACACCTGTTACATCAGGTAAGCAACATTTGCTTTCTCACAGGACAAGCAGGATGGTTGTCCTCACAAATGGGTGAGTACCGAGCTGAGGATGTCCCGACCTGCACCAAATGTACCCAACGGTGTGCAGCAGGCACAACAACTGAAAAGAAATTTGGGAAAGGGCATCCGCACCCTACCGGGTAGGTGGAAGGGTGTTGGTACATCAGGTTGGAAAAAGGTTACGCAAGACAGACTGGCCGAAGGTGGAGTCCTGTCTTCCAGCCTTGTCCAAACAATAATGGGCTGCAAAAGTATGGAGAGAACTCCAGGTTGCAGCTTTGCAGATGTCAGGAAGCGGTACCGATCGAAGGTGTGCCACTGACATCACCATGGCCCTCACAGAGTGTGCTTTAACACGGTCTTGAAAAGGAATGCCAGCTTGCTGATAGCAAAAAGAAATGCAGTCCGCCAACCAGGAAGAAAGAGCCTGCTTACCCACAGGTTGTCCCAACTTATTAGGATGGAAAGAGACAAATAATTGAGTGCTCTTCCTGTGGGAAACTGTACGGTCTAGGTAAAAAGCTGGAGCCCGTTTACAGTCTAGGGTATGCAGGGTCTGCTCTCCAGAGTTTGAGTGGGGCCTGGGAAAAAAGATAGGTAGTACGATAGATTGATTGATATGAAACTCCGAAACTACCTTAGGTAAAAATTTAGGGTGAGTGCGGAGTACCGCCCGGTCCTGCAGGAGCTTAGTGTAAGGCGGATAGGTAACTAGGGCCTGTAATTCACTAACCCTGCGAGCTGAAGTAACAGCCAAAAGGAAGAACACTTTCCAAGTGAGATATTTCAAGTCACAGGAGTGCAGAGGTTCGAAAGGAGGTTTCATTAGACGACCAAGAACCAGGTTAAGGTCCCAGGATGGGGCCGGAGGGCGCAAGGGTGGCTTTAGATGGAGTAAGCCCTTAAGAAAGCATGTTACTAGGGGTTGTACTGAAATAGGATTACCCCCAATACCCTTATGGAAGGCGGCTACCGCACTGACATGCATTCTGATAGAAGAGGTTTTAAGACCTGATTCAGAGAGATGCCATAAATAGTCCAAGAATTTGGAGATTGGACAGGAAAGGGGATCAAGGGACTGAGAAGTGCACCATGATGTGTACCTTTTCCATTTGTATGAGTAAGACTTTCTTGTGGAAGGCTTTCGTGAAGCTATCAGGACCCGAGAAACGGAATCTGAAAGGTTAAATGGTTGAAGGACTAACCTTTCAACATCCATGCCGTCAGGGACAAGGCTTGGAGGTTGGGATGGAGGAGGCATCCGTCGTTTTGAGTGAGCAGATGCGGGTCCTTTCCCAGAGGAATGTGCCTGCGGATGGAGAGATCCTGGAGTATTGGAAACCATACTTGGCGTGGCCAGTAAGGTGCTATCAGAATCATGGTTCCTCCGTCCTGGCGTAGCTTCACGAGAGTCTTTGACACAAGAGGGAGTGGAGGGAATGCATAGAGCAGACCGGTTGTCCACTTGAGGGAGAATGCATCCCTCGGCCGAGAGTGCTGGCTCCGAATGAGAGAGCAGTAATCGTCCACTGTGATTCTGAGGGGACGCAAAGAGGTCTATGCGGGGAGAACCCCACTTGTGAAACAGAGAGGTCGCTACCAGAGGATCGAGTGACCACTCGTGTGGGTGGAAGACACGGCTCAGCTGGTCTGCCAATACATTGTCTACTCCCGGCAGGTAAATGGCCCTGAGGTACATGGAGTGGGAGAGGGCTTCCGCCCAGATCTGCGCAGCTTCCTGACACAGAAGGAAGGAGCCTGTGCCTCCCTGCTTGTTTATGTACCACATGGCCACTTGGTTGTCCGTCTGGATTAAGATTATCTGATGAAAGAGATGATCTTTGAAAGTGCGGAGCGCATAGCGGATTGCTCGAAGTTCCAGGAAATTGATCTGGTGTTCGGCTTCCTCTTTGGACCACAACCCTTGGGTTTGAAAGTCGTCCACATGGGCTCCCCAACCGATGTGAGAAGCGTCGGTGGTTAGGATTACTTGCGGATCCGGTGGAAGAAAAGGCAAGCCCTGAAGGAGGTTGACCTGAGTCGTCCACCAGGTTAAGGATAGGCGCAGCGCTTGTGTGACTGTGACTATGGAGGACAGAGGCTGAAAAGCTTGAATCCATTGGTGTCGTAGAGTCCATTGTGTTACTCTCATGGCTAGTCGGGTCATGGGAGTGACTTGAACCGAGGATGCCATGTGTCCTAGGAGAATGAGGAACTGGCGAGCCGTGGCAGTGTTCTGAGACTGGAGCTGGCGAGCCAGGGACATTAGGGTGTGGACCCTCTGAAGAGGAAGGTAAGCCTTTGCCTGTAAGGTGTCCAAGTCTGCTCCAACGAAGAATAAGGTTTGAGACGGGACTAAGCAAGATTTCTCGTAATTGACAAGAAACCCTAAGGAAAGGAGTGTTTGAATTGTCAATTTTAGGGAGGATTGAGCTATCTGTTGGGTGGAGGCCCTGATTAGCCAATCGTCCAGGTAGGGGTAGACGTGGACACCTTCCTTCCTTAAGAATGCTGCTACCACTACGAGACATTTGGTAAAGACTCGTGGGGCAGAAGCCAGACCGAAAGGTAGGACACGGTATTGATAATGGTCGTGGCCTACGAGAAACCGCAGATATTTGCGATGGGATTGTGTGATCGCAATGTGGGTATAAGCGTCCTTGAGGTCGAGAGAGCACAGCCAATCCCCTCTTTGTAGCAGAGGGAGCAGCGCGCCTAGGGTTACCATTTTGAACTTCTCTTTTTGAAGGTATTTGTTGAGGGCTCGAAGGTCCAAAATGGGACGTAGTCCCCCTGATTTCTTTGGTATTAGGAAGTATCTGGAATAGAATCCCTTGCCTCGTTGAGAGGGAGGAACGGGTTCTATAGCATTTGATTGCAGAAGAAGAGACACTTCCTGTTGTAATTGAGCCAAATGGGTGGATAGACTCCACGCTTGAAGAGGCGGGGAGTCTGCCGGAAGAGTTATGAAGTTGAGGTGGTAACCCTGTGCGATAATTGTTAGCACCCACTGATCTGAGGTGATCTGCAACCAAGGTTGTAGAAAATGGTACAGTCGACCTCCTACAGGAATATCTGGAAGAGGGGTTTGGCATGTGTTCCCTACAGGGGAGTCAAAGGCCAGCCGCAGGCCCAGGAGGAGGGGCTACAGTAGGCCTTTGTTTCCTAGGCTGACGCGGCTGAGGCCTAGTAGAGGATCGAGCTGGACGAGGCCTGGCCGATGGAGGGTAGTAACGGCGTGGCCGAAAGAACGACTTCTTAGAGTCCTTCTTAAGTGGTTGTTTGGAGGAAACCTCAGACGGAACAGAAGAAAGTTGTTTCAACGTCTCGTGGTGATCTTTCAATTCAGCTACTATTTGCTGAATTTGTTCTCCAAACAAATTGTCCCCTAAGCAGGGTAAATCCGCTAAACGATCCTGGACCTCTGGGCGAAGGTTGGATGACTTTAACCAAGCCCAACATCTGGCCGAGATGGCAGTAGCTGAAACCTTTGTGGAGACATTGAAGATGTCATAAGCCGTTCTGATCTCGTGCTTCCCCGCTTCAAACCCTTTGTTAAGAAGGGCCTGAAGCTGTGGCTGGTATTGGTCAGGTAATGTGTCAGCAAAATCTTGCATCTGTTTAAGGATGGCTCTGTTATATTGCGTCATGTAGAGTTGATATGAGGCTATGCGAGAAATCAGCATAGCTCCATGGTACACTTTCTGTCCCACACTGTCTAGGAATTTATTGTCCTTGACCGGCGGAGTGGAGGAGTGTGGCTTGAGACGCTTGGCTTTTCTTTGTGCGGACTCCACCACAACAGAGCGATGATCCAGTTGAGGCTTTTGAAAGCCTGGTGCTGACTGGACAAGGTATGTGGAGTCAGCCTTCTTGTTAACTGGTGATACAGATGAAGGAGATTCCCAGTTTTTCTTTAAGAGATCGAGAAACACCTGGTGAATGGGGATGGAAGCGATGATTTTTGGAGCGTCCAAAAATTGAAGCAGTTCCATCATCTGGTGTCTGTCATCGGTCTCAGATTGCAGTTGAAAAGGTACAATCTCGGACATCTCCTTTACAAAATTAATAAAGGAGAGATCCTCTGGAGGAGATCTTTTTCTACTCTCTGTAGGAGAAGGCGGTGATGGTAAATCTGTGTCAGAAGATGTATCATCACCCCAGGTATCATAGGGATCACTTGGGGGTTGAAGCCCCGATGGACCTGGTTGAGGATCCGAAGGCATCGAAGGAAACCTTGGAGGAACCGGTGGTACAATCGGTACTGGGAACGGCATCGAGGGTTTCGGTGCTGCCGATGGAGTCGGTGCCGGTCTTGGAACCGATGGAGCCAAAGGATAAATCGGTGGAGATATACGAGAAGGCACCGATGGGACCACCCCGGAAGGGGGAATCAGGAACGGTGTTTCTCCCGCCGATGAAAATCCAGTCGGAGACGATGGCGCTGTCGGTGCTACTGGAATCATCGATGGGAGGGCATGTACAAGTGCCTCCATACGTTGTAGTAGCGGTACCAGCACTTCCACCAAAGGTTCGGTGGTCGGTTCCTTCCTCGGTGGCGGAGTCGGTGCCGGGGTCGATGCCGGTGGCGGTGCCGGAATCGGTGCCGGAGACGGTGCCAATGGAGGTTGGAATCTTTGCATCGCTTTCTCGATGGCCTCCTGGACCAGCCGGTCCAGTTCTGCCCGGAGACCAGGGGTAACAATACCCGGCTCGACGGGAGAGGGAGGCTGAGGCAGAGCCGGAGGGACCACCGTAACCGGTGGGATCACGGCTCCCACACCCCGAGAGGGTGAGGGTTTCCTCGATGCCTGCGAACGAGACGTGGACGGTGCCAAGTCTGAACGAGGCCTCTTAGTCGGTGGCTCGGCTTGTTCAGAGGTCGATGACTGTGGATCCTCGACAGGCCGAGACTTGTGCCGTCGATGGCGATGCTTGTCCTTCCGGTCTCCTCGCCCATCCGGGGAGGGGACAGGAGTCGACGGCCGAGAAGTCATCGATGGTGGACGGTCACTGGAGGGTTGACGATGGTGGTGCAACTTCGACGGTGCCGGTTCCGATGACGTCGATGCTATCGATGGCGTTGGGGTGGGTGCATGGAAGAGGAGCCCCATCTTCTCCATCCTGGCTTTGCGACCCTTAGGTGTCATTAGGGCACATTTGGTGCAAGTCAGGACATCATGCTCACTACCCAAACACAAAACACAAACCCTATGGGGGTCTGTGATTGACATAGTCCGGGTACAATCCGGGCATCGACGGAACCCCGTCGCCATGGCTTAAGGCCAAATTTAGTCGCGGGCTCGGTAATTGCCAACAGGCCTCGAGGGCCAAATTCGACGGTAGTCGAAGAAAAAAGGCAAAAAACTTACCGGTTTCCGCGGAGGTGACAAAAATTTGTCGAAGGGAGACCCCTGAGGGGCAAATTTTCTTCGGAAAGAAAAATACCGAATTCCTGTCAGGAACGTGGTAAGAGAGCTCCTTTCACCACGTGGCAACTGCTGCGCGGAAAAAAGAAGACTGAAGGGAGACCCCTGCTGGCTGCAGGGTCAGTGCCTTGCTGGGCATGCCCAGTAGGGGCCAGTCAAAGTTCTGTTTAAACTTTGACAGAAGTTTTCCGTGGTGGGCTCCATCCTCGATGTCACCCATTTGTGAGGACAACCATCCTGCTTGTCCTGTGAGAAATCTTGGTGCCTTATTGCTTATGTTCATGGTTTGTGCTGTCATCACTTCATGGCAGTTAATTAAACAGCAAGTTATGGTCCATTGAGACCATATGGATGGCAACTGTAGTTAAGGTAACATTAAGGGACACAAACCAGTTGAATTGGTTCAATCCTACTATTTTGGGATGCTAAGAATTTCAATTGAGAAGGAAGGTATGATGTATGAGTGAATGCGTAAAATCTCACCTACTTTTATGGAAAAAAATTCAACCTTTGAGTTAGTTTTGCATGTGATACTAAAATATTGGTACATGATTAGATGATCATGACTCATACAAGAATGGATTTGGAAGTTGTGTTCAATGAAGGTGTGCTACAAGCCAGGTATGCAATTTGAACAATGTGACAAGAGACTATAAAAGACTTCTCTATAGCTATTATATCAGTATACACAGTAGGGTAAAACACCAGTGACCCTAAACAGAATGTGCATCATGAACTTTTGAGGCCTAATGCTATGCACAGACTGAGTAAAAGGTGGAGGCCTAAAGCAATGCAGACACAGAGTTTGCAATCATGTGATGTTTTGGCAACTTTATATAAGACTGATTTTTACACAAAGGAGAAAAGACTGTTTCTTCATATCAGGGAGTTGTCATCACCTCCCAAATGAGATCCGTTGCTCATTAATGTGAATGTTACTGATAGCCAAATATTCCATTGAAGGACTTTTAGCCAATTAGTGAATTTTACCTCTTTTCTGCAGTCATATCTCACAGAGATGTATGCGAGACTTTCTGGAGTTTTGTCATTCACTAAAGGGATTTCGTTGGACTAATCACTTTGTGTCAGGATAGCATCTTGTTACAGGAGTGACCCTGGACTTGTTCAGTACTACAGAGGGTGAGAACACTGTCTTAAATTACTTTAAAGTTGGGTTAATCTATTTTGGCAGTTGTGTGATTCTGAGATGCAAGATTGAGCATAAAGATAACACTTGGTTATCTGGTTATCTGTCACATGACAGTACTTGTGCTGTCAAGCTGTAATGAAACTAAAACAAAGTTACAAAAGTAATTGTACCGTATTACTCGTTTTCACGTATGCTGATAAACTAATTGACAACCTCATAAGTGTTTTAATATGCTCTCTAAAGCAACTTAATTTGTACTATAAGGTTATTGGTTAAATCTGAATTTACTTAAAGTTATCTGTTCCAGATCTTCCTATAATACCTTCAAGATTTTGCACTCAAAGCAAAATTTGCTTGCAAGTCTATCGAATTATACAGATTGCAAGATACAAAAACTTGCTCCTAGTCTGTGGAATAAAATTAGTCTTCTCATGCATTTTACTTGCTATCTGAATTTTAGGAAAAAAAAGCTGTTTTGTACAAGCTTTCACAAATCGCTAATATTTTGTGTGTGTGAATTTAGGGAGCCAGTCCTTTTAGTTGATAAAGTGAAGAGTGGAACCAGGCTGCTGGCACTAACTTCTGAAAATAAGATATAGCAGCTTTTAAATTAAGGCATAAGGGAAGCAGACAGTTGCTCAGAAGCACATGGTTCAGAAGAAGGTATCTTCCAAGGATAATTAAACTACTAGGAAGTTAAAATATCCCTGAAGAGATTTTGTGGTTCATACTAGAGTAGCCCAGACAGTAGTGGCCAAAGAGCACACATATGTGAATGACACTGCATTGCCTGTATTTGTTAATAAGCAGACCGTGAATACAAAAAGAAATAATTCAGCAATAACATTCAAAACTGCTTTCTGCATGCAGGTGAAATTAATAAATAACAAACGTTTGTTAAAATTGAAATGTAGAAGGCATGCCCATAATGCCGTAAGCGCCAGTATAGATAAGTATCATCATTTGCATAGCAAAAATTAAAGTTACATACAACAGACCCTCACCAAAAAAAACAGAAATGACAAAGTATAAATAGAAACATGCAGACAAAAGAACTGAAAACCACAAACCCAACTGTATTATGCAATGCAATAATGGAAAAAAAAATTCTTTACAAATCAAGCAATAAAATCAAGAAATAAAACAGTAATATTAAAATCAGACAAAAAAATGAACGGCCAATATCCAATAATTTAAAAAAAACTTGCCATCACACCAATAAAATATTTCAAAACAGCAGAAACACACCAACCAATAATTAAAATAAGGATTTTTAAAAGTCCTCTCCATACCTGGGATCTTTTGATTTCTAGTTACCCTGAGATTGTTGTGGATTGGGAGAAAGAGGACCACACAAACTTATCTTCTCTCTCACAGGTGCACACACAAGCAGGCTCTCAATCTTTCTATCTCACCGGCACTCACACAAGCAGGCTCCAAATCCCACTCTCACACACACACACACACACACACACGCTCATACACAAGCCCTCTCATGCTCTCCCATCCCTTATATGTTCTTGTATGTGCGCTCTCTCTCTCCCTGGGATGAGAAGGCAGCAGCAACCTACTTGGACCTATGCAGCATCACTCACACGCACACACAGGTTCTCACACATGCTACTGTTCAAACGCACACCTCTTGCACACGCTACTGCTTACACTCACAGAAGCTCTCACACTCTCTCTTTCCCAACTGAATGTGCATTTTTCCAGTGGAAGTAGTTTTTCTTTTTGGCCCTGCTACCGATGCCGCAGTCACCTCTCTTCCATTGTGTGTGGATCAACCTTCTCTCTTTAGCCTTGCACTACAGGCCTGACACGGCACTGTTCTCTCTTTGGGCACGCAGACTGGGCCCAACACAGCAACATTTTGTCTTTGACTATGCGGCCCAGACATGAAAAGGAATCTTTTTTCCTTCAGCAGCTTGGCTCAAGCCTGTTGTAGCAGCTTTCTCTTCAGCTACATAGCTGGGCCCAATGCAGCATTCTTTTGTCTTCAGCCACAGGGTCCAGGATCACTCAATAGCCTTCTTTCTTCGTTCTGGGCCCAGTGGGATTGAAAAAATAAAGCCACTGAGACTTGTGCACAGGTCCCTTGTACCTAGGGCTAAGGACCTCCCTGCTGCACTGCAACACTAGAAAGAAGGGGGAATGAAGGGAGACCACATAGCACAGCACAGACCTTGCTGAGGCCCAGTGTTTGAGAAGCTCGGGTGTAGAAGCAGACTCATACGTGAACCTATGAGACCTCTGCCAGCAGCTGGCAAATACACCCTAAAGCAGGATTGCCTGGAACTTCAACTATATCAGCTTCTCCTGCAGGTTGAGCCCGTGGTTCTGGTGGCCGGCAGGATGTAGGCAGATCACTAGAGCGGTAGAGAGAACAAGAGTCCAAGGGCACGCCAGGGTCAGGAGATGCAACAAGGTGAAAACACCGGGACAGGATGTAAGCAAGCATAGTCAGGTCCAAGCAACAGGTCAGGTCCAGAAGGTAGTCAATCATGATCAGGTCCAAAGTGATATCAGAATCAGGAAATCAGGCCAAGGGTGGACAAGGGCACACAAGACACTAGACAAGACAGCTGTGCAGGGCAAAGCTAGATAAGACAGGCAGGACAGAATAAGGCTGGACGAGGCAATGCTAGACAAGGCAAGGCTGTAGCACATGAACAAATAGGTCCAATATGCACTACTCAAGGCAAGAGACCCATTGCTGAGGTAGTAAGTGGCAGTGCATGAGGTCCTTAAAGAGCCTGGGCTAAGTGACATCATCAAAGGGCATCATGGGGCTTTTCCCACCATGGACCCTTAAGAATCCATGTGTGCAACTCAGGGGGACCCGAGAGGAGGCCGAAGCAGGACAGCATGTGGATAGCATCGAAGCCGCACATGGAGCAGGGCCTTGCTGATATGCGCAGTTCCGTTGTGGGAGGAGGTAGTCAGCATCTGGGGTGAGTGCGGTGGTTCACCATGTCGTCTCCTGAACTGCCAAACATAACACTTTAAAATGTCTAAGAAAATGCCAAAAATCTGAATAGTAAGATTAGAATGGATAGCATTAAACGAGATTATAGACATTACCTGCTATTAAGTTGACTTAGAAAATAGCCACTGCTATTACTAGCAACGGTAACATGGAATAGACTTAGTTTTTGGGTACTTGCCAGGTTCTTATGGCCTGGATTGGCTGGCCACTGTTGGAAACAGGATGCTGGGCTTCATGGACCCTTGGTCTGACCCAGTATGGCATGTTCTTATTGGCATTTCAGAGACATGATGGATGGAGGATAACCAACTGGGGCCACTGACACCAGGATATAAATTATTTTGACCTAATAGGGCAGATCAAATTGGTGAGGAATGGAACTATATGAAAAAGATGACAGCAGTGCTTCTCAATCAAGCCCTCAGGGCACACCTAGCCAATCAGGTTTTTAGAATATCCATAAAGAATATGCATGAGATAATTTGCCTATGCAAATCTCTTTTATGTATCTTCATTGTGGATATCCTGAAAACGTGATTGGCTATGGATGCACTGAGTAATTGGGTGGAAAAGCATTGGCATCAAGTCAAGCATGATAAACTAGCAGAAAACAAAATGCACCATGGAATCCTTAAGAACAGAAATGGTGACACATAAGAGCATAGAGTAGGTGAATACTACCAGCATTTGTCAATATGAGAGCCCTTTTTGGAGTGGTATAGTATTGCAACTAACCAAGTATTTAATCTTCAGATCAGAATGAAGTTACAGTCATCCTGAATAGGAAAAACCATAAGCATTGTCAAGTTAAGCGTAAAACATTGATAAAGCAGGCTAAGACAGAATTTCAAATGAAGTTGGCCATAGAGGCAAAAACTCATAATAAAAACTTTAAAAAATATATCTGAAGCAAGAAACCTGTGAGGGAGTAGGTTGAACAGTTAGATGACCCAGGGGTTAAAGGGGCTCTTAGGGAAGATAAAGCCATTGCAGAAAGACTAAATGAATTTTTTACTTCTGTGTTTACTAATGAGGATGTCCGGGAGATAACTGTTCCAGAGATGGTTTTCAAGGGTGATGATTCAGATGAACTGAATAAAATCACAGTGAACCTGAAAGATGTAAGTAGGCCAGATTGACAAGCTAAAGAGTAGCAAATCACCTGGACTGGATGGTATGCATCCCAGGACAGAAGGAATTCAAAAATGAAATTTCAGATCTATCAGTTAAAATTTGTAACCTATCATTAAAATCATCCATTGTACCTGAAGAATGGTGAGACCGCACCTTGAGTACTGTCTACAATTCTGGTTGCTGCATCTCAAAAACAGATATAGCTGCGATGGAGAAGGTACAGAAAAGGGCGACCAAAATGATAAAGTGAGGAAAGGCTACAGAGATTAGAGCTGTTCAGCTTGGAGAAGAGATAGCTGAGGGGGTGATATGATAGAGGTCTTTAAAATCAAGAGAGGTCTAGAACAGGTAAATGTGAATCTGTTATTTACTCTTTCAGATAATAGAAGGACTAGGGGGGAACTCCATGAAGTTAGCAAGTAGCAGATTTAAAACTAATTAGAGAAAACTCTTTTTCACTAAAAGCACTATTAAGCTCTGGAATGTGTTGCCAGAGGTCAGTGCAGTTAGAGTAGCTGGGTTTAAAAAAGGTTTGGATAAGTTCATTGACGAGAAGTCCATTAACTGGTATTAATCAAGTTGTCTTAGAGAATAGGCACTGCTATTACTGGCGTCAGTAGCATGGGATCTACTTAGTGTTTGAGTACTTGCTAGGTGCTTGTAAGCCTGGACTGACTACTGTTGGAAACAGGATACTGGGCTTGATAGACCCTTGGTCTGACCCAGTATGGCAATTTCTTATGTTCTTATGTTTTTAAATATGGTTCTATTTGAATGGAGGAGGAAGGGGGAAGGGCAATAGGGTGTGGGAGGGAATATAAAGGGGGTTAATTGAAAAATTTCAACTACCAGTAATGTTTGTGGTATCCTATTATTTCTGTGTATTAAAATTGTTTACATGAAGATATGGCGTTGTTGAATATTCGATAAACATTTAATAAAAACAAAATACCATTTTGGAAGCCCAGATAGTATAGTTGCTTACCTGTAACGGGTGTTCTAGGACAGCAGGATGTTAGTCCTCACAGATGGGTGACATCATCAGATGGAGCCCGGCATAGAAAACATTTGTCAAAGTTTCTAGAACTTTGGCTGACACCCTGAGCATGCCCAGCTTGCCACTATCCGTGGGAAGTCCCTCTTCAGCCTCGTAACAGAGAACAAATCATGAGCAAAAAACTAACATCAAAACACAGGAAAAATCCAACTCTGCAGAGCAGCGGGCGGTTTCCTGAGGACTAACATCCTGCTGTCCTAGGAAAACACCAGTTACAGGTAAGCAACTGCGCTCACTCATAGGTCAGGCTGGATGGTAGATGTCACAGATGGGTGAATACCAAGCTAAACGCTGCTCCCGGCAACAACCAAGCCCAACAGGTCCCGAACAAGGTGCTAATGGGCACCACAACTGCAATGCTGTTGGTCAGGAGGGAGACAGCCTGGTTCCAGCTAAAGGGCTTTTGAGTAGAAAAATTTGGGTTTAAGTCTGGAAGAGGTTGCATACTACAGATTGGCTGAATCTACCGTTTTGTCAACTATCCTTACCCAAGTAGTAATGGGCAGTGAATGTGTGCAGGGAGCTCCACATCGCAGCCTTGCATATTTCGGTGATGGGAACTGCCCATAAATGGGCCACCGACACCGCCATACCCCTCACAGAGTGAGCTTTAACTTGGCATACCAGCTGAAGGCCCGATTGCACATAGCAAAATGAGATGGAGTCTGCTAGCCAGTTGGATAAGGTTTGTTTTCCTACCACAAACCCCATTCTATCCTTATCAAACGATATGAATAGTTGGGTGGATTGTCTATGGCCTGCTGTGCATTCTAAATAGAAGGCTAGAGCTCGTTTGCAATCCAACGTATACAGAGCCCATTCTCCCTGTGGGAATGAGGCCTTGGAAAAAAGGTGGGTAACACAATGGACTGATTGATGTGAAAATCAGTCACTACATTAGGCAGGAACTTGGGATGCATCGCCAGATCACACGATCATGAAAGAACTTTGTGTAGGGTGGGTACGTAACCAAGGCATGAAGCTCACTTACATTAAAAGCTGAAGTAACCACCACCAGGAAAAGGACTTTCCAGGTGAGGAATTTCAGCTCACAGTTGCATACAGGCTCAAAAGGGTGACACACGAGCCATGCCAACACAATGTTGAGATCCCAAAACACAACAGGGGGCTGTAAAGGAGGCTTTAGCTGAATGAGACCCCGCATAAAGTGACCCAATATAGGCTGAACCGAGATAGGCATGCCAGCGATGCCGCATGGTAAGAACAGACTGCACTGAAATGAATCCTGATAGAGGTGGTTTTGAGTCCAGCCTCAGAGATGTGCCATAAGTAGTCTAGAAATCTTGGAACAGGGCAACTGAATGGGTCCAAGCTTTTCCCCCTCGCACCAGACGGCGAACCTCTTCCACTTCAAACTGTAAGACTTTCTGGTGGAAGGTTTCCTGGGAAACTATCAGCACTTGAGACACGTTGTCAGACAAATCCAGAGACTGGAGGACCAAGTGCTCAACATCCAGGCCACCAGGGCTAGTGCGCGGAGGTTCGGATGGTGCAGTGCGCCCCGATTCTGTGTTATCAGGTCTGGTGCCATCCCCAGAATGATGGGATCCGTGATAGACAGGTCAGAAAGGAGAAGGAATCAGACTTTTCTGGGCCAGTATGGCACCATCAGGATCATGGTCCCCTGGTCCTGCTAAAGCTTCAGAAAAATTTTCATGAGCAGCGGAATAGGAGGGTACGTGTATAGGAGGCCTGTGCCACAATGAAGGGCAAATGTGTCTGAGGCTGGGCGTCCATCCATCCTGAAAAGGGAGCAAAAATTGCCAAACTTGTGTTTCTATAGGGAGGTAAACAGATGCACATCCGGAATGCTCCAAAACCGAAACATTTGGGCTGCTACTGCTGGGTTCAGTGACCATTTGTGCAGCTGAAAAGAGCGTCTCATGCCGTCCACCAGCACGTTCAGCGTTCCAACCAAGTACGTGGCTCGTAAGGACGTGCCCTGTGATAGAGCCCACAACCAGATCTGCACCACTCTTGACAAAGGAGCTAAGACCCTGTGCCCCCTGTTTATGTACCACATTGACACCTGATTGTCTCTCCAAATCAGGACTACCTTGTGGGACAAGCAGTCTCAAAATGCTCAAAGAGCATAGTGAATCGCTCAAGGCTACAGGAAGTTTATCTGGTGCAGCATTTCCTGAGCCATCCAGTGACCCGGTGTGTGAAGGCCATCTACATGGGCTCCCCAACCATGAGTAGAAGCATCTGTAGTAAGAACCACTTGAGGTGGGGGGCAACTTGAAAATAAATCCCCTGCTCCAGATTGGAGAGATCTCACCAGGAAAGGGAGATGCGGGCTCCGAGGTTTTGGGATTCCTGTTGCCATTGTACCTCAGTGTCCACTGCACCCTACGCATGCAGAGGCAGGCAAATGGGGGTGACATGGACAGATGCTGCCATGTGGCCCAGCAAACAAAGCAGCAGAATGGTGGTTACTTGCTGACTGTTCCATACCAAGGTCACCAGCGAGGAAAGGGTGAGAACCCGATCACGGGGTAGAAACACCTTTGCCAGAGCAGTGTCCAGTCTGGCTCCTATGAAGTCCAGCTGAAGGGATGGACAGAGGTTGGGCTTTGGGTAGTTCATAATGAACCCCAGAGATTGTAGCACCTGCACAATGAGGGTCAAAACGTCCATCGCCCCCTCGCAGAAGGCGCTCTTGACCAACCAGTCGTCTAGGCCACTGTTGGAAACAGGATGCTGGGCTTGATGGACCCTTGGTCTGACCCAGTATGGCAGCATGTTCTTATGTTCTAGGTAAGGGAACACGTGTACCCCCTGATGCCTGGAGTGTGCTGCCACCTCTGCCAGGCACTTGGTGAACACCCGAGGGGCCAAAGCCAAGTCAAACGGCAATACTCAGTACTGGTAGTGAGCCTGTCCCATCACAAAGTGGAGAAACTTCCTATGGTTTGGGAAGATTGCAGTGTGTGAAAGCCTCCTTGAGTTGAGGGAACAGAGCCAATCTCCTTTTCTGAGGAGCGAGATCAGAATGCCCAAATAGACCATTTTGAACTTTTCACTTTGAAAAAATTTGTTCAAGACTGAGGTTGAGAATGGGACGTAGGCTCTAAATTTTCATGGTATCAGGAAATACCTTGAATAGAACCCTCAGCCTTAGTGAGGACAGGGAATGAGTTCTACCGCTCCTGCTGACAGAAGAGCAGAAAGCTCTGTCAAAAATATTTGACAGGGCAGAGGAACCCCACGATGGGCACTGGGGAAAAAATCCACTGGGACCTCTCAAATTCAGACAATACCCTTGGCGAACAATGGTGAGTACCCACCAGTCAGACGTGATGAGCGGCCAGCAGTAGGTGAAACAAAGAAGCCTGCACCCTACCAGGCTACTGTGCGCCAGGGGTATGGCTGGTTGACCCGTGCTTCTTTGCCTCCAGTCAAAAGCCAGTACTCTGGGTTTGCTGGTGGGCTAGCTGGGTTTTGAGGGTTCGCTGTTGACACGAGCAACTCCTGGAACCAGCACGAGATGTGCAAGCCTGGGAGGCAGGAGGGTAATACTTTCTTTGCCTGATAAAGGGCTTCCTTGAACTTGTGTGGGAGAATTTCCTAGAAGAGGATAGCAGATCGAAAGCGGTAACTGACAGCTCTTGAAAGGTTTCATGGTGATCCTTCAATTAAGCTACATCATCCCTGACTAGATTCTCTCCTGTACAGGGGAGGTCTGCCAACTTCTCCTGTACCTCTGGATGAAGGTCTGAGGCATGGAGCCAGGCCATCCTATAGGCGCTAATCCCCACTGCGGCCACCCTGGCTATTGTTTCGAAAACATTGTAGGTGGATCTCACCTCGTGTTTTCTGGCTTTTAGACCCTGTTGAACAACTGCAGAGAACGACTCCTTTTGCGGCGGCAGGTGTTCAGCAAGCTCTTGGACTTGTTTCCACAGGTTCTGGTTCTACTGGGTCATATATAACTAGTAATAGGCAATACAAGCGATGAGCATAGTGCCCTGAAAGACTTTCCTAACCAAACCATCCAGTTCTCTGTGTTCCTGGCTCGGAGGGGTGGAGGCATGAGTGCAGGGAACGCTTGGCTTTCTTAAGAGCCAACTCTATTAAAACAACTGGTGAGGGAGGTGGCGTCCTTCGAACCCTAAGGGCTTGCTGTACCAAATAGGTAGAGTCCGCCTTCCTATTCACACAGGAGGAATCGATATCAGATGTTCCCACATTCTAAGGAGGAGCTCCTTGAAGATGTCGTGGACCGGAACAGCCACTATCTCCTTTGGGGCTTCGACGAACTGGAGCTCTACCAGCATCCTCCTCTGGGAGGAGTTGGAAGGGGATGGCTTCAGCCGTGGCCCACACAAAACCAGCAAAGGAGAGATCCTCCAGAAGAGACAGATGCCTTTCTTCTGGCAGCGAGCGTTCTGAAAGGAGACCACCAGAGCCTTCAGAGGAGGACTCTGAGGAATCATCTCCCCAAGGGTCATACGGGCCTTCTTCTTTGCTAAGGTCCCTGGGAGCCTGCGTGGGAGAGGCCTGGGCACCGAAGACCCTGGTGGCACCAAGGGTACCAGGAGCCCTATCAGCAGCGATGCTGCTGACGGCCATGAGAGACCCGATGTCCTTACCACCGGCTCCAGGAACTGTGGTCTTAGGACCAAAGGAATGGACAGCATAGATTGCCGCTGCATGTCATCCTCCTTGGAGGACCTCATGAAGGGAATCTGTCCTAAGGAGAGCATCGGTGGCTGCTGGGGAACCAAATAGCCCCTGGGCACCGGACACAGAGTAGGACATCCAGAAGCTCAAGCAGGGGTAAAAAGAGAGAATGCATAGGCTCTGGTGCCGGTATGAAGGCTAACGCCAGTGGCGGTTCGATGCCCCGCAGAACTCTGAGCACTGTACTCTGTGGTCCAACTCCTCCTGGAAGTCCAGTGAAGACAGATGGAGGGGGGACGCGGCGTCACCTGTCTCCACGAACACCCCCCCCCCCCCGAGGAGGCTCGGTGCCCAGCACCGCTAATAGTAGGGAATGCTTAAAACTCCCGGGCCTGTCCGAGGATGGGGCTTCTTCAGTGGTGGCATGGCTACTCCCGGTGCCACACTGGAACAAGAGTCATGCACCAATGGCAACCGGTGTTGATGCTTACGGGACTTCCCCAGTGCTTGGACCAGTCTTTTCCTAGGACCAAGGAAGTTGAGGATCCCAAAGTACAGGACAGCACCAAAATTGACAAGGGTTGATCACCGGCTCCTTGGAAGAACTCGTCGTGGGCATGGAAAGGGGCAGGGTATCCATCAGTTCCTCTCGACCCCTGGGTGTCAGAGACTCCAAAGCTGGCATGGATGGTGTGGGATTTTTAGGCCCAAAATGTTTCTCCATTTTATCAAGCTGAGCACGACGGCCTTTTTGGGGGGTAGGGGGGGGTTCATCTGATCACAAAGCTGACACCCTCGGATGCAGACCTAATGCAGATCCATGATGGACAGGGTCCGCGGGCATAAACTAAAACTGGACGCCACAAAAATAAACTGGCAGTCGAGGGCCAGCACCCATCTGGGAATGACACGCCGGGAATCAACCAGAAAAAAAAGTAGAAGTAGTAAAAATACCTACTGTGCCGGCAAAAGCACCAACCGGAGAAGGGGGACCCATCGTAGGATGGGTAAAAAAAGCTATTTTTAATCTCAAAAGACAAAGAACAGAGCTCCAAAATCGCAAGGCAACTATCACCACAGGGGGAAAAAAAAAAAGACTGAAGGGGGACCTTGTGTGGACGCGCGGACAGTAGCATGCTGGGCATGCTCAGTGTGCCAGTCAAAGTTCTATAAACTTTGACAAGAGTTTTCCATGCCAGGCTCCATCTGATGATGTCACCCATCTGTGAGGACTACCATTCTGCTTGTTCTAGGAGAAAAAGTGTATTCCATACATCAAAAAAGGTCAGAGACCAAACAACTGCCAACACAGTTTAATTGTATGATAAAAAGGGCAGTTAAAGCTAAGAAGGCATTGTTCAAAAAAATGGAAAGCAGATCCAAATGATGAAAATAGGCTAGAGCATAAGCACTGGAAAGTTACACATAAAACAGTAGTTAAAATAGGCCAAGTGAGATTGAGAAAAAGCTTGCCAGCAAGGCAAATCAAACATTTTCCAAGTACATTTGAAGCAAAAAGCTTGTGAAGGGGTCAGTCGTGTCACTAAATAATTGAGCAACAAAAGAGTACTCTGGGAGGACAAGAAATAGCAGAAAAATTAAATGAATACTTTGCCATCTTTATAGTGGTAGAGGATGTTAGGAACAAACTCGCTTGTGAAATTCCTTAATGCTGGAGATTATGAAGAACTAAAACAAATATCTTTGCTAACAGAGGATGAAATAGATCAGATTGACAAACTAAAGAGAAACATTACCAGCACAAGAAGGCATTAACCCCAGAGTTCAAAAGAAAGTAAACCCTGAAGCTGTAAATCTGTATCCTAACATTAAAGACAGCCACAATGCACACAGAGTAGGAGAGCAATGTGACACTGATTTTTAAAAAGAGCTCTAGGGAAAGTCTGAGATCGGCAAACTGGTAGAAATCATTCTTAAAAACAAAATTGTTATGAATACGCTGCCCGCGGGGTCCCCCCCCCCCACGAGCAAGCACACTCACCGCAGCTTCTCTTCAGCCGACGCGGCAGGACGCCGCTGTCGGCCCTCCCACGTGGCCCGGAGGCCTCCGGTATCTATCTTTAGCCTCCGCGGCCGGACCCGCGGCTGTCTTCGGGGCTGGAACGCCCCCGTCATCTTCAGCTTCCGCGGCTGGAGGCCGCAAAAGCCCCGGTGTTTCCTGGCGGCTGGAGTCGCCCCCGGGGCCTCCAGCAGCGGCTGGAGCCACTGCTTACGCTGGAGCCTGCGTTCAGGCTCTTCCCTGCAGACGCTATGCAGGCCGCTGTCCAGGGTCCTGCACAGCCCTGCTCTCCTCCTGCTTAGACGCGCGGCCGCATCTCTCTACAAGATTTAAAGGGCCAGACACAGGAAGTGTCTGGGCCCCACCTAATGACTGTTTCCTGGTTCCAGCCCTATACAGGGGCTGCTCCGTCAGTTCTTCGTTGCCTTGCATCGTGTTCAGTCTTCACCCTGGAGGCACCTGCCTGCCAGGGTCCATGTAAGGTCTTCTTCCGGAGCTCCGCACCTTGATCTCTTCGTTCCATGTTCCATGTCTTCGCCTGAGGTCCATGTCCAGGTTTCTTCGCCTTCGTCCTGGTGTTCCTGCCTTCCTGATGTTCCTGCCTTCCCTCCGCCTCGTCCTCGCTCTGGAGCCTTCTGGTACCGGTAAGCCGGGGGTTCCCCAGATGTAGTTCCTGGGTGGACTAGGCTGCCGGTGGACGGTTGTCCTGTGCTTCTGAGCTGTGAAGCCTGATGTGTCTTCCTGTGCTGTCCCGCTCCCGTCGTGGTCCGCGACCAGCCTTGGGGCTGTGTAGGGCGCGTAACGGACAGAGTGGTCCGCGATTCAGTCCCACAGGTGGCCTGAGTAGGGCGCCCTGAGAGATAGTGCCAATGTCCTTGCCTTGTGTCTTGCCTTGATGCCATGTGTCTTCGTCTGCCTTATCCAGCCATGTGTCTTGCCTCGGATGCAGTCTGCATCATCCCAGCCATGAATCCTCGTCTTGGATGCAGTCTGCATCAACCTTGTCAAGTGTCTCGTCTGCGATGTCGTCCGCATCGATCCTGGTGTCTTGTATCCACAGCCCTGGTGTCGCGTCTTCTGCCAAGTGTCTTCGTGCTATGTGATGCCGTTGCATCAATCTCCATGTCTTCATGTCAAGGCCCGTCTGCCCTCAACCTCAGGCCAGGCCTGCTGCTCCATGCTGCTCGCAGCAGGTCCGAAAGGGCCCGGAATGGTCGGAGGACCATTCACCTTCCAACATCCTCGGATGTTTGGCCATGGGAGCTTGCCAGCCTGGCAGAGGGTAGAGTTTCCAGCTACGCGGAGCCACCGTCATCCCTTGGTTCGGCCCTGGATGGCCTGGGTCGGCCTGAGGGCCATGGGCACACGAAATCCACCACGTACATAACAAAAATTCACTGTCCGTATAGACAGATATGGCTTAATGAGAAAATGTCAACAATTTTAGGAAAGGAAAATCTTGCCATAAAAATCTTTTAGATATTTTTGAAGGTGTAAACAAACAGATAAAAGTGATCGAATTGATATACTGTATTTGTCAAATCCAAAGTCCCCCATGAGAGACATCTCAAGAAATCAAAAATTAATGAGATGGGAGGCAGTGTCCTACTGTAGATTAGAAACTAGTTAAAAGACAAAACAGAGCATTTGACTAAAAGGTCACTTTTCCAAATGGATAAAGGTCATTAGAGGAATAGCATAGGTATTAGTACTGGCATCTGAGCTATTTAAAATATTCAATCTAGAAAAGAAACAGTGAGGTGATCAAATTTGCAGAGACAAAATTATTCAAAATTATTAAATCAGCAGTGGACTGTGAGGAACTGCAGAAGGACCTTGTGAGACTAGAAGACTAGGCATCTGAATAGCAGAAGAAATTTAATGTGGAAAATGCAAAGTGATGCACATATGTAAAAATGCCAACTGCAGGCACACAATACTGGGTTTTGTAGTGGGAGATACCATCCAGGAAAAGGTGACAATACACTGAATTCCTCAGCTTAGTAAATCATGGTGGTCAAAAAAGCAAATAATGATCCGAAAAGGAACGGACAATAAAAAAAACATATATATTGCATCTCTATTAATCCATCGTCAACCCAGCTAAAAAAAAAACCAAAACACATAACTAAAGGGAATGTATTGGCTCCCCTATGAAAAGAGGCTATATACACAATTTAGGTCTCTTCAGCAGGAAAAGAGATGGCTGAGCACGGACATGATAAATTTTATAAAATTATGAGTGGGATAGAATGGGCAAATAAAATAAAATAATTTACCCTTTCAAAAACTGAAATGAGACATTCCCCAATTTAAAACATCTAAAGTGTTTTGATTTTTTTTAAACTCCGCTTATAACCTGTGGAATCTGTAGCTGAGGACATTGTCAAGGCGACAAGCAGAGTGAGGTTTAAGAGGTTTGCACAAGTTCCTGGAGGACAAGCCCATATCATATTAGTGAGACAGACTAAGAAAGCCATTGCTATTCTAGGGAGCAAACAGGAAATAGGTCTATTTCATGGGATTTGCCAGGTACTTGAGACTCAGACTAGCCACTGTCAGACAGGATGTTTCCTTGATGAACCTTGTTCTCAAACAGCAGAATATTTCTTATGTTCTTAAATTTGTAGATTGCTTATTTTATTATATGTTGTGATGTGTTTGTATTTTAATGCATGTGTTTTTATAATTGTGTTGAACATTAGATAGAAATCATGGAATATATAAAAATACAATTGTTTGAATTTTGTTATTTCTACAACTGTTTGAAACTAAAACAGATCATAATAAATGAAAATCACCACACAATTAGTGTAGCTTTTCACAAATAGATTTTTACCATATCTCAGACAGAAGCAGCTATATAGACAATCACATAAATCTAAATGTGTACTTATAATAGAGATTACAAATTATTTATGTGAATAACCATTTGACCCCTAGCTAAGGGCTTATACTTCCGCTGTACCTTGCATTTCTCAATACTGGTGAGAATAGCAACCGATATATATTAGGGCACAACTAAACATAAGACGATAAGTTATCTTTCAGTCATGATGGTGATTAATATGCTGAGAAACCTAGATAAAGATGGCAACACTGGCATTTTTTTTTTTTAATTATTTGGGAACAAGTGGGGAAAGCAGAGAAATGTTTCTCTCACCTAGCACATACATATAATTTTATATTCCAGGTTCATATATGAAATATTGCAGATTAGGTATTCGGCATATCAGAGTACATTAACATTAAGCCCCAAAAGACATCCACACTTAAAATACTGTTATTTAACATCAAATTTTAAGAGAAAAATCTGAAACAAATACTTACTAATATTTTACTTTAAATTTTAAGTACAACCTACCTTTTCTCCATTAACAGTTACACTGAGTATTCCAATGCTGACTTGTAGCCAACGTTCAGATGGATTGTACATACTAAGAGAGGTTTGAGATGCAATTCCTACACAGCATGCATTAGGAAACTTGAACTCTTCAGGAACTAACACCGTCCCTATTAAGAAGAAAGTAATAAAAGTATAAGTAAACAATGTAAAAGTAAAAGATTAAGATATAACCATAAATTTAGTGATGTTGCTTACTTGCAATGGGGGTTTGCCATAGACAATAGGAAAAAAAAAATCAGCCACACAAGTAGGTGATGTCATCTGACAGCAAAGAAACAGAACAGCTCTGAAGAGCTCAGAAGTTACCAGGAAAACTGAACATGGACAGGAACTTCCATGCAGCTGCCCCTTATAAACCCATTATGGTTCATTACACAGCAAAAACACTATAGGGGAAAAGAGGGACTGTGTGGCTAGTTGATATTGCCTATGCAGAAGCCCTTTTACAGGTAAGCAACTTCAATTTCTACAACTGACAAGCAGAATGAAAGCCACAAAAGTTGAGATTTCAAAGCTAAGGGTTGCAAAGAGAACATACCAAGAGAGTCAGTAGAATTAAGTATTTAGAGTAGAGCTCCATTTGGTTATTTATTAGTTCAAGATTAAACATTCCTTTGTGGGAAACAAACAAATAATGTGAGTACTTAGCTCCCTCATGTGGGAGAGTGTACATGGTGAGCTCCTCTGATATGAATACTCTGACCACCATTTTATTTTGTGGAAGGTTTCAGTTTTCCCAGTATGCTGCTTAGCTGTACCCTGCTTTTATGTTCAAGGGGAAAGGCCTCTGGGGATCTCAAAATGAGACTAGAATAGACATGGAGTCTGAAAGCCTTCCTTTATTTTTGAAATACTATTTTATCAACTTATGTTGATCTGGAGTTGTTCCACCCTCCAGGACTCATGGCTTTTTCTGTTTTATAAAGAGATTTTTATTCTATTTTTCTGGGTTTCCATCAACTAGACGCTTAGATTTTCTTTTTTTTTTTAAACTTCAAGGGAGAGGTCACTTTCTTGTGAAGAAACCTGAGCAATCACCTGTATCCAGAGGAGGGATGACTTACAATGATCCAGAGAAGAGGAAGAGAGAGGGGAGAAAGGAGTTTGAGTGGGCCCTAGGACAGATAACTCCTTCATTCTACCTTAAGGACCCCGGTTCAAAGTTTTAACCCAGTCCTCCTTAAGGCAGAATTCCACAAGGGATTCTGGGTGAAAGGAGGTTCTCTTCACCCTATCATAATTACCTAGGTTTAGAAAGGCTTGGGGATGCCCCAATTAAACTGGTAGGATCTCACAATACACCCAGAATATGGACCTTTACCTGTAGTTATGCCTGATGCAAAGTGAGCTACTATCTTGATTCCTGTATCTTTGAAACACTGTAAATAAATACCTGCACCATAACAAAGTTAGTCCAGTCTTATATTTCTTAACAATTCTTGTGCCTGTAGCAGGCCAAATATGCTATAGGCCCCTAAAAGGGCTCACAAATATCTGTATAAGATATTGGGAGAAGAGAAATACAATAAGTATGAAAAGGAGACACGAAAAAAAACTACTAGAGAGGTAGAAGATATCTAAGACTGACTGGACACAAATCAATTTTATGGGAGGGAAGTTTACAACTGCCTCTTAACATAGGACAGGAGAGAAGAAATTTCAAGAACTTGAATAAAGCAAAATTGCTTACCTTGTAATAGGTGTTATCCCAGGACAGCAGGATGTAGAACTCACATGGGTGACGTCACTGGACGGAGCCCCATCACGGAAAACTTTGTCAAAGTTTCTAGAAACATTTGACTGGCACACTGAGCATGCCCAGCATGCCATGATCCCTCGAGTCAAAGTGATCTCCCTTCAGTCTCATGTATAGCAATAAGCTTTAGCGAAAAATAAAATAATAAAACGTATCGGACCCAACTCCATAGGGTGGTGGGTGGGTTTCGTGGTAAGCAATTTTGCTTTATCCCAGGACAAGCAGGATGCTAGTCCTCACATATGGGTGGATTAGCAAGCTACAGGCAGAGTCATTTTGTAGTGGACCAACCGCAAACAACTTGTGCAACGGGCACAACAATTAAAGCGCTGTTGGAAAAAATGGAGGCAGCCTAAAATCACAGCAGGTTGGATGCAGGAGTTGGGATTATGCTGGAAACAAGCTCTAAGACAAATTGTCCGTAGGCTGAATCTTGTCATCCTTCTTTGTCCAAACAGTAATGAGCAGCAAAGGTGTGAAGAGAACTCCATGTTGCAGCTTTACATATGTCAGCTATTGGCATTGAATGATAGTGTGCTACTGAGGTTGACATTGCTCTGAGTGCACCTTTACTCGCCCTTGGAGAAGAAGGCCTGCTTTTTCATAGCAGAACTCTATACAATCTGCTAGCCAGTTCGAGAGAGTTTGTTTGCCCACTGCTTTACCCGGTTTGTTCTTATAAGAAACAAAATGTTGAGTGGATTTCCTATCGACTATAGTGCGATCTAGGTAATATGCAAGTGCACGTTTACAGTCCAAGGTGTGTAAAACCCTCTCACCCTTGTGAGAGTGAGGTCTTGGGAAGAATGCAGGCAAGACTATGGACTGATTCAAGTGGAATTCCGAAACTACTTTGGGAAGGAATTTAGGGTGAGTACGGAGTACCACTCGGTCATGTAAGAACCTTGTATAGGATGATTATGTGACAAGTGCTTGTAACTCACTAACCCATCTAGCAGATGTAATAGCTACTAAGAAGAGAACTTTCCGTGTAAGAAATTTAATATCGCAGGAATCCATGGGTTTAAAAGGAGAACGCATGAGTCTTGTTAGTACTACATTAAGGACCCATTCTGGGACTGGTGGCCGTAACGGGGGTTTAAAGTGAATTAAACCTCTTATAAACCTACTGACAAGGGGTTGCGCTGATATCGGTGCATCCCCTATTGTATGGTGGTAAGCTGAGATAGCACTTAAATGTACCCTTACTGACGAGATCTGGAGACCAGAGTCTGAAAGGTGCCAGAGTCTAAAAAAGATGATATGAGGCAGGAAATGGGTCAATACTTTTCTGTGCATACCACGAGGTGAATCTTTTCCACTTTGAACTGTAGTTTTTTCGTGAGGAAGGCTTACGTGAAGCTGCAAGCACTTGAGAGATATTAGTTTAAAGATTGAGCGGTTGCACGATCAAGCTTTCAACATCCAGGCTATTAGAGATAGGGATTGAAGGTTGGGATGGCGCAACCTGCCCTGATCCTGAGTTATGAGAGTGGGAGCTGTACCCAAGTGAATCGGGTTCCTGATTGAGAGGTCCCGAAGCATGGGGTACCACATTTGTCGAGGCTAATATGGGGCTATGAGTATCATGGACCCCTTGTCCTGTTGTACCTTCACTAGAGTCTTGGTTATTAGCGGTATAGGGGGATACGTGTATAGAAGACCTGAATTCCAGGGGCGAGCAAAGGCGTCCCTGGGTAATTGATTTCTCTGTTTGTGCAGGGAGCAAAGGTTGTCCACTTTGTGATTCAGTTTGGATGCAAAGAGGTCCATCATTGGTTGACCTCAACGTTGAAATATCCTGGTCGCTTCTAAGGGATCCAAGGACCACTCGTGAGGTTGGAATTGACGACTGAGACTGTCTGCCACTATGTTGTGAATGTCTGCCAGATAAGTGGCCCGGAGAAACATAGAATGATTCAGGGCCCAATCCCAAATCTGTGCGGCTTCTTGACAAAGGAGATACGAGAACGTACCTCCCTGTTTGTTCAGGTACCACATGGCAACTGTGTTGTCCATTTGTATCAGAACAGTCTTTTGTGAAAGGCAGTCCTTGAACACATGTAGAGCATAACGTATAGCTCGAAGCTCCAGGAAATTGATTTGAAATGTTGCTTCGAGTTTTGTCCATGTACCTTCAGTTTGGAGATTGTCTGTGTGAGCTCCCCAACCTAAAGTGGATGCATCTGTAGTTAAAATTACTTGCGGAACTGGTTGTTGGAAAGGTAGGCCTTTGCGCAAGTTGCTCTTGTTCGCCCACCAGAGGAGAAATGTAATTGGTGGGTTATTTTAACTGGGGACGACAGCGGTTGAATGGCTTGTATCCACTGTGATTTTAATGTCCATTGGGTTATTCTCATGGCTAATCTGGCCATAGGAGTGACATGAACTGTGGAGGCCATGTGGCCGAGCAGAGTTAGAAACTGGTGTGCTGTCGCCTGTTTCTTTAAGCGCAGAGAGATTGCTAATAAGGAGATTGTCTCCACCCGGTCTTCCAAGAGGAAGGCTCTTGATATTATGGCATTCAGGTCTGCTCCGATGAATTGCAGTAGGTGAGATGGAATGAGGTGGGATTTTTGGTAGTTGATTAGAAATCCCAGCGAGTGGAGCAGATGGATTGTGAGCCTGAAAGAAGCAAGAGCTCCTTGCTGTGATTGGCTTCTGATGAGCCAGTCATCTAGGTAAGGAAAAACATGTACACTTTTTGTGCAAATGAGCCGATGCTACTGCTAGGCACTTTGTGAATACTCGGGGTGCTGAGGCAAGTCCAAATGGCAGAACCCGGTATTGGAAATGCTGATGACCTATCAGGAAACGCAGAAACTTGTGATGAGGAGGGAATATTGGAATGTGAGCGTGTCTTGCAAATCAGAGAACAGAGCCAGTCTCCTGTTTGAAGAAGGGGAAGCATGGTGCCTAAGGAAAAAATTCTGAACTTCTTTCCGTAGAAATTTGTTTAGATTTCGGAGGTCTAGGATGGGACGTAGGCCTCCTGTTTTCTTTGAAATGAGGAAATAAAGAGAAAAGAATCCTCTGCCCTGCTGAGGTCGGGGAACTGGTTCCACGGCCCTGGCTTTCAGAAGAGTGGATAATTCTGCTTGCAGAAGAGTGATATGATCCTTGTGTATCCAAAGAGACTTTGGATAGGAGTCTTTTGGTACTGTGAGAAAATTCAGATGGTAACCTTGTGTCATTATTGATAGCACCCATTGAGGAGATGTGATGTTTGACCAATGGGGCTGGAAGAGAGAGACCTGACCTCCCACTGGTAACTGAGTTCGGGTTGGTGGAGCGGCTGCTGTCCTCTGGCTGGTTTTCAAAAGCCTGATGCCGGGCCTGTTTGAGGAGGAGGTTGAGGCCTAGAAGCTCTCGGTTGTCTAGGCTGGGTTATTTGCACTGGTCTGGATGCTCTACCACGGGGTGCTGGTGGATAGTACTTCCATGGTCTATAGTAGGGCTTTCTGGTGTACTTCCATGATGTACGACGTGGAGCAGAGGAAGTATCTTGTGGGATAGTAGACAGTTGACACTGAGTTTTAGAGCGTTCCTTCAGCTGAGCTACTGTGCCTGAACTCGTGTTCCAAAAAGGTTATCACCAGCACAAGGCAGATCTGCTAGCTTCTCTTGAACTTCAGGCCTGAGGTCAGAAGCTTTAAGCCAGGCCCAATGATGTGCACTGATACCAGTTGCAACTACCTGTGAAGAGGCCTCAAAACTGTCATAGGCAGCACGGACCTCATGCTTGCCTGCTTCCAAACCTTTGTGAATGATGTCATTTACTGAGTCCTCATACTGTTGCGGCAAAGTCTCAGAAAATTGTTGTATCTGTTTCCAGAGGTTGTGCTGATACTGCATCATATATAGTTGATATGACACTATCCTGGAAACAAGCATCGAGCCTTGAGAGACTTTTCTGCTTAGAGTGTCTAAGAACTTTTGTTCTTTGCCAAGCGGAGTTGATGAATGAGGGCATATTCTCTTTGATTTTTTCTGGGCGGATTCTACCACCATAGATTGGTGTGGAAGTTGGATTCTCTGATAACCAGGGATGTGCTGCACCAGATAGGTGGTATCCATCCTTTTATTAAGCGGTGGTACTGAGCATGGATGTTCCCACAGCCTGTGTTGCAGGTCTACTAGGACTTCATGTACCGGAATTATTAGTACCTCCTTAGGTACTAGGAGGGTCCACGAACTGTAGAACCTCTAAGGTCTTTTATCTGGTATCTTCTTCTGACACTAGTTGAAAGGGAATAGTGTCAGCCATCTCCTTTACAAAATTGGTAAAAGATAAGTCCTCTGGGGGTGACTTTTTCCTGTCTTCAGGTGGGGGCGGCTCAGACAGGATGTCCTCTGAAGAGGTGTCGGTGTCCCTGTCATCCCAACAGTCTGATGGAGGGCACCTTGGAGGAGAAGTATGAAGAGGCATCGATGGCATCGGCTTCTTTTGTGGAGGCATCAATGGGGATTTCGGGATTCTCGGCCGAGAAAGACCGGAGGGCCCTGGCAAGGGTTCAGAAGGCAGAGAAGCCCCCGAGACCTCATCGTCACCGACAGGAATCGGAGTGATAGGCTGCACTGGAAGAACTTCAATCAGGGCATCGAGCTTCAACATCAGTGGCTGGAATATTGAAAAATCCGGTACCGGCAGAGCAGGCATCGGTTCCAGCGGTGTTGATAGACGAAGATCCAAGAGAGCTTTCTTTCACTGCCTGGCGGATAAATCCATCCAGTTCCTCCCTTATAGCTGGTGAGGTCAGAGCAGCTATAGGTGGTGGCAGAGAAGGTGTTATCAGCACTTCCACAGGTCCCTTTGGTGGTTCGATGCCCGGCACCTTTGCAGGTGGGGAACGCCTCAGAGTAGTAGGCCTCGATGGCTCTTGTAGACCAGGCCTCTTCAGCGATGGCTCTTTCAGCAACAGTAAGGCTTCTGGCATCGATGTTTATGTTCCGTGGTTTTTTTCAAGCCCGGATGTCGATTTCACCGATGGACTCTGTGATAGCCGGTCTCCGGAGCTGTCAGTTCGACGTTTGCGAACAACTAATCTTTTAGACGCTCCAGCTGGAGACTATTGAGTCGACATCGATGGTATAAGCTGTATATGGAAGAGATGTTCCAACTTTTCTTGTCGGGCTCTCCTGCCCTTGGTGGTCATTTCAGCACATTGAGGGCAGGAAGAAACATCGTGCGATTCTCCCTAGCACAGAACACACTCAACGTGCAGGTCGGTGATCGACATTGTGTGAGGGCACTTCAAGCATTTTTTTGAAGCCCGTGGTCATAATGAAGGCCGGACAGCCGTCGACGGCCTTCTGACCAAAAAATTATTTTAACCTGGATCGAAACGGGAAAACTGTACTCACCGGCTGGTGGAGTAGGGAGACCCCTATATGTAGGGGGATGAAATGAGAGATTTTTTAAAACTTTTTTTTCTCTCTCACAGTAGATGTGTGACGAATCACACAGGGCTCTTTCACCGCGATGCTAACTGCAGCGCAGAAAAACAAAAACTGAAGGGAGACCCCTGTGGCTCGAGGGATCATGGCATGCTGGGCATGCTCAGTGGGCTCAGTGTGCCAGTCAAAAGTTTCTAGAAACTGACAAAGTTTTCCATGATAGGGCTCCATCCAGTGACGTCACCCAAATGTGAGGACTACCATCCTGCTTGTCCTGGGATATTTGCCTTTTACATAAATTAATAAAGAATTTAAGAAGTCACAAATTTATTAATGAACTTAATTGTAACATCTGAAAATATGAAAAGTACTGCTGTAAAGATCTTTTAATCATTGTACATCAACTCAGAAAAAAGTATTGTTTGAGATCAGTTCAGTTTCTAGTGTTTATTTCATAGTGACAAAAGTGCTCATCAATATTATAAAAAAAACTTCTGACATTTAAGTAACTGCAATGCACAGGCTCTAGATTTGTCTTCCACCTGTTCAGGGAATCCTAGAAAAATAATGTACTTTAATATTAAGAGACGTATTCCATCATTTGACAGTTTGCAATATAGCCTCTGCAACTTTATCTGGGACTAACAGCCCAGGGGCTACACAGAGATGATAGAGTAATGTCACTTTCATTTGAGTACTGAATTTTTCTGTAAAACCCAGACAAACTGGAAAAGTAGTTTGAGCTGAAGACATTATTTAAACATATTTTGTTGAACTGCTTATCCAAATCTATTGTCCCTTTGAGAATAATTGACCATACAATGAAGGTTGAATATATGTACAGAAGATTAAGCAGCTGCCTTTCATATTTCCTCTGTGGAGGATTTTGCTGCTGTGGCCCCGATTTGATGTGCTTTCATTATATCCTGTAAGTCTAGTCCAGCTTGCTTATATCAGAACTGAATGCATTCTTCTATCCAGATAAGAGTTCATTTTGATACTGCTATTGGTAATTTGGATCAAAAGCAAAGTTGAATTGCTTCCCTATGAAGCTGGGTGCTTTTGAATACTGTAGCATGCTAGTACTCTTTTGCTGTTGAGGATATGAAGGGTTCTCTTGAACCCCCTTAAGAGCAATAGAGCCTGGGGAAAAAAATAGTTAGAACAGTGATTTAGGTGAAAAGTTGTTACAATTTTGGGTAGATATGACAGACAAGTACTCAAAACTTCTCTGTTGTGAAACAAATGATATGATAACAAAGACTATAAATTGGGAGGGGCTTTATAGACATCTCTAGAAGTTTGAATGGGGATTTCATTAATTGAGTAATAACCATATTAGGTCAATCTTCATGACCAGAAGGCGATACGGAAATGTATAAATAAAAATAAGTCCCAGGGAAGTGGTGGCTTCTGTAATGACAGTTTGATATACAATATATCTGAAATGAACTGTGAAACTATAGGATGAAAAGATGCATTATACAAATCATAATACACTGCAATAGCACTGAAATGTACTCTTAAAGATGTCTTCAAACCACTCTCTGAAAGACACACTAGAAGAGCAGCTGGCAAGAAGATAGGTTGTTTTCTCCCTTTCTGCTCACAACAAATAAAGAATATTTTCAATTTGAAGATTTTTGATCATCCCGAGGAAATCTTTCTGAATGATATTTTGAATCTTTTCCGGCAGTTTAAAAGAATATATTAGGCTGTACCCAACATCTATGCTGCAAAGCTCATGACAAATACTAGGACATCAAAGCCCTCCCCAAGTCTGTATACTCAGTACAGAAAACATTAGCCTCATTTGCTCTGCAAAAGAAACCATTTTTCTTTGGGCCAGAATGGGGCTGAGTATCAGAGTCTTGGTTCTGCTGTAATTTAACTTCTTAGATATCACTGTTACTGGAGGGTAAGCATATAGTAGCCCTGCAACCCAGTGCATGGCAAAAGCATCTGCCATTAGTTTGTTCTTTATTCGTCTTCATGAATAGAAGACTGGAAATTATTTTTGTATTCCTCAGATAAACAAATCCAGTCTCAGAGTCCGTCACGCGCCGGGAGTGCGAACGCCCGCACTCCCGGCGTGTGCACAGGCCACTCACCTGTGCGCACAATGCAGTATTTAAATTAGGTCCAGCAGTAGAAACGGGCAAAAGGAGGCGCTAGGGACACTAGTGTGTCCCTAGCGCCTCCTTTTGGTCCGGAGCGGCAGCTGTCAGCAGGTTTGACAGCCAAAACTCAATTTTGCTGGCGTCAGTTCTCGAGCCCGCTGACAGCTACGGGCTCGGAAACCAGACGCCAGCAAAATTGAGCATCCGGTTTTCGACCCGACAGACGCCGGCCGACTTCAAATTTTTTTTTTTTTTTTTTACCCTTCGGGACCTCCGACTTAATATCGCCATGATATTAAGTCGGAGGGTGCACAGAAAAGCAGTTTTTACTGCTTTTCTGTGCATTTCCCGGTGCCCAAAGAAATTAGCGCCTACCTTTGGGTGGCACTAATTTCTGAAAGTAAAATGTGCGGCTTGGCTGCACATTTTACTTACTGAATCGCGCAGGCATACCTAATAGGGCCATCAACATGCATTTGCATGTTGAGAGCGCTATTAGGTTCGGCGGGTTGGACGCGCATTTTCTGCCCCTTACTGAATAAGGGGTAAGAGAAAACTTGCGTCCAATGACATGTTAACAGTGCGCTCTGTCAGAGCGCACTGTACTGTATCGGCCTGCTTGTTAGATATTTCCTAGACAAGTAACCATTCAGAAGGTTTCAGATATAGACTTCATTTGTCTGCTGAGAGATTCATGTTTCCTGGCAGGTGAATAGCTACAATAAGTTGCAGATTACCCAATCCCATATTTTCACCATTTCCACACAGAGATGGTGATCCTGTTCCTCTGTTTTTTGTTAAAGTACTACATGGCTGACTATATGGACAAGTATCATCTAGTTCTTTACCAGCAGACAGAGCTATGAGAACACTGAAAATAGTTCTTAATTCTAGGCAACTAATATGAAGTGTTTCCTTCCTGGACCAGAGGCCTTATGTATATAAGGAATCCTGACTAGTTCCTTATCCCATGCTTGAAGCCTGTGTGGTTATCACCAGGTGATACTGAGATTGACAGAAATATAGTCCTTTGATTAGGTTATCTTGAACACTCCACCACTGAAGCAAACATTCTACTTCATGATGCTTATTTTGTAAGATAATGATTGAGCAGTTTCATTCCACAGAGATTTCAATTTCCATTTTGTTTGTCATAAAGAACCATGCTCAGTTGCCACTACGTGCCCCAAAAGCTTAATTACAGAGAAGCCTGACGAACTTACCCGGTCTTTGATACCGTGTATCATGCAGGGTATAATGTTCACTCTTTCTAGAAGAAATGCCATTCCCAGTACCATGCCAAGGATAGCTACTATAAAAAATTTCTTTAATCTGGATTTCGATGAAACTCTTGGTAACGGATGACAAATCCAAAGGACTCCAAAGTTTAAAAGGGAACTGTAGTCAGATTATGCTAAGAAAAATTCTTTATTATCCTGTCATTCAGGTATAGGAAAACACTTCTTGCAAAGATACGCTGCCTCCTTGCAAGACATTTTGTAAACACACTTGGAGCTACATAGAACCCCAATGGGATGATACTGTTTTGGCATGTCCAGAGGATCAAGTGAACCTGAGAAATTGTGATTTTGATGAATATCATCGTACATATATGTATCTGAAGTTTAGTATATAAAGCCAATGGGTTTGGTTCAGAACCAAGGGGCACAGATCCCAGGGAGTTCAGCTTGAATTTTGTTTCAAACAGACTTAAATACCAGAAGTCCAATACTGGGCAAAAATATATTCTTTTATTTGGAAAAGTACCTCAAATAGAATTCCATATTACTTTCCAGCTCTGGAATTGGTTTTACAGTATTTGCCTAAATAAATCAACAAAGCTCTATTTGAAGTAGCTCTTCCTGCCAGCATTCCCTTAAGAGATCCCAGAGTAGATGATTTGTAGAGATTTGGGTGTGGTGTAATCTGCAACGTTGGCTCACAATTTTCAGCACCCATTAGTCTATTATGGTCCATTTCTTACAAAACAACAAAGCCTCCACCTCACTGTTAAAGTGTCCAAAGGGACCTTCATTTTCAGCTTCCATTTAATTTCTTTTAAGAATTTCAGTGCTTAAATGCAACAACAACAAATATATTTACCCAAAAAATTAGGTTTCATATTTTTCCCACTTATCTTTTTTTGTTGTTCTTGTAAGAAACCCTAATAAATTTCCAGGAAAAATAAACACAAAAACTGAAGGTCTCTTTGTATTTGCGATAAGGCTAAGATACAGGCTATGTTTCCAGGCAACTGTCAAAAGACAGACTGCATTTGTTGGATTGCCTATCGTGATTTCATAGTTCTTGAAACTGCTATGGCTATTACTGCCTTCATCTAGATTATTGATATCTATGCCTCTGATAGAAGAATACCTTTTGTACTGGCTAGGTTGAGGTCTACTAGTATGTGGACATCTGTTCTCCAGTAGCTGTTAATAGTGTTTAAAGTATCAAGCATTGATCTATTAGGTTCAATTTTTTAGTTTCCCCTCCAAGAAACTATCATTCAGAGGGTGTCTACAAGCTATTTGTGGACATCTTCTCAATCTAGATGCCTTGAATCAGGCCACTTTTCTTGCTTCAATGGCTACTATGAATGTATTTGATGAGGCCTCACAAGGAGTCAAAATGAATTGTGTTTATTCCATTTACACAATATGAGACTGCATCTTATCTTTTCCTCCCAAGGCAGGCCATCGCACAGGGATTGTATCTTCTCTAGACAGGCATGCATATGCTGTACCACGTGCAATTGATGAATGGCAATTCTGGAATTTCACATGGAATTCAGCAAAATTGCTTACCTTGTAATGGGTGTTATCCCAGGACAGCAGGATGTAGTCCTCACATATGGGTGACATCGGTAATGGAGCCCTATGTACGGAAAAACTTCTTTAAAAGTTTCCATGAAACTTTTGACTGGCACCAGAGTGCCTACTGAGCATGCACAGCATGCCATGATATTCCCTGCCACAGGGGTCTCCCTTCAGTCTTGTTTTGTAGCAATAAGCATTAGCCAAAAATAAAATAATAAAACGTATCGGACCCAACTCCGCGGGGTGGCGGGTGGGTTTCGTGAGGACTACATCCTGCTGTCCTGGGATAACACCCATTACAAGGTAAGCAATTTTGCTTTATCCCAGGACAAGCAGGATGCTAGTCCTCACATATGGGTGATTAGCAAGCTAGAGGCTGAGTCATTTTGTAGTGAAGCAACAGTGAAGTATTGTTGATGAAATGAATCAGCCGAAGATTACAGCAGGTTGGATGTAGAAGGAGCTGGGATTAAACTGGAAACGAGTTCTTTAAGACGGCTTGTCCATAGGCCGAATCTTGTCTTCCTTCTTTGTCTAAACAGTAGTGAGCCGTAAAAGTGTGAAGAGAACTCCATGTTGCTGCTTTACAAATGTCCAGAATAGGCACAGAGCGAAGGTGTGCTACTGAAGTTGACATTGCTCTGACTGAGTGTGCTTTTACTCGCCCTTGAAGAGTAAGGCCTGCTTTTTCATAACAAAATTGTATGCAATCTGCTAGCCAGTTTGACAGAGTATGCTTACCCACTGCTTTACCTGGTTTGTTTGGATCATAGGATACAAACAGCTGACTGGATTTCCTTTGGGCTGTTGTGCGGTTTAAATAGAAGCATAATGCACGCTTACAGTCCAAAGTGTGTAAGGCTCTTTCACCCTGATGGGAATGAGGCCTAGGAAAGAATGTTGGTAAAACTATGGATTGGTTCAAGTGAAATTCCGTAACAACCTTAGGAAGGAATTTTGGATGTGTACGGAGGACTACTCTGTCATGTAGGAACTTTGTAAAAGGTTCGTATGTGACTAGCGCTTGTAGTTCGCTGACCCTTCTAGCTGATGTAATGGCTATGAGAAATATCGTTTTCCAAGTAAGGTATTTAAGGTCACAGGTATTTATGGGTTCAAATGGAGAACGCATAAGCCTAGTTAATACTACGTTCAGATCCCATTGTATGCTTGGGGAATGAACTGGAGGTTTAATGTGAGTTAGGCCTCTCATGAATCTACTTACGAGAGGCTGTGTAGAAATAGGTGCATCTCCCAGCTTGTTATGGTAAGCTGAGATTGCACTTAAGTGTACCCTTACAGATGACGTCTTAAGACCAGAGTCTGAGAGATGGTAAAGGTAATCTAGTAGCGAAGTAGTGGAGCAAGTGAAAGGATCTAAATCCTTCTGAGTGCACCACAAAGTAAACCATTTCCATTTGTAGGAATAATTTTTTCTAGTGGAAGGTTTACGTGCAGCTATCAGCACTTGAGATATAGTGGTTGGAAGGTTGAGTGGTTGTAAGATCAAGCTTTCAACATCCATGCTGTCAGGGACAGGGATTGAAGGTTGGGATGGCGCAACTGACCCTATTCCTGAGTTATGAGATTGGGAGCTACTCCCAGGCGAATTGGATCCCTGACTGAGAGATCTAGCAGTGTGGGGAACATACCTGTTGAGGCCAGTATGGGGCTATGAGTATCATAGTCCCCTTGTCCTGTTGTAGTTTCACTAGTGTTTTGGTTATGAGTGGTATCGGTGGATACGCGTATAACAGGCCTGAATTCCAACGGCGAGCAAATGCGTCCTTTGGTAGGCTGTTCTGCTGTCGGAGTAGAGAGCAGTAATTATTCACTTTGTAGTTGAGCTGGGATGCAAAGAGATCTATCGTCGGTTGACCCCAGCGTTGGAAGATCTTTGATGCTATTGCTGGATCCAAGGACCATTCGTGCGGTTGGAACTGACGACTGAGGCGATCCGCTACTATGTTGTGGATGCCTGCTAGGTAAGTGGCCCATAGAAGAATCGAGTGTGTCAGGGCCCAGTCCCAAATCTGCGCTGCTTCTTGACAAAGGAGGTAGGAACCTGTCCCCCCCTTGTTTGTTGATGTACCACATGGCTACTGTATTGTCCGTTTGGATCAGAACAGTCTTGTATGAAAGGCAGTCCTTGAACGCATGTAGCGCATAGCGTATAGCTCGAAGCTCCAGGAAGTTTATTTGAAAGGAGGCTTCGAGCTTTGTCCACTTGCCCTGTGTCTTTAGTTGACCGATGTGTGCTCCCCACCCTAAGGTGGATGCATCTGTAGTTAAAGTCACTTGTGGAACTGGTTGCTGGAAAGGTAGGCCTTTGAGCAGGTTGTTCATTGATGTCCACCAGACGAGTTCTGCTCTGAGGTCTGGTGTGATATGAATGGGCGTGGACATTGGTTGAGTGGCTTGTATCCACTGTGCTTTGAGTGTCCATTGCAGTAGTCGCATGGTTAATCTGGCCATGGGAGTTACGTGAACTGTGGAAGCCATGTGCCCTAGAAGAATTAGGCACTGGTGAGCTGTTACCTGGACTTGGTTTCGAAGATTGTGAGTCAAAAGGACAAGTGTTTGAGCACGATCTCTTGGAAGAAAAGCTTTTGCTATCGTAGTGTTTAGCTCTGCACCTATGAACTGTATAAGATGATTTGGTGACAGATTGGATTTCTGGTAGTTGATGAGAAATCCCAAGGAGTGAAGCACATGGATAGTGAGCTTGAGAGAAGTGAGAGCTCCTTCTTTTGATTGACTCTTGATGAGCCAATCGTCCAGGTAAGGGAACACGTGCACCCTTTGTTTGTGAAGGTGTGCCACTGCTGCAGCCATGCACTTTGTGAATACTCGTGGCGCTGATGCAAGGCCAAATGGCAGCACTTTGTATTGAAAGTGTTGATCCATTACCCGAAATCGCAGGTACTGGCGATGAGGAGGAAAGATGGGGATGTGAGCGTAGGCATCTTGAAGATCCAGAGAGCAGAGCCAATCTCCCCCTTGAAGAAGAGGTAGAATGGTGCCTAAGGACACCATCCTGAATTTTTCTTTTTTGAGAAATTTGTTGAGATTTCTGAGGTCTAGAATGGGACGAAGGCCTCCTGTTTTCTTTGGAATGAGGAAATATCTGGAGTAGAATCCTCTGCCCTTTTGAGGTCCAGGAACTGGTTCTATGGCCCTGGCTTTCAGAAGGGTGGATAATTCTGTTTGAAGAATTATGGAATGTTGATTTATTGTCCAAGATGGAAGTGGTGGGTTTTCTTTTCGAACAGTAAGAAAATCCAGTTTGTAACCGTAAGCTGTGATGGATAACACCCACTGGTCGGTGGTGATGGAGGTCCAAATGCTGTGAAAGTATTTTATTCGACCCCCCACTGCTATGTTTGGGAATGGGTTGATACGGCTGCTGCTCTCTGGGGCTTTTCAAAAACCAGATGTAGTGGCAGTTTGTGGTGGTGGTTGAGCCCTTGCAGGCCTCTGCCTAGGCTGTTGGCGTTGAGGTGGGCGGGCTGTTCTGGGCCTATTTGCTGGTGGGTAATACTTGCGTGGACGGTAGTAAGGACGTCTGGTATCACGCCTTGGGATCTTTCTTGTGGAAGACTGAGTATCCTGTGGTAGTAAGGACAACTGCTTTAGGGTCTCTGTGTGGTCCTTCATAGTCACCACAGCTTCTTTTACCTTTTCCCCAAAAAGGTTATCCCCCACGCAAGGAAGATCAGCCAAGCATTCTTGCACCTCTGGACGTAGATCAGAGGCTTTTAGCCATGCCCATCTGCGTGCAGCTATGCCTGAAGCAGAGAGTCTTGCTGCAGTCTCGAAGCAGTCGTAAGTGGCTCTGACCTCGTGCTTCCCTGATTCGAGGCCTTTATGAATGATGGTTTGGAGTTGATCCTGATACTGGTCAGGAAGAGACAGGGTTAGGTCTTGAACCTGCTTCCAGAGGTTCCTTTGATACTGGTTCATATATAGCTGGTATGATGTTATTTTTGATACCAGCATGGAACCCTGAAAAACCTTGCGTCCCAGGTTATCTAGAAATCTACTTTCCTTCCCAGGAGGTGTAGATGAATGGGATTTCAGTCTCTTCGCCTTCTTCTGGGCGGATTCTACGACGACTGACTGATGTGGCAACTGAGACTTTTGAAAACCTGGGATAGGTTGCACTAAGTAAGTTGCCTCTGACCTTTTGTTTACCGTTGACACTGTTCCTGGATGCTCCCATATTCTGTATTGAAGTTCTTGGAAAACTTCATGGACTGGGACTGCTAGCATTTCTTTAGGAAGGTCCACAAACTGCAGAACCTCCAATGTTTTTTGTCTCGCATCCACCTCTGTTTGTAATTGAAAGGGGATGGTTTCAGCCATATCCTTTACAAAATTTGTAAAGGACAGGTCCTCAGGAGATGACTTCCTGTGGTCGTCAGGTGGAGAAGGTTCTGAAAATATCTCTTCATCCGAAGAATATTCAGAACTGGTGTCCACAGGCATCTCACGTGGGGTGTGGTGAGTGACTGGTTCACTAGGTCGTGATGGCAGCAGAGAAGAACGAGGCCTTGGAGGTCTTGGTATCCCAGATGGGCCTGGAATGGGCTCCTCTGGTGCTTTACGGGAAAGAATGTCCAGGAGCGTGTCTAATTTGGTGATGACTGGATGTAGCATCGAGACATCTGCTTTGGGCATCGGATTTGGCACCGGTGAGGGTACCGGAGTAGGCATCGGGATCGGTTCCCGTGACATCGGTGTCGGCGGCATCGATGGCGCTGGATCCCTCGGAGTTGGAATCGGCATCGATGGAGGTGTCGATGGCTGAGGCGGAATCGCATCGCGCAGAGCCTGTTGCACCGCTTGACGTATAAACGTGTCAAGTTCCACTCTCATAGCTGGTGATATCAGAGCAGCTATGGAGGGAGGCGGTGTTGGCGATGCCGATACCTCCTCAGAGCCCTGAGGTACGGAGTCCGGCACCGATATCGGTGGGGATCGCCCTGAATCACTAGGCCTCGAAGCCTCCGCCCCCGTCCGGGGTTTCTTTGCGGGTGAGGCCGTACCTGACGATGGGTCCTCTGTCATCGGTGTTTGGCGTCTTCGATGCCGGTGTCGATGTTTTTCTTTTTGATTCTCACTGCCCGACGTCGATGCTTTTGATGACACTGATGGTGAAGGCGTGGAAGCATCTCCCGCTTCCGGACGACTTTTCTTCAGTAAAACTTGACGAACTGATCCTGATGGCGATGACTGCACGGAAGTCGATGCCTTCGGAAGCAATTGTATATTAAACAATTGTTCCATCTTCTAAGCTCGGAGACGACGGCCTTTCGAGGTCATCTCCGCACAGGATTTACAGGATTGAATATTGTGGTCTTTGCCTAGGCTAAGAACAAATTCAAAGTGCGGGTCGGTTATGGACATCGTCCGCGCACAGTTTGGGCATTTTTTAAACCCGGAGGCCTTGTCGCCGGACAGCCGCCGACGGCGATGACCCAAAAAAGTCGGTCCCGGCCGGAAACCGAAAAGGAAAAAAAAGTTACCGCGGTGAAAACTAAGGGAAACCCTTGCGGTGGAGATAATTTTTTTCCCGAAAAGATAAACTTTTTAAAGGAGGTGAAATCACCTCAGGACTCCAATAGACCACGATGCTAAGTGCTTCACGGAAAAAAGAAGACTGAAGGGAGACCCCTGTGGCAGGGAATATCAAGGCATGCTGGGCATGCTCAGTAGGCACTCTGGTGCCAGTCAAAAGTTTCATGGAAACTTTTTAAGAAGTTTTTCCGTACATAGGGCTCCATTACCGATGTCACCCATATGTGAGGACTATCATCCTGCTTGTCCTGGGATAATGTAAGATTTTTATCCAGTTGGTTCATGAAAAGGATGTCAACTTTATTCATGACCAAAACTACAATTATTGACTGGTAGGTTAGTTGAATTTTCTATCTTCAGGAAACCAAGGGATCACAATATGCTACTTTGGTTTGACAGTTGCCATCCACATCATTTGAAAAACAATTAGCCAATGGGGCAGTTCCCTCTACTGTAGAAGTTGGGCTCGATGGTAGCTGAATATAAAATCTAAGCACAGCAAATGGTGTTTAGGTTTTTGGATAGCAGCTACCAAATATGCCTGAAAAAAGCATACAAATGGGCTCTTTTTGCAACCAGGAACCTTTGTTTATACTGCAGAATAAAGAACCTCTCCAGAGACTTCTGTGTTATCCCATTTTCATCACAAACCAGCATTGGCGTTTTCATCAAATCAAGCACCATTCAATTTTGGAATGTTGGCATTTACTTATGGTTCAAACATTTTCACCACTACCACTATTTGCATACAAGTATGCCAAGACATTGAATGATTATTTCATTCAGTCATGTGGGATTTAAGGACTGATTTTTCCACTTGACATATCAGAATTCATTGACTATTACAGGCTTTATTTCATGCGATAAATCTTGTGTGACATGTAAAAACAGTGACTGGTTCCACTTTTTTCCCAGGATCATTTCCTGTACTATTATAATGGAATTGTCATTGCAATTTCAAAGGTGTGGTTTATTTCATTTTATGCTTCTGTTCACTTTTGTACATGGGCAAAACATCTCATATTTTGCCAGAGGATGATTAAACATCAATGTTTCAATCATCACTTAGAGAATAGCCACTGCCATTAGCAATGGTAACATGGGATAGACAATTTTTGGGTACTTACCAGGTTCTTATGGCCTGGATTGGCCACTGTTGGAAACAGGATGCTGGGCTTGATGGACCCTTGGTCTGACCCAGTATGGCATTTTCTTATGTTCTTATCAAATTGATTCTCATATTATATATCACTGTATTGCATATCATTCTAATGATTCTCTATGATGGGATATTTTGGACATCAAAGTGCTCTCTATTCATGGGAGAGAGTGGGGATAGCTTTGATTTAGCATGGAATAGAAATGGATTTTCCTTTTAAATGCCTTCTTCCCTTTTGGGATGAACCAAAAATTCGATTGGTCTGATTTTCTTTAAATTATAATTCATGTTTGTGACATTTTTCCTGTGGTTCCTTTAAAAACAATAAAGTGTTTTGACTGGCAGTTTAACTACATTATTTTTTTCAGCATGCTGCAGCCATCTTATTTAAATGTTAGCCAGATTATTTTATAGTCAGTCTCTCTGCAGGTCTCTTGAGGAACATATTTAAAAAAAAAAAAAAAAGTCAATGTTGAGATCTGATGGGATTATAAATTTAACTATTATACTTTTGAGAAGCCAAGTACTAAATCTGTCAATTTTTGGAGAATTTAGTGACTGACATGTGCGCCATCATTTAAAAACATTTTTTTAACTGGGTTGATTGAATTTCACTTAATGACACATTCACAAATAAAATAAAAAAATTTTTAGAAAGTTAAAAAAAGTCATTACTTTTATTTTCTTTTTTTAGATGACATGAGGTAGACGTCCTCACTTTAAAAAGCCTATCTTAACATCAAATTTAAGAACATAAGAACATAAGAAATTGCCATGCTGGGTCAGACCAAGGGTCCATCAAGCCCAGCATTCTGTTTCCAACATAGGCCAAACCAGGCCACAAGAACCTGGCAATTACCCAAACACTAAGAAGATCCCATGCTACTGATGCAATTAATAGCAGTGGCTATTCACTAAGTAAACTTGATTAATAGCCATTAACGAACTTCTCTAAAAACTTATCCAAACCTTTTTTGAACCCATCTACACTAACTGCACTAACCACATCCTCTGGCAACAAATTCCAGAGCTTTATTGTGTGTTGAGTTCATGGTGCTTCAATATTATAATTGCACCTACATTGTTTCTACTGGACAAAATTAAACATGAATTTTCTTCAATTTTTATTGCTATTTGCTAACTTTAACAGAATGAAAATAGTGTACATCACTATGAAGATTTGATCAGTTATGTGATTAAGAAATCATTTTTAAATAAAAATATGTCATGTACCAAAGTTTACACACTCATTCAGTCAATGTTTGTAACACCTCCCAAACATTTCCAGTAGCAAGCTAAGAATCTATTATTGCTTTTGGAAGTTCTTCCCCACTCTTTCATGCAGAACTCTCCTAGTTCTGACATATTCATGGGTCTCCTTTCAATAATCTCCCCACACATTTCCAATATTCAAGTCTGGGGATTGTAAAAGGCCATTCCAAAACTCATCTTTCTTTAAGTACTTCTTAGTTTATTTTGACATATGTTTCGGATTATCTTACTGAAATATCTAACCTCCTTTTAGCTTTAATTTCTTCCTTGACTGTGACACATTAACCTTTAAGATATGTTCGAAAGAGATTTGGGGGTTCAGCACCATATCTTGAAGGGCATTTCCTCAGCCATCTTTTGCACACTATTAGAGTACATCCTGGGAAGCCAGGATGTACTCTAATAGTACATTTAATAGTACATCTAATAGTAATGTACTCTAATAGAACATTTAACTATGCAATAATTGTAAAGCCTGTTGCTAAGTTCTGTTCTATGTAAACCGAGATGTAAATAGTACATTTAATAGTGCATGTAATATGTAAATAGTAATACATGTAAAATGTAAATAGTACATTTAATTGTACATTTAATAGTACATCTAATAGTAATGTACTCTAATAGTACATTTAACTATGCAATAATTGTAAAGCCTGTTGCTAAGTTCTGTTCTATGTAAACCGACGAGATGTTCCCAACGTTCGTCGGTATATAAAAGTTATTAAATAAATATAAATAAATAAATACATGTCTTTTGGTGATGATGCTCCTGACTGGAAGGGCTGATGGATCTAATTGAAGACCAGATAACATTTCTCCTTCTGACTCCTTTCTTCAAATAGCAAATGTTGCTTACCTGTAACAGGTGTTCTCACAAGACAAGCAGGATGGTAGTCCTCACATATGGGTGACATCATCAGGATGGAGCCCAATCACGGAAAACTTCTGTCAAAATTTCCAGAACTTTGACTGGCCCCTACTGAGCATGCCCAGCAAGGCACTAACCCTGCAGCCAGCAGGGGTCCCCCTTCAGTCTTATATGATAGCTACAGGTAGTGCCGAAAAAATAAAACAAGAAAACGTTACGAACCCAACACCGCGGGGCGGCGAGCGGGTTTCGTGAGGACTAACATCCTGCTGTCCTGTGAGAACACCTGTTACAGATAAGCAACATTTGCTTTCTCACAGGACAAGCAGGATGGTAGTCCTCACATATGGGTGAGTACCGAGCTGAGAATGTCTGAGAAATGCACCGAAGATGTGCAATAGGCACAAATGGGGTGGAATTTGGTAGAGGGCATCCTGAACCCCACCGGGCAGGCGGAAGGGTATTGGTACGTCACGTTGCAAAAAGATTGCGCAAGACAGACAGGCCGAAGATGGAATCTTGTCTTCCGGCATTGTCCAAGCAATACTGGGCTGCGAAGGTATGGAGAGAGCTCCAGGTGGCAGCCCTGCAAATGTCAGGAAGCGGCACCGATCTTAGGTGTGCTACTGAAGTCGCCATGGCCCTCACAGAGTGTGCTTTAATACGGTCTTTAAAGGGAATGCCTGCTTGCTGGTAGCAAGAAGATATGCAGTCCGCCAACCAGGAGGAGAGAGTCCGCTTACCCACAGGTTGCCCTAATTTGTTGGGATGGAAAGACGAATAATTGAGTGCTCTTCCTGTGGGCAAGTGTACAGTCTAGATAGAAAGCTAGAGCTCGTTTACAGTCAAGGGTATGCAGAGCTTGTTCCCCTGGATTGGAATGGGGCCTGGGAAAAAAGGTAGGTAGTATGATGGATTGATTAATATGAAACTCCGAAAACTACCTTGGGTAAAAACGTAGGGTTAGTGCGGAATACCGCCCGGTCCTGCAGGAGTTTAGTGTAAGGAGGATAGGTAACTAGGGCCTGTAACTCACTAACCCTGCGAGCTGAAGTGATAGCAAAAAGGAAAATTTATTTATTTATTTAAGGCTTTTATATACCGACTTTCTTGATACAGATCAAATCAACTCGGTTTACATCGAACTAAGCAGAATTATAAACAGAGTTATAAACAACATTTCAACAAGAGATATTTTTGAGGGAGCATAAAAGTTACATTATAACAAGGTTGCCTTCACTGGGAGAAGGAAAAAAAAAGGGGGAGAACGAAAGATAAATTACTATGTACAATAAATTACTATATACAATGGAGTATGGGAGGGAGGCAAGGGCCTCATAATTGTTATTAGGCATCAATTTGTTAATTTACATAAGCTATATGATAATTCTAAATCGGGCTTCTTTACATAAGCGATATGTTTAATTACATAAACAATATGATAATTTTAAATCAGGCTGTTGGGCTAGTGGCTGGGAAGGCTCGGCAAAACAGCCATGTCTTTAGTTTTTTTTTGAAAGTTAGTAGACAGGGTTCCTGCCTGAGGTCCGGAGGTATGGCGTTCCAGATGGCAGGTCATGTGATAGAGAATGTCCTGTCTCTGATGTTTGAGTGGTGTACACTTTTGATTGGAGGAACATGTAGGGATCCCTTGTAGGCATCTCTTAAGGGTCTGGATGTCGAGTGCACTTTGAGAGGGTGTGAAAGATCCAATGGAGTCTGATGGTGAATATTTTTATGGATAATTGTCAGTGATTTATGAAGGATCCTGAAGTTTACTGGGAGCCAGTGAAGATCTTTCAGGATGGGGGAAATATGCGCTCTCCGGTTAGTATTTGTTAAGATTCTCGCCGCTGCATTTTGGAGCAACTGGAGAGGTTTTAAAGTAGAGATCGGTAGACCATGCAAGATGGAGTTGCAGTAGTCTATCTTAGAGAAAAGAATGGCTTGAAGGACAGATCTGAAGTCGTGATGGAATAGGAGCGGTTTGAGATTTTTGAGTACTTGAAGCTGGTAGAAGCACTCCCTTGTAGTATATTTTATGAACTGTTTTAAATTCAAATGACTATCTATTATAACTCCGAGATCTCGGGCATGGGATATTGGTATGTTAGGATGCAGCTGGTTATGAAAGGGACTGCCTTCTGGGGTGATTAGCAGTAGTTCAGTCTTGGAAGTGTTGAGCACCAGGTTAATGCTTGAGAGGTGTTGGTTGATCTTTTGTAAATGGGAGTTCCATAGTTTGAGTGTTGAGTCCAGTGACCTGGAAATGGGGATTAAAATTTGTACATCGTCGGCATATATATAGAACTTAAGTTTTAGATTAGAGAGGACGTGGCAGAGAGGGAGTATGTAGATGTTAAATAGTGTGGGCGATAAGGAGGAACCCTGAGGAACTCCGAATGGGGCGTTAGTATGAGAGGATTCCTTGTTATTAATTTTAACCTTATAGCCTCTGTGGCTAAGGAAGGAGTCGAACCATTTGAGAGCTGATCCTGCAATGCCTATATCAGATAGCCGGTTTAGTAGGGTATTGTGATTTACAGTATTGAAGGCTGCGGAGATGTCAAGAAGGGCTAGAAGGAATGATTGACCTTTGTCAAAACCGATGTAGATTTGATCAAGGAGTGAGATGAGGAGGGTTTCAGTGTTGTGATCTTTTCGAAAACCGTATTGTGATGGGTGTAGAATATTATGGTCCTCCAAGTAGTCTGAAAGCTGCTTATTTACAATTTTCTCCATGACCTTGGCTATAAACGGGAGATTTGAGATGGGACGGTAGTTGTTGAGGTCATCCGGATCCAGGTTAGGTTTTTTGAGAATGGGTTTAAGAGTGGCCGATTTGAGATTCCACGTGAGACATTTTAGGTCACAGGAGTGAAGAGGCTGGAATGATGGTTTAATGAGCTGACCAAGAACCAGGTTAAGGTCCCAAGAAGGGGCCGGAGGACGTAAAGGTGGCTTGATATGGAGCAAGCCCTTTAAAAATCATGTTACGAGGGGTTGTACTGATATAAGGACATCCCCGACACCTTTATGGAAGGCGGCTACCGCACTGACATGCATTCTGATGGAAGAGGTTTTTAGACCTGAATGATAAATGCCAGAGATAGTCCAAAAACCTTGGGATAGGACAGGAAAAGGGATCAAGGGACTGCGAAGTGCACCATGATGTGTACCTTTTCCATTTATAGGAATAAGATTTTCTTGTGGAAGGCTTTTAGGAAGCAATCAGGACAGGAGAAACTGAATCTGGAAGATTAAGTGGTTGAAGGATCAACCTTTCAACATCCATGCCATCAGGGACAAGGGCTGAAAGTTGGGATGGCGTAGGCATCCATCGTTTTGAGTTATCAGATGCGGGTCCATTCCCAAGGGAATGTGCCTGCGGATGGAGAGATCCTGGAGTATGGGAAACCACACTTGGCGTGGCCAGTGAGGTGCTATCAGGATCATGGTTCCCTTGTCCTGACGTAGCTTCACAAGAGTCTTCGAAAGAAGAGGAAGTGGAGGGAATGCATAGAGAAGACCGGTTGCCCACGAGAGGGAGAATGCATCTCTGGGCTGAGAGCGCTCGCTCCAAATGAGGGAGCAGTAATTGTCCACTTTGTGGTTCTGAGGGGACGCAACGAGGTCTGTCTGGGGTATCCCCATTGGCGAAAGATTGAGGTCGCTACCGAAGGGTTGAGAGACCACTCGTGTGGCTGGAAGACGTGACTCAGTTTGTCTGCCAAGACATTGTCCACTCCCAGCAAGTAGGTGGCCCTGAGGTACATCGAGTGGGAGAGCGCTTCCGCCCAAATCTGCGCAGCTTCCTGACACAGAAGGAAGGAGCCTGTGCATCCCTGCTTGTTGATGTACGACATGGACACCTAGTTGTCCGTCTGAATCAGGATGACGTGATTTGACAGGCATTCCTGAAAAGCCCTGAGAGCATATCGCATTACTCGAAGTTCTAGGAAGTTTATTTGATGTTTGGCTTCCCCTGGAGACCAAAAAACTTGTTTCTGTAGATTGTCTATGTGGGCTCCCCACCAGAGGTTGGAAGCGTCTGTGGTGAGAACGAGTTGAGGATCTGACACTTGAAAGGGCAGTCCCTGGAGGAGATTGTTGTGATCTTTCCACCAGGCGAGAGACAGACGGAGTGAGTCGGTGATGTGGACAATGGTCAACAGAGGCTGAACAGCTTGATTCCATTGTGACCTCAGAGTCCAATGCATGAGCCTCATGGCCAGGCGGGCCATTGGTGTGACATTTATTTTTATTTATTTAAGTTTTTTATATACCGGCATTCAAGACAGCAGTCACATCATGCTGGTTCACATCATGCTGGTCTTCTGGGCCAATCTGGTGCCATCAGAAGCACCATCCCCCTGTGACTATTTTCTGAATCATCCTGATCAACATGGGCCACGAGGGAAAGGTATATAGAAGCTTGTCCTCTGGCCACTCATGCACGAGGGCATTGATGCCCAGGGACTTTGGATCTCTCCTGCAAGTGAAGAAATGAAGAAATTTGCAGTGCAATAAGTCACCACCAGGTCCAGAAATGGAAGGCCCCAGCGATCCACTATCAGCTTAAATACCTTCTTTGACAATTCCCAATCTCCTGGGTTAAAACTATCTGCTGAAAAAGTCTGCTCATAGATTGTCTTTTCCTGCAATGTGCACAGCAGATATCTCCAGAAGATGCACTTCTGACCATTCCATAAGTTGGGTAATTCCCTGCCACATTTGCTGCCTCTTGGTTCCTCCCTGCCAAATGATGTAAGCCACAGTCATTGTGATGTCCGATAATATTCGGACTGCTCAACCCTGTAATGGATCGCTGAACCGCAAGCATTCCAACGGGACACCCCAGGCTTCCAGCAGATTGATGCTCCAGAGATACTCTTCTATATTCCAGCGCCCTTCACCTGTCAGCTCCTGACAGTGAGCTCCCCAAACCTGGAGACTCGCATTTGGCATGAGTACTAGTCACTATGTTGATCTTAGGGAAACCCCCTTTCTCAGATGATACGCTTCTAACCACCACTGTGTGTGCAGACTTCCATCAGCAGGTGAAGCTGAATCTCCTGAGACTGTGGGCTCCAACAAGACAGCAGAGTGCACCGAAGAGGAGGCATATGCACCCTCACCCACAGCACCACTTCCAGGGTCTCCATCAATCCGAGCACCTGTAGCTAGAAACACACTGTCTGGCACATTGTGTTCATCAATAGACACACCTACGCCATCAGTTTTTGAATATGACCCTCTGGCAGGAACAACCTGCCCTGCTTTGTGTCGAAGCAAACACTTAGATACTCTAGCGACTGAGATGGCTGGAGATTGCTCTTGGTCAGATTCACCACCTAAAATAGCTCCTGTAACATCAACTTGCGTGACCACCTGGAGGCTCTCTTCCAGACTCTTGGTCCAAATCTGCTAGTTGTCCAAGTATGGCTGGACCAAAATCCCATCCTCTCTCAACACTGTCACCACCACCACCACCACAACCTTGGGAGCGGTGGCCAAACAAAAAGGTAGCACTTAAAACTGACGGCACTCCAAAACTGCGAAGTGTAGAAATCAATACTCTAACTGGATAGAAATTATAAGTCTCCGACAAATCCAAGGACATCAGAAACTCCTCCGACTGCACTGCCATCAGTGAGCACAAGGTTTCCATGTGAAAACAAGTCACCCGTAAATGATTTAACCCGTTGAGATCCAGGATGGGACAAAAGGAGCTCTCCCTTCTTGGGCACAATGAAATAAATGGCATATCGGCCTGTACTTTCTTGAGACATGGGTACTGGGACCATAGCCCTCAGACTGAGGAGTCTTCACAATGTATACTCCACTGCCTGCCTCTTCTGCATGAAACTGCAAGGAGACACTATGAATACCTCCCAAGGAATACTGGGAAACCCCAGTGCATTTCTAGAACCTACTAGCGTGATGTGATTTCAACCCACCTTTGATAAAAGAGATAACCCCTTTCTCCTGTTCACAGAAGGGTGGGTTTGGCACACCTTTATTGGGAGGCTCGGGTTGGGGGGGGGGCCTGGGGGTTCCACTGCCCGAGCCAACACAACGTCTGGACTTTCTTGGACAAAAGGTCTGAGACCTACTGAAAGGCTGAGTCCTCTGAAAAGTTGCTTCTCTGTAGGGTCAAAAATGTGTGGATCCCCTAGTACGACCTCACCTACTAAAGGAGCATGGCATCTGTTTCTTATCCTCCAGGAACTGAGGAACCTGGGACTTGCCCCACTTATTGGCCATTATCTCCAAATCACTCACACATAAGAGCAAGCCTTTAAAGACCAATTTCACAGCCATAACTGTCACCTGGCCGCTATTACCGAAGCCACCCCTCTGGCCTAAGTGCAGAGTAAATCGCAGCCCACATCTGCCAAAAAGGGAGCTGACTGTTCCATCACTGCCCTGGAACTCACACCAGATTGATTGACCTACTGAGAGAGAAGTAAACAAGAGCGAGTCACCAGAGAACAACAAGATGCTGTCTGCAAAGTCATTGCCATTGCTTCAAAGGCTTGCTTAAGGATGGCCTCAATTCTCCTATCGTGCACATCCTTCAGGGCCGCTCCTCCCTCTATGGCAATAGTTGTCCTTTTGGTGATAGCAATTATGTTTTCTGAAAGTGTGCGCACTCTCTCGCCACTGGATCCAGGTGGTACAATCCATCCAAGGCTCATTCCCCCTTTGAAATTAACTTCCGGGGCGTCCACTCAAGATCAATCAATTCTTGAATGGCTTTCATAATTGGGAAGAAACAGGCGGCATTGCACAAAGAAATCAAAATTGGATCTTTCTTCGGTTCAGACATGGATTCAGACCCAAGAACTCACAACATCTTCAAAGTCTGGGAAATCAGAGCCGGTAACTCATCTCTATGAAAGAACCGCAACATAGTTCTATAAGGCTCCAATCCCAGAGGATTTTCCCCATCCTCCAGGGAGTACGGCTCGGCTTCATCATCCGTGCCATCTAGATCTCTATTGGGAAGACTGGCAATAAAACTAGACATACTCCGATGCTTAGCCGCAGCACCAAGGGGTGCAGCATTTCACCACCTGAGACTGACCTGGTCATTAGTATCCTTTGAAGATACCTCCCTCCGAACCATGTGCTGCTGAGCGACTCTCTAAATTCTGTTTGCTGCCTATTAAAAGCACAAACACACAAAATAATATTCCCCAATAATTAACTTCGCCCCAATACTTTTAAAAAAGAAAATTTCCCAAGCAAAACTTACTGATTCCTTTCAGCCACCAGCAAGGTGATCCTCTCCTCTCAGTGCTTCCACTGGATTGTGGGTTACTGAGCTCTTCCCTTGCAATATTTATTGTGCTTCTAAGGTAAATTAGTGTAAAACAATCCCTTTGGAGATTTACACTACGGTTAGTCAGCCAGAGTGACTTACTGCTCTCTTGATTAACAAATGTTGGTACCTAATCAAACCAAATCACACTATCTTAACACCTTTCCAAACTGAGTAACTGAACTGAACTTTTCAACCTTTTTACTTAGGTATACACAGCTTCTAGCTTATTTCTAGCTTCTGGCTACCTTTTTTTTTTTTTTTTTTTTTTTAAATATACAGCACTAACTTCTGTTTATTTGCTGCCTTACTGACTATTAAAAACACAAACACATTAAATAATATTCCCCAATAATTAATTTCGCCCCAATATTTTTAAAAAAGAATATTTCCCCAAGCAAAACTTACTGATTCCTTTCAGCCACCAGAAAGGTGATCCTCTCCTCTCAGTGCTCCCACTGGATTGTCAACTAGATACTTGACTTAGGAAATGGCTCTGCTATTACTGGCATCAGTAGCATGGGATCTTCTTGGTGTTTGGGTACTTGCCAGGTTCTTGTGGCCTGGTTTGGCCTCTGTTGGAAACAGAATGCTGGGCTTGATGGACCCTTGGTCTGACCCAGCATGGCAATTTATGTTCTTATGACAATTCAATTTATGCAATAGTCATTCAGGCATTTATCATCTCCTGCCTGGACTACTGTAATTCCCTTTAGATGGGTTTATCAAAAAAACTGACAACAGATGCAACTTATAAGAAATGATGCAGCTTGATCCTTGTTCAACACCAGGAGATTTGATTGAAATCACCCCTCTTCTAAAATGTCTTCATTAGCTTCCCATCAACTCCCGCATCACTTTAAAACTGCTAATCCTGGCCTATAAGGCAAAAAAGGGCCTGGCTCCTTCCTACCTAAACACCCATCTCTGTTTACTCTCTGGCTCGCTCTTTGCACACAGCCCAAAATCCACAGATACCACCCAACCCCAAGGAAATTCGACTTACTAACATGAGGAAAACTCTGGCTCTGTTTCTTCTATCTAGAAATCCTTGCCACTAAACATTTTGCAGGCATCAGACTTATCATTCCAGAACAAAACTGGAAACAGAGCTTTTTCCAGGAGGCCTTTGGCCCTTGAACATAGATTGCAGGCCTATACCAATTGGAGAGTTTATTGGTTTTTGGTTCCCCCTTTGCTCTTATACTCCAACTTTGGTTCTACATAAGTTGATAAATTGGACTCCAAGCTTGGTTATTCTGTAACTCTCAGAGCTCACTTGCTGAACAGCATGTAAAACAAACAATTATGATTTGGAGAAAGGAGGATAGCCAATGGGATACTGTGATACCAGGATACATATTATATCGCAATGATAGGAAGGTTCAAATCAGAGGAGGTGTGGGGCTATACATCAAAGAGCAAAGAGTCAAACTGTTTAAAAGTTCTGTAAGAACCAAAATGTAGTGTGGAATCTTTATGGTTTGAAATTCTATATGAGAGGAGGAAAAAAATAGTAGTGGGGAGGAAGTATTACCGTTCACCTGAGCAGAATGACCAGACAATGAAATGCTAACAGAAATTAGAGAAGCTAACAAACTTAGCAACACGGTAATAATGAGTGATTTCAATAACCCCAGTATTGACTAGTTAAATGTCACATCAGGACATGCTAAGGAGTTTACATTTCTAGATGAAATAAATGACTTTCATGGAGCAGATGCTACAAGAACAGACAAGACGGAGAGCTATTTTAGACCTAACCCTTTGTGGAAACACATGATTGGGTGAAAGAGGTAATGGTGTTAGGGCCACTTGGCAATAGTGATCATGATATGTTCAAATGTGACTTGATAACTAGAGGGAAGACATTAAGGAAATCTACTGCGATATTACATTTTTAAAATGGAAATTATGAGAAAATAAAAAAAAATGGTTGGGAAAAAAAAAAAAAGGGCTAACTTGAAAGGTTAAAACTTTACAAGAAATATGGATGCTATTCAGGAATACCATCTTGGAAGCCTAGAATATATTCCACACATTAGAAAGGTGAAAAAAAGCCAAATGATTGCTGGTATGAATTAAAGGTGAGATGAGAGAGACTATTATAGCAAAAAAAATCCTTCAAAAAATGGAAAAGGATCCAAATGAAAACAGCAAACCACAGAAGCACTGGCAAGTTAGAAGCAAAGCATTGATCTTTTTATTTTGTGTATTTAGCTCATGCCTTTTCATTGTAGCTCAAGGCGAGTTACATTCAGGTAGTGTAGGTATTTAAGGAAGGATTCGAAAAGATGTTTTCTGAAGAAGCAAAAATTCATAAAAACGTTTTCAGGTACATTCAAAGCAAAAAGCCTGTGAAGGGAGTCAGTTGGACTATTAGATTGAAATGTAAAATATGCATTAATAGAGAACAAGGACAGATTAAATTATTTTTTTGCTTCAGTTTTTATTGAGGAGGATGAATTAAGGCAAATACCCATGTCAGAAGTTATATTTAAAGTGAAGATTCAGATCCACTGCAACAGCTTCCATACTCCCCACGATGCTGACTAAACTCAGCCATACTGCCAAGATAGTCTCCACCATAGAATGGCTGCCTCACAAGAAGAGACTCACTTAAGCAGGAGAACCAAATCCCCTTCCTGTGAAGCCATCCGAGAGCTGGGGACTGCACAGACAGGGTCAAAATTCCAAGCTGCTGAAAGGACTCTTCTGCTTCCCTTGGCTCAACCAGGCACACAACCTTGAGAGCCTGATCAAAGGAATTCCTCAATCAGGGGAATAAGCCACCGCATTTTTGCCTTAGGAGCTTAAGAACTTGGTCCCAGGGGAAGCAGCCTGAAGAATGATGCTCTTGGTGTGGACCAAAAAACTGCTTCTAGAAATCTTGCTGCACCAGTTCAAACATACCACCATCTGCCGTAGATGAAGAACACTAGCAATTGCATGGGCAGGACTACTCCTTACAGTAATGTTGTCACTGAAAAGTTGGGGTTCTGTTTCCATCTGCTGACAAGATGGTATAACTCACATGTCTGGACTGGTCTAGCAGGATATGGTATGCATTTATAGGTAAGAATGAACTGTAGGTGGAAGCAGACGGAGTCAGTGTAGCGACTTGAGAAGAGGGAATACATGGTCATAGCAACAGTGAAGATAGAGAAGTCATGCAAATAAATTTTAAATAGATTGTAGGTAAAGATGGGTCAGCGAGAGGCCTGTGAAGAGAAAGCGCAGTTGCTTACCTGTAACAGGTATTCTCCTAGGACAGAAAGATGTTAGTCCTCACATACGGGCGACATCATCAGATGTAGCCCGGCAAGGAAAACTGACTGGCACACTGAGCATACCCAGCATGCCACTATGCCTGCATCCATGCGAGGTCCCCCTTCAGTCTTGTAACATAGATAAAATATGAGCGAAAAAATAAAATGAAAGGAGAACCAAACTTTGTGGGGCGGCAGGCATGTTTCCTGATGATTAACATCTTGCTGTTCAAGGAGAAAGCAGAGTTGCTTACCTGTAAAAGGTGTTCTCACAGGACAGCAGGATGTTAGTCCTCACATATGGATGACATCATCAGGATGGAGCCCAATCACGGAACAATTTGTCAAAGTTTCCAGATCTTTGAATAGCGCCCACTGGGCATGCCCAGCATAGCATTAACCCTGCAGCCAACAGGTGTCCCCCTTCAGTCTCGTCTTATAGTCAAAGTACATGTGAAAAATAAAATAATAAATCGTAAGCGAACCCAACTCCGCGGGGTGGCGGGCAGGTTTCGTGAGGACTAACATCCTGCTATCCTGTGAGAACACCTGTTACAGGTAAGCAACTTTCTCACAGGACAAGCAGGATGGTAGTACTCACATATGGGTGAGTACCGAGCTGAGGATGCCCGAGCAAATGCACCCAAAGACGTGCAACAGGCACAAGAACTGGGGTGAAATTTGGTAGACGGCATCCTGAACCCTACCGGGCTGGCGGAAGGATGTTGGTATCTCAGTTCGCAAATAAGTTGCGTAGCACAGACTGGCCGAAGATGGAATCTTGTCTGCCAGCCTTGTCTAAACAATAATGGGCTGCGAAGGTGTGGAGAGAACTCCAAGTAGCAGCGTTACCAGCAAGCGGCACCGAGCGTAGGTGCGCTACTAATGTTCCCAAGGCCCTGACAGAGTGTGCTTTAACATGGTCTTGAAGCTGAATGCCTGCCTGTTGATAACAAAAGGAAATACAGTCCGCTAACCAGGAGGAGAGAGTCTGCTTACCCACAGGTTTACGCTATTTGATGGGATCAAAGGAAACAATTAGGTGCCTTTCCTGTGGGCAGCTGTATGGTGTAGATAAATTGCTAAAGCACGTTTACAGTCAAGGGTATGCACAGCCCGTTCTCCTGGGTTTCAGTGGGGCCTGGGAAAGAAGGTGGGTAGTATAATGGATTGATTGATGTGAAACTCCGATACTACCTTATTTATTTATTTTATTTTTAGATTTTTATATACCGGTGTTCCTGTATTAAAATACAGATCACATCGGTTTACATTGAAACATAAAAATTATGCCAAGAGGCGGTACATATAACAAGGTTATAGAACTTGGAAAACATGGAAAACAGATTCGAATAATAACACTGATAAACTTGCAAAGTCTCTGAGAAATCAAATCATAAAATAAGGCGTAATTGTCTAAGATAAATGTGATCTGCAAAAGGGATTGCGATGGTGAGAAAATCTTGATAGCTGGAGGTAAAAATAATCAAAGTTCTGGAAAAGCTTGGCTAAAGAGCCAGGTTTTAATTTTCTTTTTGAAGGAAGCAAAGCAGATCTCAAGGCGGATGTCTGGTGGGAGCATGTTCCATTGGACAGGTCCTGCTAAAGAAATGGTACGTTTCTGATGTAAGGATATTGTTGAAGGAACATAGAGTGTGCCTTTATAAGCTCCTCTGATAGGTCTAGTTGAAGAGTGAAAACGTAGTTGGGTGCTTAAGTGGAGTGGGGATATATTGTAAATAGATTTATGAATTGCTGTGTATACTTTATAGAGAATCCTTTGCTTAATAGGCAGCCAGTGGAGGAGTTTTAGTATAGTTTTACCTTAGGCAAAAACATAGGGTGAATGCGGAGTACTACCCTATCATGCAGAAGTTTAGTGTAAGGCGGGTAAGTGACTAAGGCCTGTAACTCACTAACTCTGCAAGCCGATGTGATCGCCAAAAGAAAAATCACTTTCCAAGTGAGATAGCAGAGATCACAGGATTGGAGAGGCTCAAATGGAGGTTTCATGAGCCTTCCCAAAACCATGTTGATGTCCCAAGAAGGGGCCGGAGGGCGCAGTGGAGGTTTAAGGTGAAACAAGCCCTTCAAAAAGTGTGTGACAAGGGGTTGTACTGAAATGGGTACATCCCCCACACGGTTAAGGAAGCCGGCTATCGCACTGACATGTACCCCGATAGACGTTTTGAGCCTGACTCCGAAGGTGCCAGCATCTAAGCCCTTTTCTGCTAGGGCATGAAGTTGGTCCTGGAACTGCAGAGGGTAAGGCCTCAGCAAAGTCTTCAATCTTCATGAACAAGGCCCTATTACTTCGGGTCATGTAGAGTTGGTAGGATGCAATGCGAGAGATGAGCATTGATCCATGGAATACCTGTCTTCCACATGCATCCAGAAACTTCTGATCTTTCCCTGGGGGAATGGATGAATGAGGTTTTGGAGCATCTGGCCCTCTTCTGGGTTGAGTTTACAACCAAGTGATGATCCAATTGAGTTCTTTGAAAGGCACGGGCTAACTTAACTACGTAGGTGGCATCTGCTTTTCGGTTAACAGGTGCCACCGAGCCAGGGTGCTCCCAGTTTCTCTTCAAAAGGTCCAAAAGGATGTTATGAATAGGGATGGACATGATTTCCTTGGAGCATCGAGAAATTGTAGAAGCTCTAGCATCTGGTGTCTAGAGTCCTCTTCTGTCTGAAGCTAGAAAAGGACTGTTTCAGACATCTCCTTTACAAAAGACAGGCTAAGAGAGAATTTGAAAAGAAGTTGGCTGTAGAGGCAAAAACTCACAGTAAAAACTTTTTAAAATATATCCGAAGCAGAAAGCCTGTGAGGGAGTCAGTTGGACCGTTAGATGATCGAGGGGTTAAAGGGGCACTTAGAGAAGATAAGGCCATCGCGGAAAGATTAAATGATTTCTTTGCTTCGGTGTTTACTGAAGAGGATGTTGGGGAGGTACCCGTAATGGAGAAGGTTTTCATGGGTAATGATTCAGATGGACTGAATCAAATCACGGTGAACCTAGAAGATGTGGTAGGCCTGATTGACAAACTGAAGAGTAGTAAATCACCTGGACCGGATGGTATACACCCCAGAGTTCTGAAGGAACTAAAAAATGAAATTTCAGACCTATTAGTAAAAATTTGTAACTTATCATTACAATCATCCATTGTACCTGAAGACTGGAGGATAGCAAATGTAACCCCAATATTTAAAAAGGGCTCCAGGGGCTATCCGGGAAACTACAGACCGGTTAGCCTGACTTCAGTGCCAGGAAAAATAGTGGAAAGTGTTCTAAACATCAAAATCACAGAACATATAGAAAGACATGGTTTAATGGAACAAAGTCAGCATGGCTTTACCCAGGGCAAGTCTTGCCTCACAATCTGCTTCACTTTTTTGAAGGAGTTAATAAACATGTGGATAAAGGTGAACCGGTAGATATAGTATACTTGGATTTTCAGAAGGCGTTTGACAAAGTTCCTCATGAGAGGCTTCTAGGAAAAGTAAAAAGTCATGGGATAGGTGGCAATGTCCTTTCGTAGATTGCAAACTGGCTAAAAGACAGGAAACAGAGAGTAGGATTGAATGGGCAATTTTCTCAGTGGAAGGGAGTGGACAGTGGAGTGCCTCAGGGATCTGTATTGGGACCCTTACTGTTCAATATATTTATAAATGATCTGGAAAGAAATACGACGAGTGAGAATCAAATTTGCAGATGACACAAAATTGTTCAGAGTAGTTAAATCACAAGCAGATTGTGATAAATTGCAGGAAGACCTTGTGGGACTGGAAAATTGGGCATCCAAATGGCAGATGAAATTTAATGTGGATAAGTGCAAGGTGATGCATATAGGGAAAAATAACCCATGCTATAATTACACAATGTTGGGTTCCATATTAGGTGCTACAACCCAAGAAAGAGATCTAGGTGTCATAGTGGATAACACATTGAAATCGTCGGTGCAGTGTGCTGCGGCAGTCAAAAAAGCAAACAGAATGTTGGGAATTATTAGAAAAGGAATGATGAATAAAACAGAAAATGTCATAATGCCTCTGTATCGCTCCATGGTGAGACCGCACCTTGAATACTGTGTTCAATTCTGGTCGCCGCATCTCAAAAAAGATATAATTGCGATGGAGAAGGTACAGAGAAGGGCTACCAAAATGATAAGGGGAATGGAACAACTCCCCTATGAGGAAAGACTAAAGAGGTTAGACCTTTTCAGCTTGGAGAAGAGACGACTGAGGGGGGATATGATAGAGGTGTTTAAAATCATGAGAGGTCTAGAACGGGTAGATGTGAATCGGTTATTTACTCTTTCAGATAGTAGAAAGACTAGGGGGCACTCCATGAAGTTAGCATGGGGCACATTTAAAACTAATCGGAGAAAGTTCTTTTTTACTCAACGCACAATTAAACTCTGGAATTTGTTGCCAGAGAATGTGGTTCGTGCAGTTAGTATAGCTGTGTTTAAAAAAGGATTGGATAAGTTCTTGGAGGAGAAGTCCATTACCTGCTATTAAGTTCACTTAGAGAATAGCCACTGCCATTAGCAATGGTAACATGGAATAGACTTAGTTTTTGGGTACTTGCCAGGTTCTTCTGGCCTGGATTGGCCACTGTTGGAAACAGGATGCTGGGCTTGATGGACCTTTGGTCTGACCCAGTATGGCATTTTCTTATGTTCTTAAAATTAATAAAGGATAGGTCCCTCTGGGGGAGAATATTTCCTTTCATCAGGAGGGGAGGGCTGGGAAGGTAGATTAGAATCCTGGGACGAATCATCTGTCCAAGGATTATAAGGGTCATCACCAGCTCCCAAATGTTCTTCAGAAGGAAGTAACGGGGTTATTCCGAAGGAGGAATAGAAGGCATCTATGGAGACATGAGAGCATTGATGCCGGTATGGCTAGCGTCGAGGGAGACATCTATGGAGGCACCGATGGATGTTTCAGTGGCGGCACTCCCTATGGTGGAATGAAAAGCGGTGTTTCTTCATATTCCTCCGATGACGAGAGAATTAGCGAGGAAGGAGTCGGGTCCCTCAGTTCCCTTGGATCCACCGGTAGAAGGGCACCGATTAACTCGTCCATTCTAGCCAATAGCGGTGTCAGCACCATGGTCATTGGATCGGTGACCAGAGGAGGAACTGGTACCGGTTTCGATGGAAGTCCTGGAGTGCTTTGCCAATGGCCTCTTGGATCAACTGATCAATTCCTCATGTAAACCTGGGGCATGAATACCAGGTTCAGGAGTGGGAGGTAGCACTGGCATAGCCGGAGGGTCCACCGGTGAAGGTGGAATCATGGATCCCAGCACCTGTCCAGGTGGGGAACGCATCTGTGATCCAGAGACAGGAGAGGATGAAGCCTTTTCTGTATGGGGCTTCTTGGTCAGAGGCTCAGACGACTTCAATGTCGAGAGTTTGCCGTATCGATGGCTTGAGCTTTACGATGACGGTGTCTATGTTTTTCTCGATGTTCCCCCCAGTGTTTTTCCAGGAGGAACAGAGGGGAGTCGACACCCGTGGAGTCGAGGCCAGTCGGATAGCAGCAGATTTCCGGTGCTGGCGCAACATGGACGATTATAATGAACTCAATATGATATTCTATATCCACCATAACAGTGGAAACATTTTTTGGGAAAGATGAGGAAGGTTTCATACAACTTTATAACATCGCTGTTGGAATACAGACCTAAAAAACAAGAACCCAATTTAGTGTGTGTTCTAAAACAAACAACAGCATTTCAGGCTATTGCTAAATCGATCAGAACACACTGGCACATTTTGGGGATCCACGATGTATTTCAAGAACCACCTTTGATTGTTACGTCCAGGGGCAATAACATCAAAGATTATTTAGTACATGCTCACTCAATTATACCATCGAGCTATGACATTACTGGTCACTTTAAATGTAAACATTATAGCCATTGTGACACATGTATAGAGGGGCAAGAATGGCAAGATCCAGTGTCTGGTTATAAGATTAAGAGAAGAACTCAGACTAATTGCAATTCTAGTTATGTAGTATATGCTTTAATCTGCAGTTGCCCCAAAGTATATATTGGAAGAACAATTCGCAGCATAAAAACCAGATTGAACGAGCATAAATCTCGTGTACAAATGCAAGTGTTGACTGCGCAGAAAGTTTCCCATTGCGTACAGTATAATCATTCATTTTCCCAAATAAAATGGACTATTGTTGATCATGTAATTATTTCTCCTCGTGGCGGTGACCGCAAACATTTGTTAGATTTAAGAGAAGCTTACTGGATTTTCACGCTGGGAACGCAATCCCCGAAAGGATTAAATGAAGAAATGGAATGGAACACTTTATTGTAAGATCAGGTTCTTCCGTATCATCGACGTGATGACGTTGCAATAGGGATCTTCATTGATTGGTTGAATTTGAAGAAGCTTGGCGTGAATAAAAAGAGAGACGCTACCTGTGGTCTCAAGATTCAACAATGGCGACCATGTATTTGGCGAGTGGAAGTTGGTGAAAACGCCGCGAAGTTTTCAAACAGAGGATTGAAAAATACTGTCCCCTGATGAAGAATCCACGATTCGAAACGAGGCCTTGTCGGGATAGGGACATGGAGCCAAAAGTCTGATCGTGTATACAGAAGTAATGGGAATATTCCCCTTATAAGATCTTAAAGATTTAGTACCGGCGTTTATGGAGAATTGTGCATTATTGAAAAAAATGTGAAGTATCGCACTTATGAAGTAAATTGTTTACAAAAAGTCTACAAAAAGTTCCAGACAAGAATGCGTTGAACTGGGTAGTTCTATAAAATCATATGAATATCTGTTTGCCGTTCATTAAGAATTAAGAACTATTTTTGTGATCAATGAAATTGTTGGATATAAAAGAGCAACTGGTTATTTTTCAATTCAACTGAAAAACTCTTTTTCGGCGTTCATTCTAATTTGTGCTGGGACTTGTTGAACATCAACTCCGCAAGGGGTAAAGGACTTGTAATCAGACCAGAAAGAAATATTTTTAAGTTGCTTTGTTTCATTAAATTAATCACGCTAAAAAACACATAAAAATGTTCACGGGTTGGAGGAGGTCGGTTTATGATTAGAAACATTACACATTGCTGGATACGATGTTATAAAGTTGTATGAAACCTTCCTCATCTTTCCCAAAAATGTTTTCCACTGTTATGGTGGATATAGAATATCATATTGAGTTCATTATCGTTTTAGAGATTTTTTTCTCATCATAAAATATTAGAAATAATTCTTGAAAATTACGTTGAGGTGATATCGTGTTTTGGACATTTATGATTTATATCCCTTAGGAAAGATTATGCTTTTTTTTTTTTTTTTGGCGCAACACAGACGGCACTGGTTCAGACGATGTCGAAGCTATCGAAGGAGTCTGAGTTTTTGGCTGAAAGAGAAGACCCATCTTATCAAGTCGAGCCTTATGACCTTTTGGTGTCATTTGAGCACATTTGGTGCAAGTAAGGACATCGTGGCCAGACCCCAAGCACATCACACAGACTGTGTGATGGTCAGTGATGGACATTGTTCTAGTGCAGTCTGGGCACGGACAGAAACCGGACGCCATGGCTTCAACAAAATTTAGTCACGGTGCTGTCAATGGCCGGTAGGCCACGAGAGATAAACTCGACGGGAATCGACCGCAAACGGGCAAACACTTACCGTTCAAACCGTGGACCAAAGAAATCAATAAGGGGACTCACGTGAGGTTAGATGTTTTGAAATTTTTTAACAAAGTTCCATGAGGAAAATTCCTGTCAGGAAGAGCTCCTTAACCCGTGTAGCTACTGCTCCGTGAAAAAAGAAGACTGAAGGGGGACCCCTGCTGGCTGCAGGGTTGATGCTATGCTGGGAATGCCCAGTAGGTGCCAGTCAAAGTTCTGGAAACTTTGACAAAAGTGTTCCGTGATTGGGCTCCAATCTGATAATGTCACCCATATGTGAGAACTACTATCCTGCTTGTCCTGTGAGGATGGATCCAAGCAATGCCCCGCAAACCACATGGAGAATATTCTCCATTTTAACCTGTAAAACTTCCTGGTGGAAGGCTTTCTAGAAGCCACCAGCACCTGGGAGTCATTTTCCGAGAGGTCCGGGGCAGTAGAACAAGGAGCACAACATCCAGCCCGGAAGGCCAACGCCTGGAGGTTTGGATGGCGCAGAGCACACCGGGGTTCTGAATTATCGAATTGGGCGCAGTCCCCAGCAGATGGGATCCCTGATAGACAGATCTTGAAGGAGAAGGAAACATATCTGCCAGGGCCAGTGGGGCACCATGAGTATCATGGTCCCTCAGTCCTGTTGAATCTTCAAGAGAATCAGGAGAGGGGGATATGTGTACAGGAGAGGGAGGAGGAGTCAGAGGCCAGACAACCGTCTCATTCGACCAGGGAGCAAAAATTACTCATCTTGCAGTTGTTCCAGGAGGTGAAAAGGTCCACATCCAGGGTTCCCCATCACTGAAAAATCCAGGCCGCCACCGCCGAATTCAGGGGCCACTCGTGCAACTGAAAGGAGCAACTCAGACGGTCCACCAGCATGTTCAGTGTCCCGGGCAGGTACATCGCTCGCAGCGACATCCCCTGCAAAAGGGCACAAGAACAAATCTGTACAGCCTCCCCGCTTGCTGATATACCTCATCGCGACCTGGTTGTCCGTCCAAATCAGGACTTCCTTGTGTGACAACCAGTACTGGAATGCCCAGAGGGTGTAATGAATCGCCCAAAGCTCAAAGAGGTTTATCTGACAGACAGCTTCCTGAGCAATCCAGTGACCTTGCGTGTGTGACAGACAATGGCCTCGAGGTCTTGGGATGCCTGCTGCCATTGCGACCGCAACGTCCATTTGCCCTTCGCATACACAGGCGGGCGAGCAGGGTAAGACTGAAGCCTCAATGTGGCGCAACAAGCGAAGCAGAACGTGGGCACTCACATGCCACCAGCTGCATACGACAGTTGCCAACAATGCGAGGTTAAGAACCCGATCGTGGGGCAGAAATGCTTTCGCCTGCACCAAGTACAGCCTGGCTCCTATGAAGTCCAGCTGGGGACATGGGCAGAGGTGAGATTTTGGGTAGTTGATAGCAAACCAAGGACTGCAGCATCTGCATGGTCAGGGCTAAAGCATCCAGCAACCCCTGTGTGTGAGACGCTTTTGACCAGACGTCAAGGTATGGAAAGACATACACCGCACGGTACCTGAGATGGGCAGCTACCACCGCCAGGCATTTGAAGATACGAGGGGCTGAGGCTAAGCCAAAAAGCAGCACCCTATACTAGTAGAAAGCCTTCCCCATGACATAGCGAAGGTACATTCTGTGGCCAGTGAAGATGGCAATGTGAGCGTAAGCGTCCTTGAGATTGAGCGAGAAGAGCCAGTCTCCTCTTTTCAGGAGGGGAATCAGAGTGCCCAGAGAGACCATTTTTAACTTTTCTCTTGTGAAAAATCTGTTTAATGCCCTGAGGTCAAGAATGGGGTGCAAGCCTCCAGTTCTCTTCGGTATGAGGAAATACCTTGAATAGAACCCCCAGCCCTGCTGAGTGTGAGGAATAGGCTTCTTCCGCTCTTGCTGTGAGAACAGTGGAGAGTTCTGTCTGAAGTATAACCTGCTGGCCAGAAGAACCTCATGATGGACATGGGGGAGAGCTCTCTGGAATTCTACTGAAATTGAGACTTTATCCCTGGTGAAATATGGTAAACACCCATTGATCCAAAGTTATGGCACCTCAGTGGTGGGGGAAGCCAAGAAGCCTGCCTCCCACTGAGGGATCCAGCACCAGAGGTACATCCAGCTAACTTGTGCTCCCTTGCATCAGTCAAAAGCCTGTAGCCGGGGCTTGCTGGGGCCTAGGTGCCCACTGTTGATTGGAACGGTCCCTGGAGCTAGCACGGGGTGTGCGAGTCCAAGAAGCAGGGACATAAAACTTCCATTGCCTGTAAAAGGACTTCCTGGAACTTGGTCTGGAAGACTTCCTGGCAGAGGAAGGTGCATCTGAAGCACTAGTGGAGAGCTGTTGGACAGTTTCATAGTAGTCCAATTGAACCACCGTATCTCTGAAATTGTCCCGAAAAAGATTGACACCCATGCAATGGAGGTCAGCCAGCTTCTCCTGCACCTCTGGACGAAGGTCAGAAGCTCGAAGTCAGGCCATCCTACGAGCACTGATGTCCATGGCGGCCACCCAGGCTGCTTTCTCAAAGACATCGAAGGTGGATCTCACCTTGTTTTTTCGGCCTCCAGACAATGGCAGAAAGCAAATCCTGTTGCTGTTGTGGCAGGCTTTCTGAAAGCTCCTGGACCTGTTTCCACAGGTTTCGGTGGTACTAGGTCATGTACAACTGGTAGGAAGCGATACAAGCAATGAGCATAACACCCTGAAAAACCTTCCTACCCAAAGCATGCAGCAACCTATGTTCTTGTCCCAGAGGGGCAGAGGCATGAGTGCGGGAGCGCTAAGCCTTCTTGAGTGCAGACTCCACAACCACAGACTGGTGAGGGAGGTGACACCTCTCAAACCCTATGGCCTGCTGCACCAAGTAGGTTGCATCCGCCTTCCTATTCACTGGAGAAATTGAGATCAGATGTTCCCTCATACAAAGGAGAATCTCCTAAAAGATGTCATGAATGGGAACAGCCATTATCTCCTTAGAAGCATCGACAAATTGGAGGACCTCCAGCATCTTATGTCACGCATGGCCCTGATGAACCCCGCAAAGTAGAGATCTTCCGATGGGGAAGGCTCGGACAGGGGGTTATCAGACTTTGGACTCAAAAGAATCGTCCCCCTGTGGGTCATAAGGGCCTTCTTCCTCACTGAGGCCATTGCAGGACCTACACGGCGAGGCGGCTCAACGCTCTGCACAGCTTGGAGCACTGTGTTCTGCACTCTGTGATCCAACGCCTCCTGAAAGTCCCATGAGGCCAAGACTGACGGAAGGGGACGAGGAGGCATGGTGCCCGGCACAGATATCGGTGGGGAACGCCTAGGACTCCTGGGTTTATTGGAGGATGGGGCCCTCGAACTATGGGATCGCTTTGGTGGCGGTACGGCAGCCATCGGTACCAGGCCGGAATCGGAGCTATGCGCCCAACAGCAACTGCTGTCGATGCTTGCAGGATCTCCCACAGTGCTCGGCCTGGTCTTTCCCCAGCGCTGACGTAGTAGAGGATCCTGAAGTCCTGAAAACCGGTGAGATCATGGAAGACCAATTACCAATCACCATTCCTCTCAGTCTTTTGAAGATGTAGGCATAGGGATAGTGAGGGGGATCATATCGAGAGGCTCCACTCGATCCTCAGGTGTTAATGACTCAGACAAGGATGTGGATGGAGCAGACATTTTGGGACTGAAAAGTTTCATCATTTTATCGAGTCGTGTACAACAGCCCTTGGGGGCCATCTGGTCACAAAGCTGTCACCCTCTGACCATGCAAGGCCCCCAGGCAGAGAATGCAAACCTCATGCGGATCCGTGATGAACATGGTCCGTGAGTACTGATGAAAGCCGGACAATGCCATGACAAACAACCGGCGCGCAGTTGATGACTGGGGGCCACCAAGACATGGGATGCTGGGAATTGACCGCGAAAAAGGAGAAAAAAATATTTTTACCTACCACACAGAGGAGAGACACCGACTGTGAAGTGGGACCTATCGATGTAACTGAGGAAAAAATTCCAATTTTAAGCACAAAAGGCAAAAATGAAGCAGAGCTCCACAAACCGCAAGGCTACAGCACTGAGGAAAGAGAAAGACTGAAGGGGCACCTCGCCTGGACGCACGGATAGTGACAAAAGTTTTCTATGCCATGCCAGGTTCCATCTGATGTCATCACCTATATGTGAGGACTACCATCCTGCTTGTCCTAGGAGAAAACTACAGTATTCAAAGTAGGTGGTAATAAGATTGGATAAGCAGTTTGGTAGCACACTCCTAATGGAAAGGATGGATTTTAGCATTGTTATAGAGAAAGAAATGATGTGGGTACAGGAGAAGCATCAGAGATGACCCCAAAGTTATAGGCTGAAGTAACCAGGAGGATGAGTATTAGCCACAGATCATAAAGGAATATATGTACGGTGTGCTGGTCCATTTATATTAATTTCTTGCAATAACATTTTTACATAAAGATGTAGCATTAAGATAGCTAAAAAGACTTATTACCAAATGAAAGGTTGCCCAACATAAATGAAACAGGTTCACTTGTGCAATTTTACCATGGCTACCCACATTCAGTAAGCTTTATGCTTATTGGCACCTGGAAGAGTGGACGCTCTCTTGTAAGAAGTGATAAGGCTTACCTTGAATAGGTGCAACCCATGTATACCGGCAGCCGGGCGGGATGCTGAGTCCATCTGTCTACACTAAGGAAAACGAGATTATCAGGTAAGTTATCTCAACATTTCCTAGCGTGTAGCCAGATGGACTCAGAACAAGTAGGATGTACAAAAGCTTTACTCCCGGACTGGGCGGGAGGCTGCCTGAGGACCGCGTAGGACTGCCCTCGCAAATGCTGTGTCCTCCCTGACATGGACATCCAGATGGTAGAACCTGGAGAAGGTATGAAGGGAGGACCATGTCGCCGCTTTACATATTTCTGCAGGCGACAACATCCTAGATTCTGCCCAAGATGCTGCTTGGGCTCTGGTAGAATGAGCCTTGACCTGTAGAGGTGGTGACTTCCCGGCCTCTACGTATGCCGCTCTGATAACTTCTTTAATCCAGCGGGCGATGGTGGGCCGAGAGGCCGCTTCTCCTTGTTTCTTCCCGCTGTGCAGGACAAACAGATGGTCCGTCTTTCGTACGGCTTCTGTCATTTCCAGATATCGGGGCAGCAATCTGCCGATGTCGAGATAGCGTAGCAAACGCCCTTCTTCTGATTTCTTCAGACCCGCCGTGGTTGGCAAGGATATGGTCTGGTTGAGGTGAAATTGTGAGACTACCTTAGGCAAGAAGGATGGAACCGTACAAAGATGGATAGCCTCTGGAGTGATTCTAAGAAAGGGATCACGGCAGGACAGCACTTGTAGCTCCGAGATGCCACGTGCTGAACACCTGCCAGCAGGAACACCATCTTCAAAGTGAGAGAACGGAGAGACAGGCCCCGGAGGGGTCTGAAGGTGGATCCCGCGAGGAAATCCAAAACTATGTTGAGGTTCCACAGGGGCACTGGCCACTTCAGTGGCGGATGAATGTGCTTGACTCCTTTCAGGAAGCGGGAAACATCTGGGTGCGTGGCAATGGTCTTGCCATCCCTCCTGGGACCGTAGCAAGACAGCGCAGCCACCTGAACTTTGATAGAGCTTAGGGAGAGACCCTTCTGAAGCCCATCCTGCAGGAAATCCAGAACAATAGGGATTGTGGTCGCATGTGGATTGGTGCCATGAGTGTCGCACCAGGCTTCAAATACTCTCCAGATCCTTATGTAGGTGAGGGATGTGGAAAACTTGCGAGCTCGGAGGAGTGTATCTATCACCGGCTCCGAGCAACCTCTTTTCTTCAGTCTAGCCCTCTCAATGGCCAGACCGTAAGAGAGAATTGAGCTGGATCCTCGTGAAGGATGGGACCTTGATGTAGCAGGTCCCTGAGCGGAGGCAGGGGAAGGGGCTCCCCTGCCAGTAGTCTTCTAATGTCCGCGTACCAGGGTCTTCTTGGCCAGTCTGGTGCCACTAGAAGAACTAGGCCCCGGTGCTTCTGAATCTTGTGGATAAGGGTGCCCAGCAGGGGCCAGGGAGGAAAAGCATATAGCAGGGTCCCTGGAGGCCATGGTTGAACCAGGGCGTCGATCCCGTGAGAGAACGGATCTCGCTTGCGGCTGAAGTATCTGGGTACTTGGGCATTGGACCTGTGCGCCAGTAAGTCCATGTCCGGAATCCCCCAGTGATCCACAATCATCTGGAAGGCTGCGGGCGACAGCTGCCATTCCCCCGGATTTAAGCTTTCTCTGCTGAGGAAGTCTGCCATGGTGTTGTCCCTCCCGGCAATGTGGACGGCGGAGATGTCCTTAAGATTCGCCTCTGCCCAAGCCATCAGCGGGGCTATCTCTAGGGACACCTGTCTGCTTCTGGTTCGGCCCTGACGGTTGATGTATGCCACCGTGGTGGCGTTGTCGGACATCATGCTAACTGCCCGGTTCCGCAGTCTGTGAGCAAATTGCAGGCAGGCTAACCGGACTGCCCGTGCCTCTAGACGGTTGATGTTCCACCCTCACTCTTCTCTGTTCCACTGCCCTTGTGCGGTGAGTTCTTCGCAGTGTGCTCCCCATCAGCTCAGGCTGGAATCTGTGGTGAGCAGAGTCCATGTGGGGGATGACATCTTCGACCCCCTGCTCGTGTGGTTGGACTGCAACCACCACCGTAACTGGGTCCGCACTCTGGCTGGCAGAGGTAGATGTACGGAGTAATCCGGAAGCGAGGGCTCCAGCGAGAGAGCAGGGAGCGTTGCAGAGGTCTCATATGGGCCCTTGCCCAGGGTACCACTTCCAGGGTGGATGCCATGAGGCCGAGAACCTGCAGATAATCCCAAGCTATGGGCCGGCTGGCTCCCATCAAGGACCGTAGACGCGTCTGGAGTTTTAATCTTCTCTTGGTGGTGAGACTGACTTTGTCTGCGTGGGTGTCGAACTGGACTCCCAGGTATTCCAGTGATTGGGAAGGCTGTAGGCAACTCTTGCTCAGGTTGACTACCCATCCCAGGCTTTCCAGAAGGGCGATCACTCTGTTGGTTGCCCGATGGCTCTCCTCTCGGGATTTCGCCCTGATCAGCCAATCGTCTAGGTAGGGATGGACAAGGATTCCTTCCCATCTGAGCGCCGCTGCAACCACTACAATCACTTTGGTGAAGGTCTGCGGCGCCGTGGCTAGCCCGAAGGGCAAAGCCCGGAATTGGAAGTGGCATCCCAGAACCTTGAAGCGTAGGTAGCGCTGATGATCCGGATGGATCGGGATATGCAGGTAGGCTTCTGACAAGTCTAAGGCCATGAGGAATTCTCCTGGCTGTACTGCGGTCTTGACTGAGTGCAGAGTTTCCATGCCAAACCTCGAGACCCTTAAGTATCGGTTGACTGACTTGAGGTCCAGTACAGGCCGGAAAGTGCCCTCTTTCTTGGGTACCATGAAATAAATGGAATAATGTCCAGAATCCATTTCCCATGCAGGTACTGGGATTATGGCTTTCAAGAACAGAAGCCTCGCTAGGGTAGCTTCCAATGCTGCCTTGTTGTGGATTGGACACAGACTCCACAAACCTGTCTGGAGGGGTGTGATGGAAGTCCAGATAATAGCCCTCTCGGATGATGGAGAGGACCCACTGGTCCGACGTAATCTCGACCCATCTGGGGTAGAAGAGGGTTAACCTGCCCCCTATGGCTCCGTCCCCCGGATGGATCAGCTGATTCTCATTGGGAGGCGCGGCCGGGCCCTGAACCCGAGCCGGCTCCCCTCTTATGCTGCTTGGTCCTAAAGGACTGGTTCCTGGCCTGAGGACGAGGTGCCTGGTAGCGACTCCTATAGGGAATGAAGCGTTGGGAGCTTCTACCTCTGGAGGGCCTTGGAAAGGCGCGCTGGTTCCTTTTGAACCTATCTTCTGGCAGTCTAGGTACTGGAGAGGCGCCCCATGTGCTGGCCAGTTTATCAAGGTCGCTGCCGAACAGGAGAGAACCCCTAAAGGGCATTCTGGTGAGGCGTGTCTTTGAAGGAGCATCGGCTGACCAATTCCGTATCCAGAGCTGCCTCCTGGCAGCTACAGAGAATGAGATCCCCTTGGCTGTAGTACGGACTAGGTCGGATGCAGCATCCGTGAGGAACGAGAGAGCGGACTCCATATCCGCTGCCGGAGCATTGTTCCTGACCTGTGATAAACAGGAACGCGTCACCACTGTGCAGCAGGTTGCGATTCGCAAAGATAGAGCTGCCAACTCAAAAGTCTGTTTCAGGATGGCGTCCAGTCGCCGGTCATGAGGTTCCTTGAGGGCCGCCCCCCCTCAACTGGAATGGTAGTGCGCTTCACCACCGCGCTAACCAAGGCGTCCACCTGAGGGCACGCCAGCATCTCCTTGATTGCCGGTTTCAGGGGGTACATGCCCATCAGGGCCCGACCCCCTTTGAATAAGGCCACTGGTGCAGCCCATTTCAAATCTATCAGTTGCTGTGCTGCTTGCAAGAAGGGAAAATGGCGGACTGTAGGACAAAGACTTTCCAGCAGAGGGTTCTGCGTAGATGGCGCCGTAGTGCTGGGGCCTGTAATAGCCAACTCCGCCAGGCACTGAGATACCAGGTCGGAGAGATCTTCCTTGGGAAAGAACCGCCTCATGGTTTGATATGGCTCAATCCCCGAGGGAAGTTCCCCCTCCTCGGGGGGTTCGGACTCGTCCTCTGAAACATCAGGGTCCGCCTGAACCGGACTGCCCGGAGGTGGGTGCCCACGATAAGGGCGCGAAGGTCCAGGGGCAGGATCAGCTGGAGCAGCAGTAGGGCCTGGACAGGAAGCTGATTGCATCTGTACGAAGGCATGGATCCCCTTAAAGAGATCTACCCAGGAAATGGAAGCTGTCTAGTCGTCGGGGCACTAGGTCCCCTGGGATCCCAGGTTGGTCGAGACTGCCCGCTAGATCCGGGGTGGCCCCTGGGGAACTGTCAGCAAACCTCGGTTGAGACTGGTCCTGGCCCGAGGCTCCCACGGCCTCCTCACATTGGGCACAAAGGGAGTCTGGCTCCTCGCTGTGCGTGGCCCTAAGCTGGCATGCTGAGCAGAGGCCAAGAGCTTTCACACCGGAATCAGGAGGCGCCACCGCAGGAGACGCCGGGGCGCTCGAGTGTTCCATTGCGCGCTGTAGAATATGCACCCAATATAATATGTGCCCAATAATATGCGGTCAGCGATATACGCTCAATACAATATGCGCTCAATACAATATGCGCTCAATAATATGCGGTCAGCAATATACGCTCAATACAATATGCGCTCAACAATATGCGGTCAGCAGTATACACTCAATACAATATGCGCTCAACAATATGCGGTCAGCAATATACGCTCAATGATATACAATATACGCTAAATGATATACCATATGCGCTCAATAAGAAGCGGTCAGCAAATATGCGCTCAATAAGATACAGGCGCCTAGCATGGGCTCAATACCTGAACAAGGCCGACAAAATGGCGACCTCCGCGGCGTGCCGCATACAGGCAACGCCGCCGATCCTCGTACCTCGGAGACCAAAAGTAAGAGATGTACGCCTTACCTGATCCTCGGCGCTTCCCAGCTGGAACCTGGGCGGTCTCCGGCTGCGGGGGGAGAGGGGAAATACCTTCACCGCCGCGCTTGAGGAAATGCACCCGCTGCCTCTAGGTCCACGCCGGGACCGAGGCGCCTCTCAGCCCGACCCAAGCCCTTCTCGCTCGGGGGCTAGGTCCCTGCCGCGATTCGGCCACCGGACCGAGGCGTAGACCTCAGAGGGATCGCGGAAATCACCCCGGGAAACTCAACTGGGGGAGGGACCTGAGGGTATCACCGCAGGAGTGCGGGGCTCGTTGTTCTGTAGAATTTTAGCAAGTAGAAAGTAGATTGGAAAACACGCTCAGCGAGCGTGCAGGCTCTCCAAACTGCTTTGGAGACTGAAATTACTGAATTGCCTCACTTCCTGTGGGGGTATATGTACCCGTGCTGACGTCAGATCAGTCTCCAACTGCTAGCACGAGCACACTATACCCACTTGTTCTGAGTCCATCTGGCTACACGCTAGGAAATTTATCTATTTTGGGACTTGCTCTGGGAGTGTGCCAATATGCCAGCTGTCCTCTATCATGTAGTATACTGAAAACAGTTCCCCCGACAGAATCCGATCTGGGTTAGCAAGGAAACTAATTTCATGCACACTTACCCTGTAATAGAAAGTGAAGTGCTAAATTTTAGATTAAGATGTTGCACACAAGCAGGGGTACAAAGTTTTAATCAAACATACTGAATGGGCACTTATATGTCTTTTAACGTGAAGCATATTATCATGAAAGCAGTTGTCAATCTGCATTAGTTTTTAACAACTACTTCTAGACCTAACAATACTATTTATAAGCATTCTTCAAAAACAGTTTTGAATGGAGATCTTCTCTTAACTGGATTTATATTTTATTAACTGAGTTAAAATTGCTTAATTTGCATTTACAAATGTGCCTAAACTTACCAAAACCAGATGTCATTCTTGTTCCCCAATGCTGAAGTCCACCAGTTCCATGATGTCCAGTATATGAATTCATAATATTATGATTTACAGAACAAGGATGTGTGTTATAGACTGATGATGTACTCAATCCAGAATGAACATTCGAGCCTACTGGAATTCCTATTGTAACAGAGTTTTGAATATGTCCTCCTTGCATAGAGCCAGGAAATCCAGGAGAAACACAATAACCTGCAGAGCTATTAACCTGATATTGAGGCAAAGTAACAGTTCCGACTGAAGATACAGTTCCTAAATATTGCTGTGCAAATGCTGTGGATGAAAGTGAGCGGCCAGTAAGGAGTGTAGGAACTGCAGAAGGTATTGGTTGCATGTCAGAAACATTAAAGGACTTGAAGCTTGAAATAGGAATATATTGATCTATAGGAATGCTCTCCGTTAATGAAGCACATACACCCAACCCACTATCTGCAGGCAACATATTTAAGGGTGACAATCCTGGATTTGGGACTTTGTCTGTGAATTCCTGCCATACCAAAGGAGTATCTGTATTAATAGACAAAGCCTGGCAGGAAATTCTTGATTTACTTGGTAAAACAGCGTTAATACTGTCCCTCTGCTCTTTAAATGAGGAACTCAAACTGGATTCAGACTGGTTTCCTTTTGGAGAAGGCTCTTTAAATAATTCATTAGGTGAAATTTCATCAGTTTTGCCAGTAGGAATTTTACATTCTGATCCTGTTTGACTTGTTTTTCTTGAATTGGTATCCTCTGATGTTTGTCCAACATTTTGCCATGCAAGGTTTTCTTCTGAGTATTTTGAAGTGTGCTCTTCTGGTGGAGTTGGGCTGGCTCGAACTATGGTTGTGCTCAGCTCAATAGTTTTATTACACTAAAAAATAAAATTGAAATGGTTACAAAATGTCTAATTTTCATACCAGTCAAAATAATAAATTAAAAAGTTCTATCTTGCTTGCGAAAAATACCAACATATCATACACGAGACAAATTAGGAAACTGTCTTCCAGAGCCTCAGGAAAATTTAAGATCTTTATCTCACGGGCAAAGCAGTCTCAGATCTCTCAGTAGAGAGCTTTAAAGCAGCATTAAGCAAAACCATATCATCGCACTTGATTTACAAATGGGGAAAAAAAAAACCTACAGCAGAGATTCTTACATATGTCCTGGTAATCCTACAGACAGTTGAATTTTCAGAATATCCACAATGAACATGCAGATATTTTCATATCCCAAGTCTCCAGTATAATTAAATATTTAATATGCGTATTTGTTGTGGATAAACTGAAGAGACCAGGCCTTTCCTAACTTGTCGTGGTAGTTACCACGACAAGTTAGGAACGGCCTGGTGTACAGACACTATATAATGGCATTTATGTATTGACAAGTACATCAGATTGTTGCAAAAATGGTAGGCACCATAATTAGGAAAAAATGTATTAGCTATGCAGCTGGCTGGATAAGAAGATAAGGAATGATAAGACCTACAAAAGAGAAAACCCCCATCCCAGAAAAAAAAAAAGATCCATACAATGCAGAAAAGAGCACTAGCCTAGTTATTCAAGAAAGGAAAATTGGTTCATACCTGCTAATTTTGGTTCCTGTTATACCACAGATCAGTCCAGACCAATGGGTTATGCACTCCCACCAGCAGATGGAGTCAGAGAGCAAAGCTTTGAGGCCCTGGTATCCCAAGTGTGCCACCTGCAGCTAATCAGTATTTATCGATACCAAAGCAAAGTATAATTGACAAAAAAACCATCTAATTCCTGAAACAAGGGCGAGCAGGAAAAAACTCCCTCAAGAGTCCAAAACAAACGACCCAAATATTTGAAAATCAGGTTTGAACCACGGTTCATAACAAAAACCAAAATATTATAGAATCATTATAATAGATTCCTCATGTATGGCAGCTAACAGGTAGGAAAATCAGTCTTTCGGCAGTAGCACCCGGGCGGGATCATGGACTGATCTGTATTACAGGAATGAAAGTTAGCAGGTAAGAACCAAATTTTCCTTTCCTGTACATACCCAGATCAGTCCAGACCAGTGGGATGTACAAAGCCACATTACACCAGGCGGAAATCCGAAAGACCCGCTCGCAAGACGCTCTCCCCAAAAAGTACTTGGTCAAAATCCCTGACATCCAGACGATAATGCTTTGTGAAGGTATGCAGGGAAGATCAGACTGCGACTCTACAAATCTCCTTAGGCGACAACGGACACTCCACCCAAGAAGCCGCTTGCGCTCTCCTCGTGTGAGCTTTCAAACCAATCAGGACACGGTGACCATTCCCGAAGTAGGCCAAGTAAATTGTTTTCTTCAGCCAGCGAGCCAAGGATGCCTTAGATGCCGTTTCACCCTTCTTTGAACCTCCAAAGAGCACAAAAAGATGATCCGATTTTCGAAAAGAGTTAGTGACCTTCAAATACCGAAGGAGAACCCGGCGGACATCTAACAGATGAAGATCTCTTCCCATAGTGGGATCACGAGCCCAATCAGGGAATCTGGCTAACTCCACGGACTGATTAACGTGAAAGGCAGACACCACTTTCGGAAAAAAGGAAGGGATCGTGCGTAGGGATATTCTATCAACTGAGATGCGAAGGAAGGAATCCCTACAGGAAAGAGCCTGCAATTCTGAACTACGCCTCGTGGAACACGGCCACCAAGAACACAGTCTTCAAGGGGAGGTCCTTTAAGGAAGCGTGTCCCAGAAGCTCAAAAGGGGATCACAAAGCGCCCTCAACACCAGATTGAGATTCCACTCCGGGCATAACTTATGAAGAGGACGAAGGTGCTTCACCCCTTTCAGGAAATGGAAAATGTCAGAGTGGCTGGCTAGAGGCCTGCCACCTCCCCGCCCTAGGAGACATCCCAGGGCTGAAACCTGAACATGCAGGGAACTATAAGCCAAACCTTTAGATAATCCCTGATGCAAAAACCTCAAGACCTGAGGAATGGTCACCGACAAAGGCACTACACCCTGTTGGTCAAACCAGACTGCAAACATCTTCCACGCTCGAGCGTTTGCCATAGACGTTGAGGGCCGCCTGAACTGAAGCAGGGTGGAAATCAACTGTTCCAAATAACTGTTCATTAGTAACCGCTGCCTCTCAAACACCAGGCTGCAAGAGAAGTGATCCTCCCGATCCGAAAAAAATGGGCCCTTGTCGCAGGTGGTTTGGCAGATGAGCAAGGCGTAGTAGGCCGTCTGTCGCCAACCTTACCAGGTCCACAAATCACTGCCATCGCAGCCACCAGAATTTCCGAACCGGGATGGTCCTCTATGCACCAGAGAACGCGCCAGATCAGGGGCCATGGAGGAAAGGCATACAGGAGGATTCCGGTTGGCCACTTGCAGACTAGGGCGTCTACTCCTACCGCCCCGATTATTTCCTTCTTTCGGCTGAAGAACCGGTACATCTTGGTGTTGACACGGGTTGCCAGGAGGTCCCAGTTGGGGAACTCCCCATCGGCCACAAATGCGATTCCAGCCCTCCCGGGATAGTTCCCACTCCCTGGGATCTAGCTGTTGATGACTGAGGAAGTCTGCCTGCACGCTGTCCAGTCCTGCCATGGGGGAGGGCCGCGATGCCTTCCATATGAAGCTCGGTCCAAGCGAAGAGGAGGTGTGCTTCCTGTGACACGGCCGGACTTCATGATTCCTCCCTGGTGATTGAGATATGCCACCGTGGTGGCGTTGTCCGAGAAGACTTGAACCATTCTCCCCTGCACCGGGGACTGGAATGCCAACAACACTTTCCAGACTGCCCTTGACTCTAGGCAATTGATAGACCACAACTGTTCAGGTAAGGACCAGGTTTCCCTGCGCCGCATGACCGAGGTACACTGCTCCCCAGCCTTGAAGGCTCGCATCCGTTGTCACAATCACTCATTTTGAGACTTTGAGGGGCATCCCCTTCTGTAAGTTATCTTCCGACAGCCACCATTGCAGGCTGGACCTGATTTGCTGCAACAAAGGCAGGGGCAACTGGTATTGCTCAGACACTGGGTCACTCCGCAACAGTAGATCTCTCTGCAACAGTCTCAGATGAGCGAAAGCCCAAGGCACAAATTCCAACGTCGAAGCCATGAATCCCAGAACTTGAGGGTAATCCCACACTCTAGGGATTGGAAGCTGTAACAAGAGACGCACTTGTTACTGCAATTTGTACATCCTGTCGTTCGTGAGAAACACCCTGCCCTGGAAGGTATTGAAACGAGCTCCCAAACACTCCAGACACTGTGATGGAGTCAGATGACTTTTTGCTTCATTGATTACCCAGCCTAGGGACTGGAGACAATGGATCACACGACAAACCATTCGCTCGCCTTCCTCTTCTGACTTGGCTCGAATCAACCAATTGTCGAGGTAAGGATGGACCATTATACCTTCCTTCCGGAGGGTTGCCACCACCATGACCATCACCTTGGTAAACGTGCGCGGGGCTGTTGCCAGTCCGAATGACAGTGCCCAGAACTGAAAATGCTGACCCAGGATCTTGAATCGTAGGAATCTCTGGTGAGCGCTGCGAATCAGGATGTGTAGATAAGCCTCTGTGAGATCAAAGGAGGTGAGGAACTCTCCCTTTTGAACCACTGCGTTGACTGTTCGAAGTGTTTCCATTTGAAAACAATCGTCTTCAGAGCCAGCAATATTTGTAGAGTGTCTTTACCGCGGCTCACTTGTTGCGGGAAACGCATCACGAGAGGTTGAGAAAATTTTAAGGCGCAACCTTTTTCCACCTCCAACACCCAGCGATCAGAGGTGATCCTGGCCCACTCCTCGTAAAATTGGGACAACCTGCTCCCCATCATCCCGTCCAAGGAGTGGGCGGGCCTGATTTCATTGGGCAGGCTTCCCAGTTCCAGTTCCCTGACCAAAACCACCTCTGGCAGGACGATTGGAGCCGTGAAAGGATTGTGTACCGGAAGAGGTCTGTCTGGAACCAGAGAGTGGAAACACTCCCCGTCCTGCTTTTTCAGAAATCTCGAAAATGGGATCGAGGACCGAATGATTTCCTGAAGCGCTTTCTATCTTCCAGCAGTTTATTGCCCTTGGAATCCTCCAGAGATTTCATCAGCTGATCCAAATCCTCGCCAAACAGCAACTTCCCTCAAAAAGGCAGACTGCATAGTTGCGACTTGGAGGAAGCATCCGCTGCCCAATTGCGGAGCCATAGAAGTCGCCGAGCCGCCACAGAAAAGACCATAGTCCGGGCCACTGAATGCACTAAAGTCATATAAGGCATCCGCCACATATGCTACCGCCGCCTCCAGACGAGCCCCCTGAGAAGCTGACAGTCCTAGAAGACTATAGGTCCTGCAGTTTTTGAATCCAACATAAACACGCTCTTTGCATCATGCTGGCACACACCGCCGCCCGAAGTCCTAAGGACGAGACTTTGAACACCAGCTTCAGATGCAGCTCCAGCTTGCGGTCCTGCACATCTGAGAGCAGCCGCTCCTGCCACTGGAATGGTCATCCTTTGGTCACCGCTGATACAGCCGCATCCACCTTAGGTACCCTGAGGCGTTCTAAATGTTCCTCCATTAGCAGGTAGAGTCTCTGCATCGCCTGGCCAACCTTAAGCCCCACCTCCGGGGATTCCCACTCCCAGCTGAAGAGCTTTTGAATCTTCTTCGGGATGGGATAAGCAATAGGTGGACCCCAGAGACCATCCAGGATTGGGTTCACTCCCTCGCTGTCGGAATCTTCCAGCGAGGGACTCACCCCCAATTTCTCAAGCACCTGGGAAATAAGGGGGTGCAAGTCCTCCCTGTTAAACAGCCGGACTATGCAGGGGTAGTCCACCTCCACACTAGGTTCTACCGGATCCTGATTGTCGTTGCCCATATCTACATCTGGAGGGACCTCACCCTGATCTGCAGCGGTGTCCCATCAGGGGCAGACTGGAGTCGTTCCCCTGCTGGTCGACTGCACCCACTAGATCCTCCCGAGCCAAAGTTGCCCGGAAAGGAAGTCCGTCAGTTCGCACATGGGGACGCTTGGGAACTCCCACGCTCCCATTCTGGGCTTTGCGCTTCACGAGCTTCAGAGCCAGAAATGCTTCTTGCATGAGCAGCACAAATTCCGGTGAAAATCCCCCCAATCCCGACTTGTCACTGCTAGAACCAGTGTCCATGTCTCTCAATTCCTCCGATCTCGGAGTCCACGCAGTGGGGAGGTCATCCTGGGAGACCTTTTCCACAGGGTGTGCAGCGGGGGTTGGGCTCCTTCCATTAGACCCAGCCACCGAGCCTGTCCTGTGTGCAGACATTTTAGGTTTGATCTTCTTGTCTGAGGCCCCTTCCTCACCCAGTGCACAGTCCATGCACAGTGACAGGGGGTCTGAATAAGCTGACCATACCCCGCAAGCCTTACAGGGTTCCACCAGAGGAGTTTCTGCCATGTTCCTCCTGCAAAAAGGGGCATATAACTCTCCCCCCCCCCCCCCGGAAGAAAGCAGGTGCTGCAACCCAGCCCTAGTGACCCCCACCAAATACGCCGCGAAAATCGGCCCCAGGAACGCTGGGGAGCTGTGTGGGAGATCAGAAAAAAAAACCCAAAATGGCCACCTTGGTAAAAATAGCTCCAGATCTGGCGGTAAAAATGAGGCAGGGAGCATAAAAATGTCCTCTGAGGATCTTACCAGGGCTGAAACATTCTCCCCACCTCTTCAGGGGTCTGCCTGGCTCTGCACCACTGGGCAGACGAATTTACCCTGGGAGCCGCAGTGAACAGGGAGTTGGTTTTTTTATGTAAAAAAAATAAAATAAAAACAACTTCTAGTAACAGAAAAAAAAATAAAACCTAAGCTAAGAATAATACAAAAAAATTCACAAAGGGGCTACTTCCCTGTACCGTAGACACTGAGGGGAGCCTTCAAGTCACTGAGAGAGCCAGTCCCCTGGCTATCAGGAGACCAGGAATCACAAGGGCTAGCACCGCCAGGGGTAACCAATCCCCCCGTTCGCCCGGCTCTACCTGAGGGATGGCCCAGAAACTGAACCTAGCACCTCAGGGAGCAAGAAAAATGCATCTCACACAGAGCTGCAGGTATACACAACCATTATCTGCTAGAGTCATAGAAATAATGTTGAGCTGCATGTGGCACACTTGGGATACCAGTGCCTTGAAGCTTTGCTCTCTGACTCCATCTGCTGGTGGGCGTGCATAACCCACTGGTCTGGACTGATCTGGGTATGTACAGGAACTGGGTTCGATTCCTAAGCCAGACCCACTACTCTGAGCTAGTTGGGGATGCTGTGGAGATAGCATTCACCAACCCTGTGAGGAGAAGTTAGTCATGCAACAGTGACATCCAGTAATCTAAACCAAGGTCCACAACTGCAGCGCTCTGGGGGATTTGGTGTATGACACCCAGTGACAAGGCTAAGTGAGTAGGAAGCTATAAAAGAGGGGAAAGCCAGATAGATACAGAAAGGTCTGTGGCAGTATCATACAGCAAAGGCCAGCTCAAATTGAATTGGAGAGCCCAAGGAACAGGAGGAAGCTACCAGGTTTAAAAAAGAAAAAAAAAAGCACTTAAACATCATAAAGCATAGTAGAAGAAAAAAGGTTAAGGAAGCAACATTAAAAATAATTCTCTATATATTTAAGTTACTAAACCATTTAGGCATGTTTAAAATGCAAATTTACTTATTTCCTGTTTTATTTGACATTGCTAATTTTATTTTTTAATGTAGCACTAAAAAATGATTACTGATTCATATCAAAGTGCTGTGGGATCAAGATAATATCAAAAGTAAAATCCTGGAGGTCCATATTCAATAGGCTGGGTAGTGAACAAGTTATTGGGATAACTTGACACCTATTCAGCAGAAGAATATACTAGCCTAAAATTATCTGGCTACATATAGCTGGATAACTTAAAAACCAGCTATGTTTGAATATAGCCAGCTAGCTTTAAAAGCTATAGGCGTTTTGTGGTCCAATAATATGCTACTTATCTAGATATCTTCAAAAGATATCCAGGTAAGTAGCCCTGTTAAAAAAAACCAAAAAAACAAAAAACAACTATAAATGGGTTTGAGGCTTGATCACCTCTTATTGTCAAAATCACAAATAAGGCACCATTGGGCTGTGTACCCATCTACCTCCAATGACATGCCACACTATAGATCGATCCCCTCACCGTTTTCCTTGCTCTATTACTTAAGTAAAGCTGCCCTCCAACCCTTCCCCATAGGTACATTTTCAGATGATCCAGCACCACCCCCCTCCGGAACTTACCCAGACCCTTCCCCATCCTCTCCAATAACAGAGAGGTCCTGCCAGTAGCGAAGTACACGTACTGCTCCTGGTGTTCCATTAATGCTAGTGCAGTACTAGCACTGGAAGTATTAACTACCCATAGTTCTGTGCTTCCAACGCAGGAAGTACAGGTCCTGATATCTAATGCTCTACATTTGAGATCCCCAAACTATGGCCCATGGGCCAGATATGGGCTACTAAGTATGCTCTTCCAGGCTAGCATACTTTACTTGCCCACAACCCAATCGGCAAAGAACTAAAGGTGAACTTTTTTTGGCTGAAATGCAGCAGGGGTGGCAGTGCTGTAAATGTCACAATGCCAGCAGGATTCCAAACCCCCAGTGCCAAAAAAGGACCCAGCAGCAGTATAAATGCATATGTGCTTGTGGGATTACTAACCCCACTGGCAAAAGTGGCATGAGTCAGGATGAAGAGAAAGTGAAGGGATTTGTGAATGAGATGGAAGGTAGGTGAAATGGATTCTGGGGGTGTGGAAGGGATGCCAACTGACTACATGTCATACCTCTGAACTCTGCTTCCTACCTTCTCCAGCATTTTAAATCACTAAAAAGGCCAGAACCCAAAGAGAACCAGCTCCCCCATTCATAAAAACTCCAAGGGAGACTCCCCAGCTCTCTTTGTCATTTGGAATATTGCATGTGGCTCTTTCTATAAGAGGATTGGGGACCCCTGCTTTATATATTCCCACTACAGGTAAACTCAGCTTGTCATAAGGAAACTTGCACTCCTATAATAAAACATTTTACAACAAAGGGGACGGCCAAGTAATAACATTCAATTCATAATGAAATCTATTAAAAAAAAAATTAGCCAGAGAACACGTTCCCTTAATATTGTTTCATACAGTGTTTCTTCCTAGCCACTTTTATCAATCATGGATTTTTTTCATTGCCTGGCTCTGTTGCTGAGTTTAGTTCTATAACAGTATATTCCCTGAAAAGTTATAATACCATTTACTGAGAAAACATCATCTATTCATGATAAAGTTCATGAATAAGGCCACATAGTACAGGGGTGGCCAACCTCAGTCCTCAGGAGTCACAAAACGAGAGAGGATTTCAGGAAATCCACAATGAATATGGCTTGAGATAAACTGGCATACAATGGAGGAATTGCTTGCAAATCTCTCATATGCATATTCATTGTGGATAACCTGAAAACCTGGTCTGTTTGCGGCTCTCGAGAATCAGAGTTGGCCATTCCTAACACAGTGCATGCCTTCAGATGTCATGAGAAATCTCACTTGCAAAGAATTCACATTTCACCAATACTACTACTGAGGGGGGATATGATAGAGATGTTTAAAATTATGAGAGGTCTAGAACGGGTAGATGTGAATCGGTTATTTACTCTTTTGGATAATAGAAAGACTAGGGGGCACTCCATGAAGTTAGCATGGGGCACATTTAAAACTAATCGGAGAAAGTTCTTTTTACTCAACGCACAATTAAACTCTGGAATTTGTTGCCAGAGGATGTGGTTAGTGCAGTTAGTATAGCTGTGTTTAAAAAAGGCTTGGATAAGTTCTTGGAGGAGAAGTCCATTACCTGCTATTAAGTTCACTTAGAGAAAGCCACTGCCATTAGCAATGGTAACATGGAATAGACTTAGTTTTTGGGTACTTGCCAGGTTCTTATGGCCTGGATTGGCTACTGTTGGAAACAGGATGCTGGGCTTGATGGACCCTTGGTCTGACCCAGTATGGCATTTTCTTATGTTCTTAACTATAATGGCTTTGCATTTCCTGATGCCATCTGTTCAGGATTTCCTGCTTTTCAATACTTGGCACTACTGCCACAGTCCGTTGTCCCCTTGTTGCAAACCTTCAGCCAATCTAATTCATCACAGAAAAACTCTAAACAAAGGCAATTTTAAAGAAAACTTCTCAGCAACAATTCATCTGTATCTTTCATCCAAGAACCCATCTCCCTCCCTCACTGATGCTTTTTTATCATGTGTCAGTTGGCGTGGGCAGCCATCTCTCTCATCGCTGACGCTGGGACTGACAGCTCTGCCCTATTGGCGCCAACCCACCGGGGTCACAGAGCATTCCGTGACTCTCAGTAGGCCTGCAAAGCGCCTCCAATTGCTGTTCCCCCCTCTCGGCCGAAAGTACCGCCCTCTGATGGCATCACCTGCGGCGCCAAAAGGATTTTAAAAGCCAGCATGGGCGGCAGGCGTCGCGTGCCGAAGGTGCGCAACCAAGGAGCCTGCCTCACCAAATCCAGCCACCTTACCACAACACCCCCCACCCAGCCTCAAACACCCCCCTTTTTTAATAACTCTCTAACCATTCACTTTGAAAAAACATTGCCTCCATTAGTGCCTAGCTGCTATGCCACCGCCACATCCGCAATTACTAGCATCTCATCCCCCACCACCATCCCCAGTTCACCACCACTATCAACTACACAGCCACACCCCCACTTCAACCAAACATGCTGACACACCACATTCCTATCCTTAAACACCACCCCTCCAAACTCAGAAACCCCCCATTAACCCTGCACACCCCCACCCAAGATCCTTACTGCCTATCATGCTATCCCCCTTCACACAGTTTCTTGGACTCACAGCCTTCTCCATCCTACTCTTCAACTCCCAATCCATTGTCAAAGACACCCATACTCAATAACATGCTTCTGGACTGGAAACCTAACATCTGCGCTATAACAAACCTGGCTCAAGGAAACAGACTCTGTCCTCCTAAACCAACTCCCCACGCACAGATATGACATCTTCTCTATACCAAGGCCTAAAAAAAAGAGGAGGTCTCCTACTAGCAGCTAAGAAAGAGTTTAAACTAACACCTCACTCTGTTATTACTGCACCTAAACTTGAAATTGGCCTCTTCAAATCAACTACAAATATGCCTAGTCTACGCCCTCCCTCCCCCCCCCCCCCCGGCCTACTTGAAAACAATCCATCCCTCCTCATTGAATTTATAACAGAGAACATAGAAATGGATACCCCAGCCATTATTCTCGGAGACTTTAACCTCCATGTAGATGCCATCCCTCTCTCCCCCACGTGCGATGCCTTCCTGGCCTCCCTCAATGCCATGGGATACAAGCAAATCAAATGGCCACACACACAAAGCAGGTCATTCCCTAGATTTAATATTCATAAACTCACATCCTCTCCACAGACGCACCCTCCTGCTCCCACGTCCCCTGGTCTGACTACTCACTCATAAAAACAAACCTATCTATAAAGAAAAAACCCACCCCTCATCACACAGACAAAAAAAACATCCAATTCAGAAAACCCTGCAGTAGAGACAATCTAATTACTGCCCTTACCAACACCCTTGATAAACTTGACCTGACACAGAATCTGCCCTCACCTCTTGGAATACTCTCACCATCAACCAATCGCCGACACTATCTGCCCCCTATCCACTAAAGTACTAAACCCCTCTAACACAAAAAAAGCCACAGTACTCACCTGAACTCAAAAAACTAAACATGACCTAAGAGGCAACGAAAAGAAATGGCGCAAAGATCCCTCCCTTACCCAACTCGCAATATACAAATCCTCCCTGCACATCTACCGAACAACTATCCTTAAAACAAAACGAGACTTCTACGCCCTCAGAATCCACAACTTACAATACAATGCCAAAGCCCTATTCACATACATCTCCGACCTCTCAAACCCCGCCCCCCCCCCATTCCGGACAATGACTCCAAAACAAAATGTGATGATCTCGCCCATTTTTTCAGCCACCTTGCCAACCAAACCCCTCCCCAAAAACCCTCACGTTTCCATGAACTCCTTCAAACCCACCTCATCTTCCGAGATAGAATCAATATTAAGGAAAATGAAACCCACTTTGCACCCTTCCGATACTATCCCAACCAAATCGCTCTGGACTATCCCAAATATAATAGTCCAACCACTAGCTGGTATAGTCAATTGCTCTCTCTCCCTCGGAAATTTTCCAACCCCCCTAAAACAAGCCATAATCAAACCCATTCTTAAGAAACCCAATTTCGTCCCATCTGACCTCACTATCGGCCAATCTCAAACCTACCCTTCCTAGCAAAAATTCTCGAAAAAGTAGTAAACCTCCAACTCACTGACTACCTCGAAAACCATAATATCCTATTCCCATCCCAGTTTGGCTTCTGCAAATTCTTAAGTAATGAAACCTTTCTATTATCTCTCACAGATTTCATACTAAAAGGTTTAGACAAGGGCCAATCTTACATTCTAGCTTTGCTAGACATATCATCCGCCTTTGACACCATAAGCCATAACATCTTACTAAACAGTCTCATAGAAATTGGCATCTCAGGAACCCCCCTGCGCTGGTTCGAATAATACCTAGACAACAAACTACAAGGTCAGAATAGGTAATCGTGAATCCAAACCCATCAACCTAAGCACAGGAGTTCCCCAAGGCTCCTCGCTATCCTCTACACTCTTCAATATTTACCTTCTTCCCCTCTGCCAACTCCTCTCTGATCTAGGTCTCATGCACTTCATTTACGCGGACGACATCCAAATCCTTATCCCCATCACAAACTCATTACACAATTCCCTCAAAACCTGGGAAAACACTCTCTCCTCAATCAACAACCTCCTCACTACCCTTAACCTCACACTTAACACCTCCAAAACTGAACTCATCATCTCGCCCCACCACAACACCATCAAATATAAACTCCTTCCCCCCCCCCTCAACACCCATTTTGCAACACATTCGAGACCTAGATGTCAACATAGACAACCACCTAAACCTAAAAAAATTCATCAGTGCTACCATGAGGGAATGCTACTACAAGCTAAACACCCTAAAGAAATTAAGACCACTTCTACACACCAATGATTTCCGCACAGTCCTTCAAAGCCACTATATTTTCCAAACTTGATTACTGCAACGCCCTACTCTTAGGCCTCCCCAAATCCACTATTAAATCTCTCCAAATGCTTCAAAGTTCTGCTAGAATCCTTACCAACACTCGCAAAAAAGACCACATCACCCCTATTCTCAGAGATCTACACTGGCTCCCAGTCTCCTTCCGAATTCTCTACAAGACACTCACAAACATTCATAAAACCCTACACAACCAAAACATACATTGGCTCAATGACACCTTACAATTCCACACCTCTTAAAAAAAAAAAAAAAAAAAAAAAAAAAAAACACTCACCAGATCCTCCTACAAAGGAACCCGACACAACCCCTCTCCTAATCTCACTCATCTTATAGCTATGATAGAACGTGCACTATCCATTGCAGGACCCTCAATCTGGAACGCCATGTCCCCTGACCTGTGCCAAAAACACTGCACCCAGAAATAAAAAAAAAATAAAAGACTCAAAACCTGGTTCTTCAAACAGGCATTTGAATAACCCTTCCCTTAGATCCGCTACCCCTTCAGTATTCCCTTAACGTATGCCCATCCAATTATCATAGCCCGCTTAAATTATTGCAACTTGCCTTACGGAATTTGTAAATTTTTCTCTCCTGTTTGAATTAATTCTAATTTCGGGGGGGGTTTTCTATCATTCTACCAGTTCCATGTATACTTCTCTTATATTGTTATACCTGTTCTGTATAAACCGATATGATGTGCAAATCAGTATCGGTATATAAAAACTTTTAAAGAAATAACATCACAAAATAAATATATCTGTTTATAATATAAACTGCTGTTATGAAATGGTCTTATAGAATCATTCTGAACTTATAAAAGCAAGTTTGCTTACCGTAAACGGTGTTTCCGTAGATAGCAGGATGAATTAGCCATGCTGTCATGGGATCTGTCAATCAGGTCCGGGAGGCGGAGCTTGTCAAAGCAGAGGTTTGGTTTTTAGTCTCTGCGGCTGCGCGCGTGTTCCCGCGCAGGAAAGTAACAGATTTCTCCTCGGTCTGTGATTAAGCTGTAGTTGAGTCGAAGAGACAGTGACTGCCAAGGAGGAGGGCGGGTCAGCATGGCTAATTCATCCTATCTACGGAAACACCGTTTACGGTAAGCAAACTTGCTTTTTCCCGTTGATAGCAGGGCTGAAATAGCCATGCTGTCATGGGAGTCCCAAGCTCCCGATCATGTTAGTTGTGATATGTATGGTTGAACATGATCTTTAGTAATGTGGTAGTCACCGTGGACAGAAGGATAGGATTGCTTGCCCTATCTTCGCATCCGTGGTTGCTTGTTGATCAAGGCAGTAGTGTGATGTGAAGGTATGGAGTGATGACCATGTAGCTGCCTTACAAATGTCTATGGGTTGTACATTTCGTAGGTGTGCCAATGAAGCCGCCACTGCTCTGACTTGGTGAGCTTTGGGAATAGAAGAGAGATGTAGTTTCTGTTTGTTGTAGCAAAATTGTATGCACTGTACTATCCAGCTGGAGATGGTATGCTTGGTCACTGGAAGTCCAGGTGCCTTCGGGTTGAAAGATACAAATAGCTGAGAGGTCCGGGAATCCGACTTTGTTCTTTCTTTGTAGTAAGCTAATGCTCTTTTACAATCTAGCATATGTAGTAATTTTTCCCTATCATTAGAGTGAGGTTTAGAGAAAAAATTGGCAGTTCTATGGATTGATTGAGATGGAATTGAGAAACCACATTCGGTAAGAAGGATGGGTGAGTCCTGAGAATTACTTTTGATGATAAAACTGCAATATAACATAGTATATTAACCGTCATACTTCGGTTAATATACTATGTTAAAGTTCCTTTCATTTTTCCTCTTGCTCCCAGTTGTACTCATCCCTGTTTTATTGTAACTAACTATTTTGTGTTTAGCACCTATTATTTATTTCGTTCATTGTTCCTTTTTTCACTCCACTGTTTATTGTAAACCAGCATGATGTGATACCCTCACGAATGCAGGTATAGAAGAAAAAAAAAAAGTATGGAGTATAGTCGACTAAAGCTTGCAATTCACTGACTCGACTAGCTGATGTTACTGCTACTAGAAATATCACTTTCCAAGTAAGGTATTTCATGTGTGTGGAGTCCATAGGTTCGAATGGGGGAACCATGAGTTGTTCAAGGACTATGTTGAGGTTTGATGGAACTGAAGGTTTTGAAGTTGGAGGACGAAGGTGCATTAATCCCTTGATGAAACGAGAGAGTCAAGGGTGATTGGATATAGGGATATCATTTATTGGTCTATGATATGCCCCTATGGCACTGAGATGAACTCTAATGGAAGATGTGGCTAGTCCAGCTGTGTACAGAGTATGTAGATAATCCATGAGTATTTCCGGTGGACAATCCAATGGTGGTACGCCCTTGGATATCCACCAAGTAGAATATAGTTTCCATTTCTACTTGTAGTTTCTTCTCGTTGAGAGTTTCCTGGATTCTAACAAAATGAATTGTGTCGAAGCAGAAACTCCTTGTTCTGTTAAAATGAGTCGTTCAACCTCCATGCTGTCAAATGGAGAGATGAGTGTAGTGGGTGTAGAAGTGTCCCTTGATCCTGGAGCAGGAAATCTGGATGGTTCAGTAGTCAAATTGGGTCATCGATAGAGAGCCGGAGAAGGAAACTGTACTATGGTTGTCTGGGTCAGACTGGAGCTACTGGTATCATTTGAGCTTTGTCTGCTATGCACTTCTGAATTGTACTTGTTATAAGTGGGATTGGAAGAAAGGCCTGTCGTCCAGGGAATGAGGAAGGCATCCTGAGCGACTCTGAACGGGCTGGGATGAATCAAGCAGAATTTTGGAACTTGAGCATTGATCTCTGTTGCAAAGAGATCTATCGCAGGTGTTCCCCATTGTATGAATATGTTTTGGGCTATCTTTGCATTGAGTGTCCATTCGTGAGGATGAAAGATTCGACTTAACCTGTCCGCTCTTGTGTTCACCACTCCCAGAAGGTAAGTCGCTTGCAAATGTATGCAATGTTGATGACCATGCTCAAAGATGATCAATGTCTCTTTGCACAGGGACCATGAACCGGATCCTCCTTGTTTATTGATGTAAAACATTGTTACTTGATTGTCCGTGTAGATCATGACTCTGTAGCCCCTGAGGTAGTCTTGAAAAAACTTGTAATGCCTTTTGAATTGCTCTGAGCTCTAATAAATTTATCTGCAGGGTCTGCTCTGCAATTGTCCATAATCCTTGTGTTTCGTAAATCTCGAGATGTGCTCCTCAACCCTTGCGAGATGCATCTGTGGTTAGGACTACGTTGTGAGGAGGGGGACTGAATAGTGCTCCCTTGGAAAGGGTGGAGTGTAAGAGCCACCATGCTATGTCTTTCCTCATTTCGGCTGTCAGCGATATTTTCTGTGTCAACGGTTGTGAATGTTTCCATTGTCGTTTCAGTCCCCCCCACTGTAGATGTCTCATGTGTAGTCTGGTATTAGAAACCGTGAAAATGGCTGCCGCCATGTGACCTAAGATTACTAGAACTTGCTTCGCTGAAGATCTTTGAGTGTGGTTCAATAGATAGATAGAGAAGTTGACGTAGTTGTATTATTCGTTCGGTTGGGAGGTATGCCCTGTTTAAAGTTGTGTCCAGGCATGCTCCTATAAACTGCAGTTTTTGTGTTGGTTGCAGATGTGATTTTTGAAAATTGATCACTAGCCCCAATTCTTGTAAGCACCGTATCACCCGGAGGTGGTCGATCAAGATGTCCGGAGTCGAGGCTATTATCAACCAATTGTCCAGATATGGAAAGACTGTCATACCTTGTTGTCTGAGATGAGCCACCACCACAACCATGCATTTGGTGAAAACCCTGGGTGCAGCCGATAGTCCAAAGGGGAGAACCTTGTATTGGTAATGTTGATGCCTGTTAATGAAAGCATAAGTAACGCCAAGAGAATGGATGGATTGGAATGTGTGTGTATGCATCCTTCAGATCGATGGAGCACATCCAGTAGTTGGGTTGAATTAGAGGTAGAATTGACTTCAAGGATACCATCTTGAATTTCTCTTTGGTCAGGAATTTCTTGAGCTCTCGAAGATCCAGGATAGGGTGAAGGCCACCTGATTTCTTGGGTATGAGGAAATATAGGGAATAGAACCCAGAGTTCTGGCTTTTTAGGGAAATCAGTGCAATGGCATTTTGTTTGTGAAGGAGAGCAATTTCCTTTCCTAGTTGTAACTGAGATCTTTAAATCTTTAGAGTGGGAAGGTGAGGTAATGTTTTGTAGTGAATTGAAGCTGGTAACCCTGACGTACTATTTCCAAAACCCATTGATCGGAAGTTATTCTCTCCCAAACTGGTAGGCAAAAGTGGATTCTTCCCGGTGGCACTAAGTGTTGTGGTGGTGGTGGCTGTATGATTAAAAAGATGGGGTTGCTTTCACTGCAGTTGCTGGCTGCTGCTTTGTTTGTCTCTGGTTTTGTGGTTTGCCCCTGCGTTGAAGAGGGGCATCATGTTGTTGTTGTGGACGTTGGAAAGACGGATATGTTTGTGGACGAAAAGATTGGTAAGACCTATATGGTCGATGGGTATAGGATGAGCGGCAGTTAGATGTGAAATAACGTCATGTGTTTGAGTAGGTAGGTTGTGTTGTAAGGATTGCACTGCTAGAGCTTCGTCCTTCAATTTGCCTACTGTCTCTTGAAAATGATCACTGAACAGGTTGTCCCCTGTACACGGGAGGTTTGCCAATTTTTTGTGTAAATCCTCTGATAGTACTCGATTGTAGCCATGCCATCTTGCTGATGCCCTAGAAGATGTTTCAAATCCTTCGTACACTGAACGGAGGTGTCTGGAACATTCCTCCATATCATGGAGCGGCTGTGGAGTCTGGTCTGCCGTCGAGGAAAGCATACCCTTCGTGGCCTGAATGCATTCGTATAGGTACTGTACCATATAGAATTGGTGGTGCATAGTTCTGGCATTCAACATTGCGTTCTGATACATTTTCCTCCCAAATTCGTCCAAGTATCTGTTATCCTTGGTCGGTGGGTATGAAGTATGTGTTTTTGATTTTTTGAAGCGTTGCATCGCCGATTCAACCACAATTGAAGCATGGGGTAACTGTGGTATAGAGTACGCTGATGTTTTCTGCATCCAAAACTTAATGTCAGTTTTTCTCGAAACTGCCGTGAGAGAATGAGGTGTTTCCCAGGATTTTTGTAAAACACTATGGAGTACCTCTTGCGGTGGTAGAGATGTGGGTTCTCCTGGGACATCAAATATTTTGAGAAGACCTAAGGTCTCTAATCTAGGATCTGACTCCTTTTGCACCTCTAAGTGTAAGATAGTACCCAACTTTTCTAAGAATTTTCGGTATGAAAGGTCTTCTGGCGGGGAGAATGGTTCCTGCAGTTGTTCCTGCGGGTCTGAAGAAAATCCCGTAGATGATGAAGGAGATGTTCCGGGAGATATGGAATCTTCGGGTGTGTCTTGTTTTGTAATTGTTGAAATTGGTCGATCTGGTACCAGTGATGAAGGAGGTTCTACCGACGGTTCTCTAGAAAGATGAACACTCGGTTCTCTGGAACTTACAGATGGTTGATTAGTCATCTTGAAGGATGATTCTAGGGTTTCATAGAAACCTGCTAGAGACTGAGATAGTTGCCAAAATGCCTCATTTTAGGAGGCATTGCCGATCGACCCATTTGTTTTGGTAAATGATGTGGTGTTGGCTCCACCGGGGTTGGCTGGGGTAATGTAGCTGAGACGTCGCGTGTCTTGTGGAATTCACCTTCTGCAATCTTGGAAGAGTTGCTTGAAGACGTGGATGCATTAGAAGCTGTATAACTGCTCTATGTGAGAAGGTTTTAGTACGTTTACTCCTAGAAGAGATGGAAGTAGAGGGACTGACATCCCACGCTGTATCTTTATGTGGAAGTTTTTTTATGATGTGAATGATGCTTATGGCGATGGGTCGGTACGGATCCCATGTGTACTCTATCCCCTGCTGGTGACCGTCTCTTATGTTTTGGTCGGGATCCTCTTGATGATGGTGAAGTATCTGAGTGACATTTCGTAGAATCATGAGAGGTCGAGCGAGATAATTCTGGGGATTCTTGTCTTCGCTTTAAGCCATGTCGGGTAGAGTGTTTTGACTTATGTACTATTTGTGTCAGAGGAGTTCGTATATTCACTCCTTTCCCCGGCGTTGGGCTCCTTGACACCGTCCTGAATTCTTTTTCAGTACGAATTGATGTTCTTGGCGTCGCGTGCGCAGTCTTCAGCGCCGATTTCAGTGCTGACGGTTCCGGCGCGGTTAACTGTAGCGCCAGCCCCCCTGGCGCTGTTTCCTGCACCAGTCTCGGCTGATCATGCAGCGCCTTCCGTTTTAACAAGGCCGATTTGTCCCGATCGGTCGGATCAGATCCCTGATCCGATGGCCTCAAATGTTGTGGTACCTCCTTACCTCCAGACCTGGAGGGACGAGGATCCCACGATGCTGCTCTTCTATGTGAGGGAACTGGCGTCGAAGGTCTCGGCGAAGAATGAGCCTCCGATGGGTCCAATAGGCTCACTAACTCCCTCATTTTGTAGGCCCACTGTCTCTGGGCCCTAGGGGACATGCGAGCACAAAGCTCGCAGTCTGTTTGATTATGGTTGGCACCGAGGCAACGGTAACATCAGTCAAGGCCGTCCGTGACCGACATTACCTTGCCACAGCGACATTTAAAACCTGATTTCTTCAACATCTTCTGAGAGGTCAGCTCCGCGTGCGATCCCGCGTGCGGAAAGAAACAGACTGAGAATCTGTTACTTTCCTGCGCAGGAACACACGCGCAGCCGCAGAGACTAAAAACCAAACTTCTGCTTAGAAAAGCTCCGCCTCCCGGACCTGATTGGCAGATCCCATGACAGCATGGCTAATTCAGCCCTGCTATCAACGGGAAAAATATGTTCATTCTGAAGCATTTGGTGGTATACAGAATTCATACCCCTCACTAACGTATGTACAGAAGGCAAGCTTTCATAATACATTTCTCAGCTTTGTAGGTTGTTTCTTGGTAGGTGCTATCAACAACACAATTAGAATTACCAATGTTATGTCTTATATTTACATGTTTTACATATAGTCTTTACCAGCACAAAACCACCACCTTCAATATTTGAGGCTGATAGCCTTCTAGCCACATAACATAGAACAAGGCATCAAAACGTTATCAAAAGCCACTGTAAACCTACAATAGCATTTTTAAGCTTTGCAGTTTATAAAACCTCTACATAAGTCTGTACTCAATACAATTCTTAAAGCAAGCACGAGAGGGCAGTAGATGCCAGGAATAATCTTCCACAAAATGTAACAGAAACCAGTAGCGTGATATAAACACAACATATGTACATGCAATCTCCACTGTATGCAAATCTCTCATGCATATTCAGTGTGGGTATCCTGATTTAACTGGCTAGTAGGATATTTAGGACTATTGAATACCACCGGTATTGTTTGATAAGGGGTCAAATGATCCATACCACCACCAATCTTTAAGCCTGCTCTAAAAAAAAAAAAAAAAAATTCTCTCCTAAGGCGCAATACCTGTGGCCAGTCTTGTAGGATAGCCACTTCAGAGGTTCTTCATACCATATCAAATGCATCAAAGGCCAAGTGAACTAGATGCATTTTATTCACCTCTTTATCCCATAAAGAAAAACTCTCTCTGGTTTGCCCTGAGGGACATACCGAGCAAGAGACTACATTTCATGTCCATAAGATATTCAAGTACTTTGTCACACACCTGGTTCTTCTGCTACCTCTTCCCATGAAATGCAAGCTTCTGATTCCTGATCTGGTAGAAAATATGGATTTCATAACGACTAATTAAAAGACCATTCAGAAGTCAAATCCTCAAGATGACTGGACTTTATATCTGCTGTTAATTGAGCTGTTAAAAGATAGTGGATTCTATGTCTTGTTCCATAGAGGAATAAAGGATGAATAATAACTGTCTCCAACTACTTAGAACATCCAGATATTCCAGAAAAGCAAAAAGTAGAACACAGAAGACTCCAGATGTTTGCAAAACCAGAGGGACTATATACCCATCTATTGAATAACGGTGGTAAAGAAAATGTTATTAACTATAGAATTTCTAGCTGAACAGTCCTAACCTTTATAGCCTTTCCTCATAGGTGAGCCATTCTATGCCCTTTATCATTTTGGTCACTCTTCTCTTTCTCCATTGCAGCTTTTATCTGAGATGCAGTGACCAGAATTGCAGATTAACCATTGAGCAATGCAGAGACATTAGGACATCCTCCATTTTATTTGCCATTCCCTTCCTAATAAATCAATGTAATATCAACTATGAGATCCAGATCTTTTTCCTGCGAGGTAACCCCTAAAATGGAACCTAACATTGTGTAGCTACAGCATGGGTTATTTTTCCCTATATGCATCACCTTGCACTTGTCTACATTGTATTTCATCTGCCATATGGATGCCCAACCTTCCAGCCTTGCAAGGTCCTCCTGCAATTTATCACAATCCTTTGTGATTTAACTATTCTGAATAATTGTCTCATCTGCAAATTTGATCACCTCACTCATTGTACCTCTTCCCAGATCATTTATAAATACATTAAAAAGTACTGTTGTGTGACTTTCCAAACTTCACAATGAGTGGCACTGGGTTTTGAAACACTAGACTACTCCTCCACTCCAATAGGAAAATTAGGTAATAGTAAGTAAAGTTTAGTTGTATTTTCTGCTTTCTTCTTGATGTAGATGTTAGCAAAAAGGAATATAGTTAATTTATGGTAAAATAGCTATTGTTCCTCCTCGTGTGCAGGCAGGCCCCACAGTACTCAACACTCACAGTTGTACCACTTCATGTATGCTCATCTCGCGATGCATGAGAAGCATACATGATGCACTAGTACCAACATAGGGCCTGCCTGCTCATGAGAAGCCACAGGAAGGACTGTCATAGTTCTGCGACTAATCCTACTCCACCGAAAGGAGCAAGGCACCGGGTTGCAACAGCAGCAAAAGAAACCCTTGGACCCTGCTTGCATAGAGATTGTATGTGTAAATGGGAGCCTGCCTGGCGTGTGCAGGTGTATCTGAGTGAATGGGAGCCTGCCTGGCGAGTATATGTCTGTGCGTTTCTGTGTCACTGGGAGCCTGCATGGGCTGGGAGGGGGGGTATGGGGATGTGCGCGTGTGAACAGGTACCTGCCTGGTGGGGGGGGATGGGTGGTCGTATGTGAACGGGATCCTACCTGGTGGGGGGGGGGGGGGGAGAGATGGGTGGTCGCGTGTGAACGGGAGCCTGCCTGGTGGGGGGGGGGGGGGGGTTTGGACATGTTTGTGTGTGAATAGGATCCTGCTTTGGGGTGGGGTGAAAAATTTTTGCCACCTCCACTTAGACACAATAAGCTCAAGGTAACTGGAAATCAAAACCTTTCAGGTATGGGAAGCGGGATATTTTTCCCTTCTTGTTTTAATTATTTGGTGTTTAATGTGTCTGCTATTTTGAAATATTTTATTGCCATTTGTACATTTTTAAAAATTTTTATATGAGGTAATTGTTATTCTAATTGTCATCTTTTTGACATTCTTTTTAGTAGTATGGTTTAGTATGATTGTTTTATTTTTCTTAATTTTGTTTGGTTTATGAAGATTGGTGATGTTTGTTTTTCCATTGCTTCATATTATACAGAGTCTAGCTTGTTGGAGTTTACAGTTCAGTTTCTGTCTACACATACATTTCTATTTATATTTTATGGTCTCTATTCTGTATTTTTTTAAGGTTTGCCTGTGTTCTGTATGTGTAAGCAAGGAGAGGTATTCTGCTAGCATGAATAGCTTCTATGTAGGAATTTAGAGCAGACTGATTTGTTCTGCTTTCCTAATAGAAGGTTTATCAGGGCCTGGTTTAATATTTGCTTTTTCATAGATAAGAGTTTTCCTGTTTGAGTGCTTGTTAGTACTGTTTTGGTATGGGATTTTTACTATATTCCAGTCATTCAGTTTACTAAAGGCTATCCACGGGCCAAACCTACACATAAGATGTATTACAATAGGCCTATATGGGTTCTAAGTATCTTTTTTCTTTTTACACAAGGTTTTCTGGTTGGAACCACAACAGTGCATGCTTTTCTATACAAACTGATACCAACTATGGGGCCCAGCTGGCATCAATTTTATGTACCGGTAGGTAGAGAAGGAGCACTTAGGGATCATTTAGAAATTTTGGACTTGTGGATGGGTGTAAAATAGGTTTCAGGAAGTGTGTTCATTTTCATATTTTCAATTGTCTGAGGGAGCAGGGCTTTTTTCAGCAGCAAAAGGGGGCTTGGGACAGAGCTTGAGGCTGACAGTTTCTACAGTGTTAGTTATTGGGGGAAACAAAAATTGTTTAAAAAAAAACAAAGTGGGAAGGAGCAGTACAGCAATTTTTCGCACAGGGCAGCAAAAATGCTAGCAACGGCCCCACTTGTCGCCTGAAGGACCTGGTGACAAAGCAAAAAAAAAAAACTCTCAGGCATTTCCTGAGCCTTCCAATGCTTCTGCTTTGAAAGAAAAAAAAATTCATACCAAATGACTTGCCATTTGTAGTGGAGAAAAACCCATCCATTATCAATTAATGTTTTTAAATGTAAGCAAGTGCCTGCAATTTCGTTATGAGCAGCAAAGTTTATCTGACCATATAAGAGTGATATACTAGAAATCAGATTTAGTATGAAAGGTCATTTCTGATAATATATCATGCAATGTAGTCCATGTGGGTAAAGATTTCTTGAAGTAAGATTTAATGCTTTTTAATTTTTGTGCCCCAGTTTTCTTCTCCTCCTCTGGACTTTCATCAGAATCAAAGCAGACCTCTACTTGGCAAAGGCATCAAAAGCCTTTATTCGCAACACCACTGGATTTTCCTAACTTAAGCCCCCTCTTCATCCCATTTTCTAGCCCAACCATAAGTAGTCTTCATCTAGAAGCCACAGATACCTCCCTCTTCAGAAACTCAAAACAGCACCTACAGTTCAATAGTCCATTTTGCCCCCAGCTTTCAAGTCTAATTGGATGCACGAAAGCTGAGCATGAGAGAACTTAGAAATCAATCCCAGATCTTCTGCACGATTGCACACAATGCAACTAAGCCACAAGGCCACCTCATTTTCTTATATTAAGAGAAATGTTCTTTAGCTTTTAAAACCACTCTAGCCATTCCCATTTGACACAGATCCTTGTAAATACCAGCATATCTGTACTGATTATAAAGAAATGCATTTGTGTCTAGTACTCCATCAACAACAAACTATGTAATTATTGAAAAGCAGGAAATCACCATAATAAAAAAAAAAAAAGGTTTAGCCACATCAATGTGAAAAGTGTAAGATTCAGGTAAAATAAAAGAGCCAAATACATTAAAAAAATAAAGAACACTAGGAAACAAGTACTATTTTTTCTGCACTGCATAAGGACCCTTAAGCTGTCAATATGAGCAGTAGCAATATGAATTAATCTCAAGTTTATTAAAGATTACCTACCTGGTTCTCTGGACTAGGCATGACAGTGGTCTCCTGAAGAGTACTGTCAGTGGCAGAGATGTATGTCAACCTACTTATGCTAGGACTTGAACTTGATGATTGAGAAGACAAATTATCACTACAAGCAGGCCTTTGAAGAGGAGATGCAGTACTAATAGAAGAATCACCAAAGGCTCTGGGGAAGGAAAAGTCTAGATTTAACACAAAAATTATTTCAATTACCATGAAACGTCAACTTATGATTACAAAATGTAAGCCTTATCAAGCCCTCATTCTGATATCATCAAAATCTAGCAATTTTACCACTGACAATCTATGTTGTATGAGGATTAAACCATATCACATAGTATAAAACCAGTTAACATATGAAAGTCAATCATGAATACATTATGCTCATGCATACATCTCTATTAATACATTTTTAAGCATCTGGTAACTGCTATGTAAAAGCCTGCTCCCAGTTATCCAAGCAAGTTTTAGAAACAAAATTATATTCAATCTAAAGAAATAAATAGGTTTTAATGCCTTAAATATTCAGCTGCATAATTTCACCTTCCCCAGTGATGCTTTAAGTCTTACCTGATAATTTCCTTTGATTGAATCCAGCCAGACCAGTCCAGATGCATGGATTATGCTTCTCATCCAGATGAAGACAAAACTGGTTTGCTGACATCACCCCAGTATGATCCCATGCTGCACTCAGTCTGCCAGTATTCTATGTAACAAGCTAAGAACTTTTTAAAAACCCCAATTCTCTAGCCTAGAATTATAGTGCTTCTAAAGAACAAGAATATAAACATGTAAACAGAAAGTGTCAGAAACAAACTAGAAACAATCAGTACTAGAACTAGTACATTACCTTGAGGAACCAAAACATAAAACTGTTCTGCATGGTTCCCTAATGCAAATAGATGACTGAAAAAAATAAGTTGCAGAGAAGGACTGGTGTTCTGGACTAGTGTGGCTGGACTCAAGGAAAGGAAATCATCAGGTATGACCTAATTCCACCTTCCTCTTCATTCAGCCAGAGCAGTCCAGATGCATGAGAAGTACCCAAGCTATCCCTCAACATGCTCTTAGAGTCCCAAAGACAAAAAGCAGACTCCTCTCTGGCTCGAACATCTAGACCATAATGTTTGAAAAAAAAACCAATGTAGCAACGATCATGTTGCCACCTTGCTAATACCCTGAGGCAACACCAAATGTTAATGCATCCCAAGATGCCACCTGAGCCCTGGTAGAATGGGACCTCAAACATCTAGGAAGAGTAGACCTCTGTACACATAAGCCACACCAATTACCTCTTTAAGCCACGGAATAAGATGCCTTAGAAGCTGCCTCAGCTCTTCTTCAACCATGAAAAAGAATAAAAAGATGATCAGATTTTCAGAAATCATTGGTTACCTTCAGGTATCTCAAAACCCTCTTCACATCCAAGCAATGCAGCCAAGCATAACCTTCCCCACATAAGACCATCCAGAAGGAAGGCAGACACACCACTTAAGATGAAATTATGACACCACTTTGGGAAGAAATGAAAGTACCATACATAAACAACTTCTGAAGTAAAGTCTAGAAAAGGCTCCCTACAAGAAAGCCTGAAGTTTG